>NW_028253415.1:0-490304 GCF_964263255.1 Lissotriton vulgaris
CCAGACGCAACTTTCGAGAAAGCTTGGAAGCCGTCGCCAAATGGATGAAAAACAGCTGCCTACAACTAAACACCAACAAAACAAAAGTACATCATGGGCCCAAACCCCGACGCCTGGAGCGACACCTGGTGGCCCACCGCCCTCGGAAACCCGCCAACCCCCACAGACCACACACGCAACCTGGGAATCATCCTGGACTCCGAGCTCAAAATGGACCGCCAGATCAACTTTGTCTCATCTTCCTGCTTCCACACCCTCCGCCTCCTTCGTAAGACCTTCAAATGGATCCCCCTCGAACACCGAAAGACAGTCACTCACGCCCTGGTCACCAGCAGACTCAACTACGGCAACGCACTCTACTCCGGAATAAACAAAAACCTCATCCGCAAGCTACAGAACATCCAGAACGCCGCCGCAAGACTGGTCCTCAACCTGCCATAACACTGCCACATCTCCCAGCACCTGCACACACTCCACTGGCTCCCCGTCGAGGTGAGAATCACCTTTAAGATGCTCACCCACGCACACAAGGCCCCCCACGGCACCGGACCAGCATACCCTGGCTCAAATTCCACGCACCCCAAAGGACCCTACGATCAGCCCAGCTCTCCTACGCCGAGGTCCCCCGTACCAGAACGACCGGATCGGGAGGCCGCTCCTTCTCCCTTCTCGCGGCCAAAGCATGGAACGCCCTTCCGCTCCACCTCAGACAGACAACATCACTCCCCATCTTCGCAAGAAACCTCAAAACCTGGCTCTTCGACAGACCCCCTCCTTGATGGAATGGAACCTGCACCCCCCTACTCCTAGCGCCTTGAGACCCTTACAGGTGAGTAGTTGCGCTTTAACAAACTCCTGATTGATTGATGATTGATTGATTGATTGATACCCAGTTAATATACTCTGGCGGTATCCCAAAGTATTCGAGTGCCGCAAGCATGTAGTCCCATTTAATAGAGTCGAACGCCTGTTTCAGATCTAGCGAGATGCATCCCTCCGCGCCCGACTGTCCCGGTGTTCCTAGCATTAGTTGGCTGAGTCGTCGTAGGTTCATAGCAGTGCTCCTGCCTGGCACAAACCCGCATTGGTCTGGGTGAATGAGCGACGGAATATATTGGGCCAGTCTTGTCGCAAGTATTTTACTCAATATTTTGTAGTCCGTGTTTAGTAGTGACAGCGGCCTGTAATTTGCCATATGTACAAGCTTCCTTGCATAATGAAGACATTATTCACTTCTGTCAAAATACAAAAGTGACCTCTGGTGGCAAGCACTTCATCAGGTGGGGCTGGATGAACCATTAAGACCCTTCATGAAATATTTTCAAGCGGATAATTATGCACTCTGGAGCCCTGGGGGAATTGCAAACCCCCTTCCTGCCTGTGTGCTTGCTGCTTGTTTCTGCTCTTTGCATCTTCCTTACGGTTATGACTCCTTCGGGGAAAGGAGAGTTTCACAAGTCAATCCCTGCCCGCTGTCGAGCCACCTAGAAGCAGACATTATGATTTTTCTTGCCTGAGTCTAGTCTGCACCATCCACTGAGTCGTTTTTTAATTTTAAGCACTTAGAAATGATCCTAAGACTTAGCAACAATGTCCACTACCCTGTGCTCTAGTCTCCCCCATCACAGTCCCCCTCCCTCCTTCTCAGCCTCCATCCTTCCCTCTGTCCTTCCCTACATCCTCCATCCATCCTTCTCACCCTTTCTCATCCCATTCATCTTTCCCTCTATCCTTCCCCACTCCATCCTGCCTTCCCTCTGACCCTCTGTCCTTCCGTCCATCCTTACCTGTGTCCATCCCTCCTTCCACCCTCGTGCCCTCCCTCATTCCCTCCATCCTTCCCCCCTCCATCCTGCCTTTCCTCTGACCCTCTGTCCTACCCTCATCCTTATCTATGTCCATCCCTCCCACCCTCGCTCATTCCCTTCCTCCTTCCACATCCTTCCCTCCCTCCTTCCCATCCTCCATCCTTCCCTCCCTCCTTCCCTTCCTCCATCCTTCCCTTCCTCCATCCTTCCCTCCCTCCTTCCCTTCCTCCATCCTTTCCTCTGTCCTTCCCTTTATCCTCCTTCCCTCCATCCTTCCCTCTGTCCTTCCCTCCATCCTTACCTGTGTCCATCCCTCACACCCTCGCTCATTCCCTTCCTCCTTCCCTCTATCTTTCCGCTCTCCATCCTGCCTTCCCTCTGCCCTCCCATCCTTCCCCATCCTTTCCTCCCACCCTCGCTCATTCCCTTCCTCCTTCCTCCATCCTTCCCTCCGTCCATCCTTCCCGCCCTCCCTCATTCTCTTTCTCCTTCCTTCTATCCTTGTCTCCATCCTTCCCTCCTGCCCTCCATCCCTCTCTCCACCCTTCCCTCTGACCCTCCCATCCCCGTCATTTCCTCCCTCCTTTCCTACGTCCTTCCAATCCTCCCTCTGTCCTTCCCACCTTTCCTCTGTTTTCCTTCCCTCCTTCCCACCCTCCATCCCTCCTTCCATCCTTCCCTCCATCCAGCCTTCAACCTCTACACCTCCCTTCCTCCGCACTTCCTTCCTACCCTCTCTTTGTCCTTCCCTCCATCCTTCCTTTCACCCTTTCCTCCTTCCTACCGTCCACCCCTCTCTCCATGCTTCCCTC
This sequence comes from Lissotriton vulgaris, assembly GCF_964263255.1. Lineage (NCBI taxonomy): Eukaryota > Metazoa > Chordata > Amphibia > Caudata > Salamandridae > Lissotriton > Lissotriton vulgaris. The sequence continues at coordinate 2,621 of NW_028253415.1, forward strand.
TGCCCTTCCCTACCTCCATCCGGCCTTCCCTCCACACTTCCCTCCCTCTGCACTTCTTTCCTACCCTCTCTTTGTCATTCCCTCCATCCTTTCCTCTGCACTTTCCTCAATCCACACTTCCCTCCTTCCTACCCTTCAACCCTACCTCCATCCCTCCCTCCGCCCTTTCCTCCTTCCCTCCTTCCCTCCCTCTATCCCGTCTTCCTTCCTTCCTTCCTTCCTTCCTTCCTTCCTTCCTTCCTTCCTTCCTTCCTTCCCTTCCTCCATCTCACCTTCTTTTTCTTTGGCATCTCTGTAAGCTTATCACTTGCAGGGTGTCGACTGAGGGAAGAGGGACGATACAGGGAAGAGGGGCAGTATTTCCGTTAAAACAAAAGAAATAGTCAGAGAAGTGTAGAGATTATTGGCATCTTGCAGAGGGAAAGGGCGGAGCCATTTCATATTGTTTAAACTGGGATCAAGAAGAAGGACCAATGGGTAGTTAAAAAAAAAAACTACGGAAGGATTGTGATCAATATTTGTGTTCCACAAAAATGTTGTATTAAAAGAGTCTTGTTACATGGCTTCGCTACCATGATGCTGCTTTTGCACAAGTTACTACATGACTTTATTTTTTCAATACTCTGTTTATGACTTTCACATGAGAATATGAAACTAGTCGGTTTGGGGATTTTGGGTACTAAGGTGATAGGTTGGTACACCCCTATACCCTGAGATCCTGTCTTCCTGCGCATAGTTCAGGGTTTCTTGATCGGGGCGAGGGTGTTGGCGCAGTCGTCGATCCACTGTCTGAAGTTTTGGGCGGTGTTGTCTGTGTCGGTGGGGTTGGTGGGTGGGTTCAGTCCTGGTAGTGTGGCAAAGAGCAGTTAGGATTTACTGGAGGAACAAGTGTTAAGCATTTCAGAGTATCAACATGGACAATAAGTCATTGATATGACTTAATAGAAATCAGATTTTAAAAAAAGTAAAATAAATTATATGTTTTATCTTAACACCTTAGCTGCGTGTAAATATCCCTCCCCAGTGCTGCGCTGTCCATTGGAAGTAGTGCTGAATGGACGTCCAATGGACGTGCGCAGCACTGGGGAGGTAGCGCTGCTGACGACCGTTGGCCGTCAGCAGCACTTAAGAGGTTAATTTATATTTTTAAAAACTTGGATGGCATACATGTAAGAGTTATGGATTTTAGAAGCAATAAAAATCAGTGCAAAATAACACAGTGAAACTTCATCTATGCTGTCAATGGGAAAAGCTACTAGAGAAAATTGGTTGAGCTGCTGGGAACCCTTACTGGTTAAAGCCACAACAGTCAGTTTCATTTTTCCTGGCCCGTAGAGCCCCGTTGCAGAGGTGTCCTGGCTGTCCTTGGTGCTGAGCAGGGCCCGCTTGAGAACTACCTTTACCACTTAGACATTGCTGCTCAGAACAAGATGTAAAAACAAAATAGTGGGGCCACTGCTGATGTCAGACGAATGGATGATGGAATTCCCGAGTAACTGGCAACAAACAAGCCTGGAGCACATGTTTACTTTGATGTCCTGTGGTCCCAGGGAACATGTAACTGCCTAAAATGTTGGGAAAGGCAGGACTATAGTTCCCACAATGCACTAGACTATATAAATTTGTGCAACTTCCCTGAGGGCCTGATGGCAAGCCATTTTTCTGATCCGGGGTGTTGTTCTACCTGGAATTTGCAGGGGACTAGAGCCCCTTGTTCAAAGGTGTCTGAGGGAGCTTCAGGTGCTCACAAGGGTTCTAATGTCTCGGGGATCCAAGAGATTGCTTAGGACAAGTCTTGGTGAGGCAGTTCCAGGTGTGTTGACACAGAGACAGAGTATCCCTCTTTTGCTTTTTGAAAAGTCCTGTTGACGTCAACATGGGTCTCTTCAGGTGTCCTCTTTGATGTAGTTGGGTTATATTTGAGGTTCTGGTTTTGGGGGGCCACTTAAATCCTATATTTAAGAGAGGTTAGAGATATAAGAAATAGTGGCCAATAGGCTGCTAGTCCGTGCAGGTAATCCACACCTGAGATGATTATATCTGGGGTTGTAGGTCACATTTCCCACCAGAAACTACTATTTCTACCACTTTTCAAAATGGCAGAGCTCTTCGTCATGGTAAAGCCAGGCAGCCCACCCTAGAGATGTGGGTATCCTTCCCAGGATGTACACTTGAAGGATATCTAACTTTCCCAACTGCCCAGGTGCAAATGTGCCTGGGGCAGTAGGAGAGCTGTGTACTCCTCTGGGAGAAAGCCTGGATGCCTATCAGAGGCTGTGCAGCATTTGAAGCTCACTGCCTTGTTGTGCCACTTCACTAGCCTACCAGGGAGGGAGGATATGTGACCTCATTACTGCTCAGGCCTATGCCCCTGACTTCTGGGAGTTATCAGACTGCCTTGAAGGAGGTCAGTATCCTGTCTTGACAGAAGCAAGCCATCCAGAGCACAGAGAAACTGGAGCAACCAGTTGGGCAATATCTAAGCTAACCACCTGGGTGTACGCTGAATCGCCCTTCACAGGATAATAATGTCAAGGGTCAGGGGTCAGATGGTAACCGAACTAACCAGTTTTAGGCAGTATCATGATGGATTTACCAGCCCCAGGTCCGCCAGGGTGCAGGTCCATGTTAAGCTCTGGACTGCCTATCATCACTCACTTATAGTGCACTTTAATGGTAAAGGCCACTATAGGGACATATGTACTTGCACTTACATGCCCAAACCTTTAATATAATGCACCCCACCTCCTGGGCTCCAGGGCATGCCTTAGGTGTGAATGACATTCATTAAAAGCAGTGCATTGACTTTGCCACACATGGTGAGGGCAAAGTCGCAATGGAGTATACTGGTCCTGCGGGCTCCAGTGGCAGGCCTGCTATAGGGAGTTTACTTGGGTCACTCAAGATGGCACAAACAGTAATGGAAGCACTAGGGACCCCTTTACCACCCATGCCATTGGTACCACAGGTATGATATACTAGGAACTTATAACAGGGGTAAAGTGTTTGACAACTGGGATTGTTAATTCACACATACTGGTTTTAGGGAGAGAACACTTACCCTGGGTCCTGGACAGCAGGCTCCAGTACATTTTAAAAGTTATAGACATTAGCAATGGGGCAAAAAGTGGAGGATGACCATCCAAAAAGGGCACTTCCCTACAACTCCTCCGCCCACCATACCGGACAAGAGGGCAGCGAGGCTGCCTACTGAGAGCTGAGACAGGAGAGGTGCAATCGGAGCCATATCAGGGCCGGTGAGTGACCAAGACCCTGCAGTGTACTGCCTCTGTTGGCCATGGGCTCGCAACTCCCCACTGGCTCCCTGGGGAAGCAGAACACCCCCTCCTCCAATTGATACCTGAATTGACAAAGCTCCTCTTTGCACGCATAAAGCTTCTATGCAGAATGTGACTGCAGCAATATACTGCAACCTGCATCCTGGGCCTCAAACTGGAGCCACCTTGAAAAGTTTAACTTATGGGGAAATTAATAGCTGCTAGTGATACTTGCCTCCACAGAATCATTGTGAGCACTGACCATAGCTGCCCCCCCTCCATATTTGGAGGACTGATTTGAGAACGGTCAAGGGATGGCCTCGTTGGGTTTCTGAGCAATCAAGGGCAAGCCTAAGGGTCCAGAAGAGGCGGGCACATGGGGACAGTGATCCGGTTGTGATGGAGGTGAATGACTCCCCCCCCAACTACTGACGCAGTAGCCTTAAGAAACATATTGTAAATTTGAGGCTACCCTGCAAGCCTTATTGGATGTTAAGTCTGCGTTGGAGCAAAAAATAGATGCAGTGGCCCTGGAACTAGGGTTAGAGAGAGTGGATCACAGGAAATTGTCGGAACATCATGTGGCAATCAATGAATCTGCAATAGCAACCATGAGACCTTCAGTGCAAGTCATGCAGATACAGATTCAGGTGCTGAAAGTGGATATAGCAGGCGATCCGATGGTCACTTTTGTAGAAATAATGCACGCATGTTGGGGTACCGGAGAGAGTAGAGGGCCCCAGCACAGATTTTTACCTGGAAAAAGGCACCACAACAGTGCCAGCCAGTACTCAATCCAGGTTCTTCTCCATAGAGCAAGCATGCAGGGTCTCTAGATAATCACCACTACCTGAGGCAACCTAGAGCCACTCCCAGACCAGGGGTTGCGCGGCTGTTTAAGTACAGGAATAGAAACAAAATCCTCCAGGTCTCTCACAGCAAGGGCTCCTGGACTGTTGAGAAGTGCAAAGTGCGCATACCTAGTGATTTAATGACTGAGGCAGCCGCGACCAGTGCAGGTCAGAGTGGTGGGGCCTGGAGGAATTTCAATGAACGATGATGAGGGGAAATTTATTATTTATTTAATTTTCCCTGGTCGTCGCTCGTTGAAAATCCCTCTACAGGGCCCCAACTCCCCACTGCTTTTACCTGTATGGGTCGCGGCTGGACTGAGGTCCAGAAAGAGACCAAATTGTCCCTGGAGTCAAAGAAAGATGACAACAACTAAACTTACGCTTTTCATTGACGCTCTTGGCCAAGCTCTGCATACTGGGTGGCAGTATCACTAGATACTTCACCACCCCAAGTGAGGTCTGGACTTGACTTGAGTCCCAAGGGGAGCATTGACCAAATGGCCATCTGGACTCCAATGCTGGACGACAAACCCAGGAAGGGCAATCATACAGCATTTAAGAGAATGTGCAATAAAACCACCTCAGAGAAAACCACAATAGGACAGCAAAAGAAGAGGAAGAAGAATCACAGTATCGCCCTGAAGTGAGGCCGCCAAGTGACGAAGAGGCTTCCCCTTCAGAAGAGGATGTAACAGAAGCCAAGGATTCCATGGCAGCCTTAAGAGGTGGCCCAATCTTACTTCTATGGCCGCTGAACAGATCACATGACTTCAGGACACTGTTTGTTTTTGTTTACTGTTCCCCTTTTCTTTCTCAACCACAGAGTTGTGCCTGGTTAAATCAGGTGAGCTCTGTACTGTTGCCGATAACAAGCTTCTCTGAATTTCATAATACTCTGTTTCATGTTGGAGGGGGTCATTGCATTGACATTGAAGTGGGTGAAGACACAGGGATGCCTAAACAGGAAATCACAAAGTGTTTCCCATGCTTACTACATTTAGAGGCAAGTTCTGTGGCCCCCATCAGGGATTGGGAGTTGGGGTGTTTTTGTTTTCTTGTCTGGGTTGACCACTATGGGCCCGATTTACAGAACTAACTTAAGACAAAATCCTAAACTTACTACTTTTGGTATTCACAGAAGTTAGGATTTTGTCTTAAGTTTGTCTTAAGACAGACTTAAGACAGACTTAAGACAGAATCCTAACTTAAGTCTGTCTTAAGTCTGTCTTAAGACAAAATCCTAACTTCTGTGAATACCAAAAGTAGTAAGTTTAGGATTTTGTCTTAAGTTAGTTCTGTGAATCGGGCCCAAAGTCACCTTTCATGATCCGATAGAAACGTGGGGGGGGGGGAGCAAGGAGATGGCTAATTGTCCCTCCTAAGAGTTCATGGTAGAAATTAATCGATACATCTACACCTGTTACAAGCAGGGGTGGGCATAGGTGCCGTAATTCTCTCTAATTTCTGCGAAATTACTTGAAATTGTGCATAATAATTAGGGGTGGGTGGAATTTGTGAAATTCACTTTCGCAAACTATCGCGAAAATGTAAAAAATCTCCGCAAACATGCGGAAATATCGTGAACACGCTGACGTTTTTTCCCCCCGCCTGTTCAAGATATTTTCTGCGTGATCGCGTTTAAAAATGTCTCACCAACTTGCCCATGCGGTCGCCATCTTATTTTCACTTGTCCTGCCCGCTCAACATGCTTATTTCCTTTTCGGGGTCTTGAATAATGTGTTCGTTATAGCAAACTCACGCGGGATAGGGAGACCGGCTACCAACAATCCAACATCTTATGGCGCACGCAAACTGATAGGAAAACTTGGCGGCAAACGCAGGGACCCGTAAGTCCCTACTGCGCACAGGAGAAAGCATTATTAAAGCGTGAGCAAGAAAAAACTTCCATTTTGTGGCAGATTGCAAAAGTTTTGTCATTTTCGCGCTCTTGAAGGACTGGGTTATTCTAAGGCCCAGCGGTGCCAGGGGACAACACCTGAAACCTTCGTGGGTTACCTGTTCCGGCGTACAAATCACAGAGACACGGGACACTTCCTTCAGCGTCAAAGATCAGCGTTTATTTACTGCAGGGAATACAGAGATCACAAGAAGTACAACTGCGTGTAGGTTCTGAGAGACTGCTTCAATTTGTACAAGTGGATCGCTCCTTTTATACACATTTTCGTCATTGCACAACATGGTGAACAAAAGGTTACAACTCAGTTCCCACAGTAAACTTCATAAGGGTCGCTTTCATGTTTCAGAAGTCCGGAACATAATTACAGTCACATTGTCGGTTCCCAACTGTAAAAGCACACTATCTCACCATTAGGTACATTCCATTCTGGCTGTAAACGAGTTGAGGAAGAGACAGAAACAGGTGCAAGGAAAGACGAACGACAGTTTAGAAAGAGTGTGGGGGCAATATCGGAAGCATGATTGCAGGATCAAAGGAGTCGTGCCTAATGCATGCACGGCTGAAACAATAGACCAATGGGGCAAGATGAGCCTCGAGCGGGGCCATCTGCCTTTGCTGTATCATCCCCCTCATCATAAAGACACACTGAAAGGAACACGTGTCTTCCGCAAGAGTTTGGGAATCCCAGGGTCACGAAGCGGACAGTGTCCGTTCGCTGGCTACTTGAGGGCAAGAGACAAAATGGATGCTGTATCTAAAATGGAACCCGTGGGTTCAAACGGAGAAACCCACGAATAAGACGAACGGTGCAAAGTAGTGTAGCGAAAACGCGTACACCCACTGAACTCATCATTTGCGGTTCATAGATACCAAATTCGGGCATATTCGATCATGCCCAAAACGTCATTACGATTCTCACAGAACCTCACTCTCCGCGGAACGCGAAAATGTCCATAATGAGAGAAGCTTAATCCAGCATTTGGAGCTATTTTCTTAGTTTAAAATGTATCCTTGCATTAAAAATGGGCCAGTGAATGCATTCTGTGCTAATATGCTACAGGGCACTGTGATAGAGAGCATCCTATCACCAAGGCTGCCGGTATTTCCAAGATGGTGTCTAGTGGCCCACTCCAGCAAGGGAGATAGAGCGGTCTAGTCTCTGGAGAGGAAGAGCAGAGGCACAAACAGGAGCTAAAAGGGAGCTGTTGGCTCAGGTGTGGGCCGTCCGGTGATTGGAGGTGCGGAGGAGGGGAAGCTACGACGGGAAGCTGCACGACGGTAGATGGAACACATGGAGGAGAAGAGGAGATTCTGTAGTGTAGTTCCTATTTTCCCAATAGGCCCTGCGCATTGGAATAACATAAACAGTAGTATTGACGTAGAAGTGCGGATCTTCCAGGCCTCTACTGACTATGCTAAACTTAATTGGGTTTGTTACCAACTAGCTCAGAGGTCACTGGAAACTTTCTTGACTCAATAGGAAGTGATCAGCTTCCTTGGCACAAACAAGAAGGGATTCAGTTTTCCAACAACCGTGCAACATGACAACTTTTCTCCTCAGATCAAGAGTCAATCTCTAGGGTCGTGTGAAACAATAGACAGTTATTTTACTCAGTCAGGTTGGTGCAGATTACTTTCACAATATGTAGAGAATAGAGAGAGGGGCGTTTGTCAATAAAAGGGTAACATTTATTGAACAGTCTTTCTTCTCATACAAGAGAAATGAATTGCCACAATTGCAAGACTTGTTATTATAAAAAGTACGTACAGTAAGATAAGTATTTCGAAATAATACTGTAAAAGCATTGATATGGTTTCTTAGCCATACAATGGTTTAAAATGAATAAAACATATATACAGTCATATATACATTAGGCTAAAATACTCAACTGGTGCTTCTAACTACGCCTACCCCAGTGTACCTGACCTAAGCCTAATACTTGGGAGGGGAGTAAGTAAGTAGCTTTAAGTTAAGTTGGTTTTGTCAAGGTTTGCTTCAAGAATTCTCTCTAAGGGTTTAGTCAACACCATACCTCTGGAATAGAATGATGGAGGTCTGGTATCTCCCTCAGAACTCGATATCCCAGTCACCCGCAAGGGTAGACTAGAAACGCCGGAGCTGGATTTCTCTGCAGGAGAAAGACAGCGTCTCTTCTCAGCGGGCCGAGGAGGAGGAGGAGGGGCAGCGTCCGCGGGCAGCTTGCATCTGCTGGACTCTTGCAGGGGACTGCTGTTCAGCTCCTAAGTTCACCACACCATCGTTCGCTAGTTAGCAGCGATAGCAGTAGCGATAGCAGCTATGGTATCATCAGCATAACAGCAGCTTCAGGCGACGGGCAACAGAACATTGCTTAAGGCAACGTTGGTAGTATTTATACCTGAAAGGTGCCTTGGTTGACGTAAGTTTGCTGGACATAAGACGTCAATAAAGATGTCACTAGGAAGTGATCGTCTATCAGTGCTCATTAGAGTTCTATTACAAATCAAAACAAAGCAAGCGGGGTTTTCCCAGGTTGCTGAGTTTTTATCTTGTTGAAGAACTCGGAGTGTTAATCTAGGAATCTCAGATAGTGGCTTCTGCTATGTCATTGCACTAATTTGTTGCAAGGGAAGTGGCAGAGTAAGCGATTTCTGAAATGTGGCTCTGTTCGTGTGAGGCCAGAGACGAGTTTCTGAATATTGCATTTGATCGGTTATGCCAATATAGGGAATAAATGGATTTATAGCCGAATAGGGGCATAAGGTCACAGTATCGATCAGGGTCCTAGATTAGAACGCAACACCCACTCCACAAATTCATGTCCATCAAATTACTAAAACTAGAGCAATAAGATGCATATGTAACATTGCCCACCCCAAAATACATATATGCATTTGAAATAGGCGTATTTGTAATACGTGAAAATTTAGTTACTGTACGTTTTTGAAGCATAGAAATCATTCAAAAATTATAGCATATAAAATCAGTGAACGATGATGCAAAATAATTACACATGAAATATCTCTGAAACAGAAAAAGGGCGAGATAAATCATCACATATAAATGCATTGCAATAACATGTGCTAGAGGCTGGTGCAAAGTTGCTATGTCTCTAGATGTGTTTAGAAATAGAAGTTGAAGCTTCTGTTCTTTATGAATAAGTCTACTTTAAGCAAAGAATTTTTCGTGCCAGAAAAAAGGTGAATATTAAAAAATGTTCAATTCAAAAGAATTTTTGCTTGAACGGGGAAAAAAAAAGTTCCAACGCTTTTAGCAGTTTTTGTTGTTCAAAACTGAAGGCAGAATTCAGAGTTCATGGGAACGCTGTGTGTCGGAATGCTTTTCAAAAGTTATTGTTTCTGTTCGGGTGAGAACATCATATCAGACAGGCTCTCAAAGAATTGGTCTACAAAATCAGGTGACAGTTCGACCAAATTCGATAGTGCTGTAACTTGGCAGGTGTGAGAATGATTGCTGTCATCAAAGTCTGGATCAGCATTGCTCACAGAAGGTCGTACCTGGATGATGTTGCTTTTGTCACTCGCTCCACTGTTACCACCTAGTCGTAGCACAGGAGTCTCAACGAATGCCGTCATCAGGATTGGTAGCCGCTGGGGACAACACAATGCGTGAGCCGTTACAGGACTGAGCAAAGTATCGACATCCATTGGTACTGCTGATGGAAGTGCAAGACAGGTGTCTAACACGCATTCATCTCCGCATAGCAGACATCGTAGCACAGGTAAGATGCAATCTTGCCATATAGGTCTGAATGAAAGGAACCAGGTCATGTTTAGATCTCTCAGCCTGGCCAATCCAAGGACTTTAGTTATTCTGTCCCGGTAGCGCACTGCTAGGATTGTTTCTTCCATTCACATAGGAGTCATGTCTGAGCTGTGGCTTGCCATAACGAAGCAGGAGGATCAAAAATAAAATCCCTGCAACAAGTCCCAAAAATAGGGGTATGCCGCCAAAAACAGAGTGGACAAAATTTGGAACGATTCCCAGAATTGCTTGAAAAGGTGTTAGCAGTCCCGTAAAAATCGTCTTAAATATGCCTGGGATGACTGTGGCACTAGACATGTTAAGGAGTTGGCTCAACATTTCTACGAAATGCACGGGGCAATTTGTTGATAACAGGTCATGAACCTCCGTAGCTGTCCTTGCAACTAGAAGATCATACGTCTCTTTTGATGACGTGATGGGCACTGTTGTCTGCAAAAGGCAAAAGCACAGACTTCATTTTGCTTAAAGTATCAATTCGTATAGAATAGAGATTCAGACGAGGCCAGATGGGAGTCTCTATGTCTCCAGGCCCGCTCGGGAACAATGCTTGCATACAGCATTTGACCATGGATGTTACGCTTACGAGATAACTTTTCCCTGGAACAAGGCCACAACATCTGTGATCCTTTCTTAGAATGTAACTCCCATTCGCGAGTTGGATAAAGAAGGGCTCTATCTGAGTTGCAGGTGTGACAAGCTGGTGGCATGAAAGGTTGTTAGAATTTCCATCACAAGCTCCGTGTAAATTAATACCCTGGCACAAAAGTATACCGCTTAGTGAACGTTTACAGTTTTCACCACTAAGAAATACATTTTTGTCGCTGTCACTATAGCATAAATGTGTGTATGGCAATTTCCATGCTGACTTAACATAACCTTTACCCAATCGTTCATACTGGCCAGTAGATATGTATTTGTGGTAAATATTTGATTTACCGTCCTAATTTCTATGCAGGTAAGTACTTAATCAATAATAACTCAATCGGAAAGAAATAGGCAGAGTCCGTGGTGTTAGAGTTCTTAGGGGTTTTATTCCTTAAAAAGGAATGGTCATGACCGGATATCTTGTTCCTGCCACCACTGGGGTGCAGGAAGGGATAGAGCAATATTTTATTGACAATACATAGCTTATATACTTGAGTTACATTATAGAAACCAATACAGTAGGCGTAACAGCTGAGAGAAACGAGATAAGGATACACACGTGTTAACAATACGTAATTAGAAGGCGTGAACTAGGCGTGAACATAGAGGTGTGTGCTAGAAACGTCATAAGTAGGTGTCATAAGTGGGAGGCAACAAGAGCAGAACCTTGTAATGTCAGCAGAAATCTGAGGCCTGGATGCGCGCGCAGCAGCATGACGTGTGATTGACGTGAAACTGGAGGGTGCAGGGGACTTGACATTTACAATGGTGGAAAGAGACAGAAGTCTGGCATGTCAGATCAACTCGTACCTCTATCATATCTGATATCTGATGTTTGGGAACCATACTATCTGGGCGGAAAGGTCTCTGGGGCAGAAGCTATTCTATACTGACTGTGAGTGCGTGTATAAGCGTCTAAGTGTCTGCATGAGATGCGAGGGGGGCATGGGCCTTCCATGGTAACAGAGGCTATGAATTACTTGCATGGAGACAGTAAGGCCAGGCCTTTCGCTCTGCAGCTGGGGGGATGTTTACTTAAACTAGTAGGCAGGAATGTATTTTCGAGGAGCGGAACAGATAACTCGAAGGTTGAATTCAGTCTTGGCAGGCAGCAGGCTGAGCTAAGCGCGGTGAGCCGCGCAGGGAGTAAGGCAGAGGTCACGGGTGCAGAGGCAGCCTGGGCTGAGGCTTTCAGAGTCAGAAGGCAGGAAAAGGCTCGATGGCAGAATTCGGGGCCTGCTTCGCCAGAGCTGAAAAACGTGTAAAGTATGCCACAAAAAGACGTTGGCAAGGCATACTTAGGAACTGAATATTCAACCCGTCCATGGCGGGTCTGAAAGAGGACATGTTAACGTTGGACGCAAATGTATTTGCGTCTTTATAGCTGGCACAGGAGGGAAGTTACATGCACTTTAACCTCGTACATGGAGACGGTGGGGTACACGCTAGGGAACATAACTTGACCAAAAATTTATATTTCCTCATTCCCTCCTTGTTCCCTACGGACCCTTCATGATATATCGATCCTCATAAATCGATCAGTCTGTTCTTGCAACATTATTTGCTCTTCTTTCTTTCTTTGACGGTTTGAATGAAAACTGGAATGTTCAATGCATGATGTGGCGCACAGTCCACAAATCGCTGGCCCACACTGTAGGCACAGGCAGCAACTGAATACTATGACAAGGGCGATGCCTAGGAAGGATAGGATCTTCCATCCCCAAGCGGTCAGTGTTGTCCAGAACCATCCGGACCACGTCCAGGTGCCTGGATTCTGATGTATCAAGCTTGCAATTTTATGAAGTCGTGTAATAGCTGTGTATACAGTTGGCGCGTTTTCTGGAATGAAAACACAGCAACTTGACCTGATGACCTTACAAGCTCCACCTCTATCTGCCAAGATGACGTCAATAACAAGACGATTTTGAAGGACAACAATCCGCATAGCAGACTGCTCCTCTGTTAAGTTACCTAGAGCGGAGGCAGTTTCATTTACTACTGCTTCGAGTGTTCTGGTTAATCTTCGTATTAGTTTACTGTTTTGGACAGGGCCTATGAAGAAAAAGAATCCCCTATTGAAATCTGTGTATTGCTCCCCTGCCGTTTCAGTATAGTCGACAATCGGGAGATTTCTTCTGAGTCTACTCTTTACTAGATTTGTATTTCTATGATAATCAGGAGGGGCTAGGAAGACAGGTGGCAGAAGGAAGGCAATGTAACAGGTACCATCCCAATCTGGAGGTAAGCGTATGTATGCAGTATGGCCACAAACAAAATAGGAATGACGAGTAGCTTTAAAGGAAGACTTGCCTTGATCACTGAATTCGACCACGGTAGTACATTGGCTATGACCTAAGTGTACTGAACCCTTCTTTCTGACACATAAGTCACCTGTGACTGGTAGTACTGACATAGCAGGGAGAACTGGTGCGGCTTCGGATTCAACAGTAAGAATCATGAGGCTAACTGTATAATTACCTAATCCATATACTTTATTTTCTAGATCAGTTCCTACTCTAGTGGGGAGTCCCTTCTTGTCAGGGTAGCAGACGTTGAGCAGAACTAGGTTCAGGTTTCCCCAAATCCAATTCCCCTCGAAAACAGCAATATCAGAATCTAAGGAATTAATTAATCTGAACCATGCACCACAGGAGCCATTATGAGTGAACGGGTACGGAAAGAGAGGCAGAACTCCCTTGTATTTCTGGTAGGGAGGGAGTCGGCCACATATCCAACAGTTTGTAGCATTGTTAATCTGATGGGAGTGATGTAACATACTAATGAAAGTGTTGTTACGCAGCGCAAGTCTATAAGAAAGTTCGTGGGGAGGTAATTCGCTAAAAGAATGTTCAGCAGAAACATTGTAAGTAGATTGTTCACGCTTGAAGATAGGGTAGTATATGGAAAGCAATATACTCGCAACAATAATCAGAAAACTTAGGAAAAACATAATCAATAACGTCACTATACAGTGACTGCGGAGTGATTTGCAATATGCACGTTTCTTGAATTGTCTCTCTCTCTCTCTATCTCGATCTAGGGGATACATGTCAGAAACTATTTAACCGATTCACCTAGGGGAGGACTTAAACAATTAAACTGTCTGACTTGCTAGATCGAAGTTTCAATCTATACTCCTCTTGGGGAGTTTTCTCTCGTTCGGGAACCTTAAAGTCACTAGGTTCGATACAGTCTTTGAAGGGGGTGGACGAGTCAGGGTCTGGTTTCAGTTCGTTGCATTTTTTAATATGACTCGTATGGATCCACCCCTTTCTGCCTTCCACCTTGATCGCGGTCTTCGTAGTGAGAAGGACGATCTTCGGCTCCTTCCAGCGGGGCTCCAGCGGACTTTTCCTGTCGAAGTTCCTAATCAGGACCATATCCCCAGGGCGGACATCGTGTGGCTTTACATCAGTGTTGTCAGGGAAAGCTGCGGCAACCTGTGAACGACATGATTGGAGTGCAGACATCAAGGAGGCAAGATAATCTGTCAGCATATTACAATCAACATCTGTAATTTTCTTAGGCATGGGCGTCCCCCACATATTCAGTGGTCTGCCAAAGACCACTTCATACGGGGCTAGCCCTGATCTCGAATGAGGAACCATCCTCATATAGAACAAGGCAACTGGGAGGGCGACTATCCAGTCGACCCCTTTCTCTTTACAAACTTTTGCAAGGCGGGTCTTTAGTGTCTGATTATGCCTTTCGACAAGGCCTGCGGCTTCGGGATGTCGGACACAATGGAATCTCCACTGATATCCTAACAGAAGGGAAACATGCTTCATAAGTTCGGATGAGAACGGCTGTCCGTTATCTGAGTACACGACACGGGGCAAGCCGTACCGTGGGAAGAATTCTCGAACCAGCTGCCTGGCAGTGGTCGGAGCAGTATAATCTGGGACTGGATATGCTTCGGTCCAACGGGAAAGTGCACAAACAACTACGAGGACATATTTGAATCCTCGACAACGGTCCATCTGGATATAATCCATCTGGAGGACTTCAAAAGGGTGATCGGGAGGAGGAAATCCACCTTGCTCTACAGGGACGCTTTTACCGGGATTGAACTGACAACAGATCATGCAAGTTCGCACTTTCTGTTTTGCTGCTGCTCGTAAGTGTTTGTTGTACCAGAGATTCTGTAAACTGTCTAACATAGCTTTCTCTCCTAGGTGTGCCGGACTATGTGCTGTATTTATCATGATTTGAACCATTGAGTCGGGGAGAAACCATGTAGATTTTCCCTTCGTGACCCATCCTTGATCTGTCTGGATCCCTCCTAGTTCAGTCCATTTCTTTATTTCATCGGAAGTAGCATGTGTCTGGATATCGGTTACATCTAGGGTGGGATCCCTAACTGACATACACTGTGTCGGTACTATTGTCTTTGTCACGTCAGTAGTCTGGGTGTGAGTCAATGCTGTATGTTTTGCTGTCTGGTCTGCCAGGTCATTACCCTGGGAAACAGAATCCGTAACTTTAGTATGTGCTTTACACTTCATGACAGATATGCCCGAGGGCAGATGTATTGCTTCTAACAGTGCTTGAATGAGGGGACCGTGTTGGATCTTGGCACCATGAGAGGTCAAAAAACCTCGTTCTTGCCATAACATTCCGAAGTCGTGTACAACTCCGAAGGCATAACGGGAATCAGTGTATATGTTAACATTTCTGTTCTTGGCTAGTGTACAGGCTCGGGTCAGAGCAATGAGCTCCGCCGCTTGAGCAGACAGTGTGTCAATACGATGTGTTTCTTTAACTTCAGTTTCAGTGGTCACTGCATACGCGGCCACTAATTCTCCTGTACTTGTTCTCATACATGAACCGTCCACGTAAAGTGTCAGGTCTGGATTTGTCAATGGAACATCTGTTAAGTCTCGTCGAGGCTTTGTTACTGCATTAATGATCTCTATACAATCATGTGGGGCTGAATCTGTCATACTCGAAGGTAACAATGTTGCAGGATTTAGGATGCTGCAGCGTCTGATTTCTATGTGTGGCTGGAATAGTGTCAATTCATAACCTGTCAGTCGTGCTATAGTCAAGTGTTGAGTCTGAGTTCTGTTTAAAAGAACCTCTACAGAATGTGGAACTTGTACTGTTAATTGATGTCCTAAAACGATTGAGTCACTCTGTCTGATTGCTAGTGCTGTTGCTGCTACTGACTTCAAGCACGCAGGGAGTGCCTGGGCTACTGAATCTAATGTACTTGAAAAATAAGCGCAAGGCTTATGTGAACCTGCTTGGTCTTGAGTGAGGACAGACAATGCTGTACCATCACGTTCTGTAACAAAGAGTGTAAAAGGTTTGCTGTAACATGGTGTCGCTATAACTGGTGCTTGACATAAAGCTTTCTTTAATTCCTCAAAAGCCTGTGTATGTTCCTGAGTCCAAGGGAGGGCAGTCGAAGTCGCTGCCTCCTGTGTTGTTAACTGAATCAGTGGTTTAGCTAGAAATGCATACTGGGGAATCCATTGTCTGCAGTACGAGGTGAGGCCTGCCCGCACTTCCTTTTGTGTCTGAGGTTGTGGCATATTTACAATTAACTGAATGCGATCGGGAGTGAGCTGTCTCCCCACTTTGGACAGCAAGTGACCCAAGTACACAACTTGCTGAACACAGAATTGTAGCTTCGAAGGAGACACCTTGTGTCCCTTGTCGGCCAGAAAATGTAAAACTGTCAGTGATGCTTGTTCACATTCGGGCTCACTTCGTGCGGTGATCAGCAGATCATCGACGTATTGCAGTAAGGCAGTGTTAACTGGCATTATGATACAATCAAGTTGTCTTTTCAATGCTTGGCTATAGATGCTGGGGCTTTCTGTGAATCCTTGAGGTGCACGTGAAAATTTGAAACTTCGTCCATTTAAACTGAATCCGAAGAGATATTGGCTCTCTGGATCAATGGGTACACTGAAGAAGGCGTTCTTGAGGTCAATTACAGTAAAGAACGTCGCTTCTGAATCAATAGCAGTCAATAGGGATGAGATATCGGGGACCACAGGGTACTGTGGAACAATGCATTTATTCAGTTCTCTTAAATCAATCACCAGCCGATATAATGGCGGTGCATTGGGATCAGTACGTTTAAGAATCGGAATGATAGGGGAATTACAGATATTGGAGTCGGTCTCTACGACCACTCCTTGGGCAATAAGCTCTTCAATGATTTCCAGTAAAGCCACTACAGCATCGGGTGGTAACTTGTATTGTCTGATTCTGGGTAAAACAACACCTGGCTTGAGTGTAACACGATATGGTGTAATGTGCATGCAGCCTACATCAGTTGGGCCGCGCGCCCACAGGTGTTTCGGTACATTTTTCAATCTGACGTCAAAATCTCTTAAGACATAGTGACCCTTAAAGTCACGCAGGAAAAGTCTAACTCCTTCCGGAGAACAGCAGATCACTGCTCCTAGAGCCTTCAATGTTTTTATTCCTAACAGATTTTCTGGACAAGATTTCGTAAGTAACAAGTCTGTAACACGTGATAATGGACCCACAGCCAGGGGGACTGGTTTCGATACTTCATTTACAATAGGCTGTCCTGAAAAACCAAGGGAAACATTCTGTGAGCCTGAGAGGGGTGCCCCCGGGACTTCATTATGACTGATTGTAGTGCGGCTTGCCCCTGTGTCAATTAAAACTTTCTGTCTTTTCCCAATACTTGACTGTGTACATAAGGACCCTCTTGATCTACAGGAATCTCAATAAGGGGCAAGCCAACCTCCCTCTCTAGGCTGTTTCATGTGTATCGCTGATAATCGGGATAATCAGATTGGGCATACTGGTACATCTGCTGCGAAACTTGCTGAGTCGCGGCAATGGGCTGTGGCTGTGACTGTCTCTGTGGTACTGCTACTGTCTGTGCTGCATGTGGTGATGCATGCATAGGCTGTGTATTCTGCATGGGCTGTATATTCTGTGAAGTCTGTTGCTGACCCTGATTTTGTCTAGGTGGATGCGGTCTTTCTTTAGTTTTACCTGTTGCTATATTATGTTTCAGGACTGGACATTCATGTACGTAGTGACCTGGCTGCTTGCAA
Organism: Lissotriton vulgaris; assembly: GCF_964263255.1. Classification (NCBI taxonomy): domain Eukaryota; kingdom Metazoa; phylum Chordata; class Amphibia; order Caudata; family Salamandridae; genus Lissotriton; species Lissotriton vulgaris. Next base: position 20,131 of record NW_028253415.1, read on the forward strand.
TAATTGCATGTCCCTTTAACGGGAGCTGCGGCGTGACCTGTCTGGGTCGTACCCTTTCTCTGACCGTCGGCTGGAACCGACTGGGCCACTAACATTTTCATTTTCGTGTCTTTCATACGTTTCTGTTCATGATCCTGTTCTTCTCTATTTCTGTTCTGATGGTATTGTAACATTTGCAACATCTGGGATGGCGTATTTGCTTGCCAAGTACTTTCAACTTTGTACATGCGGTTCTTGACTAGTGGCAGGGAATTCTCGACTAATTTTGATACAAAAAGATGCGGGTATGACTCGCTACTTGGCTTAAGGCCACTATTAATAATAAAACATTTCTCGAATCTTGAATAGAAGTCACTAGTATCTTCATTGTGTTTCTGTTTACAGGCTGAGATCGCGTCCCAATCTTCCTTTCTAGTAGTCAGTAATCTTGGCAGAACCTGTACTATTAAACCTGGTAATGCTTTAGTTTTCTCCCCAAGGCCTAGCCCTGGGGTACGAAGTTTCTCCTCGTCTTCTATTTCTGTCCACACAATCTTTTTATCTCCCACCTCCCATTCTTTTTCCTTCAGCTTCTCGTAGATGCCCGTGGGCAGCAGTACCTTTAACATTTTCATAATATCTTCATATGTGTAATCTCCCATCAGTAACATGTCTTTAAGTTCTCTGTGAAAACCTGCAGGGTCTTTATCGTGACAGGGTACTAGTTTCTTCATTTCCAATAGTTCTAACTTGGTCAGAGGCGTGTGTACATACACACGTTTCAAGGTATGATCGGTACCCATGACTGGGTGTACTTCTCGTAATGGGTTCTGACTTTCGAGACCATGAGGACGCTCCATATGATACATTTTCCTTTCTGGGGGCGGAGCGGGAACGTATTGTGAGCTTAAAAAGGTGTTATATCTGTGCCGTTGTTCTAGAATTATTTGAATTAACTTGGTACTTAGGCCTCTCCATCTATCCATGAGTAGTGCTTCTAATGTATCGTGTAAGGGACCTGGATCAGAATGTTGATGTCTGAATAGCGTGAGGAGGTGCTGAATCATGTATACACCTGCTAATTTCTGCTCGTCTGGGGAAAGGTTCAGAAATGTCTGTGCTACTGTGTCATCATTGTATATATTAGGATTGTCAGCCCATAGTACAGCTGACCGGGCTAGTTCTTGTTCATCCATAGAATTTAGTACATGGTACCCCATTCGTTCTCGAAGCATTTTATCAGTCTCTTGGAACTGATGTTCAGGAGAATTCGGTTTTGATATGCCAGAGAGAAAAACTCTCTTGCTTTCTGGACGAATGCCTTTCCTAAGGTAAGTTCCCTTACCTACATACGCTATTGTGTTGGTAGTCTTTTCTGGTTCTTCGGATCCTTCATCCTCCTCAGAGGAAGCTTTTTCTTTCTCATTCTCGTGTACTTCTATTACTGCACTTCTTATTTTCCTGTACATACTGGCTATGCAATTCTGTTTATCATGCTTTCCTTCGGCTATATTTTGGCCCCACCTTGTTAGGGCGTCCATTTCATCCTGTTCTGTCCCAGGCCTGTCTCGTTCTCTTATTAAGCAATTTATGAAAAAACGTAGTATGTATGCTTGAGTGTCAACTTTCTGGTGTGCCATGGCTTCCTTAATACTTTCAGGGTTTTCCCCAGTCTGGACAAAATGATATATTCTATCTAGGTGCTCCTCCATTCCTGAGAATAACACTAGGTAATCTGTAGCTTGTCGTAAGTGTAGCGATGCTATCAACATCCTATCGTCTTTACCAGGGACTGGATCATATCTGCAAACTTGAAGCGGTTCTTTGAGTAGGTCGAGACGGGGCGATTGGAATGTAAAAGGCTTCTGCATATCCCTAAGGTGTAATCTGTGTGTTGCTGGCGGGGTCTGGTGACCCCCCGTCGCACCTCCTGAAGCTGAGGCTTGAGCGTTATCTCTCTGTGGAGTCTGTATTTGTTTTTGAACTTGTCTCTTAGTAGGATCAGGCGTAAGCGGATTCGGTATCTGAACCTTAGGTGAGGGAAGTGGTGGAGGTGGAGGAACAGACTGTCGGTCAGGGGGAACTTGTTGCGGTAATGGGGGGGGTGCGGTCTGGAGGCGGGTTGCCATCTCCGTCACCGTCAGTAGGCGGGACGTGGGCACGAGGATTGGTGTAAGCGGGTGCTACATCGTTTAGATAGGAATTCAGAAATATGTCTTTAGTAGTCCTGTGGTTTACTTTAATTGGAACTAATGGTGGTGGCAGATTTTTCGGTATTTCTGAAATGGCCTCAGGCGAACCCTCGGCCACTAAGTACATACCATTTACTTGGCTATTTCGGATGCGATCTACTTGTTCTGCTTTTACTCGGATCCCTTCATTAACTAATTCATTTTCTCGGACTCTATCCGGCGCTTCTCTAAGTCTGTCCTCTCTACGGAGTTCTTTTTCGGCTCGTTTATGTGATTCTTTACGCCATAACTCTATAGCATCTTTCTGTGATTGTCTGGCTTTCTTTCTCCATAGAGCTTCTTCTACCTTAAGGATGCACTCGGCATCCCATGTTCCTATAGCGGGCCATCTGTATTTCTCTTCTAGATGCTTAGTATAATCGGCCCATAAATCTAGATACAGTATGGCGTCTATGCCATGCTTGTGGTACATGTAATTTCCAGGCGTGTCCCTAGGGGGGATAGGAATTTTTTCCTCTAGTATCCCTTTCCTAGTTCCTATCTGCTTTAACTTATTGAAAAACGGCATCTTGTCTACTTAATACTGAATGCTCAATCCTTGCTGCTTGACTCTAGACACAACTAGTTACACAAGAACACAATAATGCACATTAAAACAATCATTCATACCACGACATTAATCACATGAGAACATTAGAAACATATATGACTACCCCCTATACTGGATGTACTGCTAAACAGCACCGATACACTGCTGAAAACAGTGCAAGAACTAGGATAACTGATATACTGCTAAACAGTACAGATACACTGCTGAAAACAGTGCAAGAACTAGGATAACTGATATACTGCTAAACAGTACAGATACACTGTCTAAAACAGTGCAGACCGAATTTGTGTACCCAAACCCGTCTAGATACGTCCCAGCAATGGTACTCACCGGGAAGCACGGAAAAACAGAAGGCCTCGGAAAACTCGACTGGACTGGACCGGACTCGACTCGACTCGCCACGTTGATACTTCGGAAAACTGGTGGGCCTCTTGACACCTCGGACCTTGCTTCTTTCGGCTAGGCTCTGGTCGGGATCCTCCGCGCTCCTCACCGCCTCGTCTGGGTGCTGATTGCAGTCTTCGTCGCCTCCGTGGGCCAGAGGGAGATACAGGAAATCCTGCCAGTACGCGTAGTTTCCGTCTAACTGATGGCAGGGGACAGAGCTTGCAACGCACCAACCGGCGCGTGAGGTGGGGGAGGGGTCCCTATTCGGGCGCCAAAATAATGTGGTAAATATTTGATTTACCGTCCTAATTTCTATGCAGGTAAGTACTTAATCAATAATAACTCAATCGGAAAGAAATAGGCAGAGTCCGTAGTGTTAGAGTTCTTAGGGGTTTTATTCCTTAAAAAGGAATGGTCATGACCGGATATCTTGTTCCTGCCACCACTGGGGTGCAGGAAGGGATAGAGCAATATTTTATTGACAATACATAGCTTATATACTTGAGTTACATTATAGAAACCAATACAGTAGGCGTAACAGCTGAGAGAAACGAGATAAGGATACACACGTGTTAACAATACGTAATTAGAAGGCGTGAACTAGGCGTGAACATAGAGGTGTGTGCTAGAAACGTCATAAGTAGGTGTCATAAGTGGGAGGCAACAAGAGCAGAATCTTGTAATGTCAGCAGAAATCTGAGGCCTGGATGCGCGCGCAGCTGCATGACGTGTGATTGACGTGAAACTGGAGGGTGCAGGGGACTTGACATTTACAATGGTGGAAAGAGACAGAAGTCTGGCATGTCAGATCAACTCGTACCTCTATCATATCTGATATCTGATGTTTGGGAACCATACTATCTGGGCGGAAAGGTCTCTGGGGCAGAAGCTATTCTATACTGACTGTGAGTGCGTGTATAAGCGTCTAAGTGTCTGCATGAGATGCGAGGGGGGCATGGGCCTTCCATGGTAACAGAGGCTATGAATTACTTGCATGGAGACAGTAAGGCCAGGCCTTTCGCTCTGCAGCTGGGGGGATGTTTACTTAAACTAGTAGGCAGGAATGTATTTTCGAGGAGCGGAACAGATAACTCGAAGGTTGAATTCAGTCTTGGCAGGCAGCAGGCTGAGCTAAGCGCGGTGAGCCGCGCAGGGAGTAAGGCAGAGGTCACGGGTGCAGAGACAGCCTGGGCTGAGGCTTTCAGAGTCGGAAGGCAGGAAAAGGCTCGATGGCAGAATTCGGGGCCTGCTTCGCCAGAGCTGAAAAACGTGTAAAGTATGCCACAAAAAGACGTTGGCAAGGCATACTTAGGAACTGAATATTCAACCTGTCCATGGCGGGTCTGAAAGAGGACATGTTAACGTTGGACGCAAATGTATTTGCGTCTTTATAGCTGGCACAGGAGGGAAGTTACATGCACTTTAACCTCATACATGGAGACGGTGGGGTACACGCTAGGGAACATAACTTGACCAAAAATTTATATTTCCTCAATGGCAATTTCCATGCTGACTTAACATAACCTTTACCCAATCGTTCATACTGGCCAGTAGGTATGTATTCAAGGCATTTTTTAAATCGGAAAGTTGTTATCGGAATAGTGATAATTCCGTGTATTATCCATTCAATGACAGGACTTTCTGACATTGTGAACGGTAATCTCTCAAGTTTTTCGATGCTCAGGAGTGTATAGTCTGCTCCTTTTTGTGCCAAACTGATTTGTTTATCAGTAAGGTTAAAACTGGAAAACAATGACGTTGTGTTGATTAAACGCCAAGGCACATAGCCTGAACGAAGATTTTGCAGCGTCCAGCCTAATTTTATAATAGAACGTAATTGTGACTGGCCATGCTGTAACATTAGCAAGTCTCTGTCTATTATGTCAAAGGCAGAGGATACAATATTGTCCAACGAAGGACAGAGTCCTTAACCCATTGTCCACTACAGAAAGTGATTTTTCCAAATTAATACGATCAATTTCTCGTATTTTTTCTGCTGTTTCAATTTGTGTGACTTTGCAAGCCTCGTTGTACGCAGCATAGATACTGGTCGCTATGAAACGCTTTTGACGCTGTTTGCGTGGTCCAAGAATGAAATCGCGCAAATCAGCACCCTCTTTAAGTAAAGACAAGTGTTGCTTAATTTCAACCAGTGTGGATGATCCTAGCCATTCGAGGCAGAGTTTCCCTACACTGATGTTGTCTCTGGGAGTATCTAGGGTCTTGTCTGGTCATTTTCAACCCCTGTTTTTTATTCAGGAATCTATCTTGACAGTTATTTGTGTCAATAGGCCAGATTAACCACTTTTTCCAATCAGGATGTGTTCTGTTCAAAGGTAAAATTTGTGATACGTCTATTTCAATATCTGTAGTTGCATTATCAGGTATTGGCTTCGGAATAGACGGTTTGTTAAGTTCTTTAATCTTAGCTAGGCCAAGACAGGATGTTTGGTGAATTGTGTCATTTAAAAACATAATTTGTTCTGGTATCATGCAGGTTCTGAATAGTGCTTCTAGGCCTTGTACCTGCCAATCTTTCGTACCCCAGATAGTTTTTGTTTCAATGTTATTTTTCCAATAATCAAAACCAAATGTCATAATTTTTTCATAAAATGCTTCTGAATATATTAATTTCGTGTTTGTCAGCATTGTTTTCATTCCTGTTGTATCTAACAGTTTGTAATAAAACGTTTCTGCATCACTGGTGTTGAACCCTGAGAAGTACTTGAATTTCTCAAAGAATGTTTTAGAACTGCTTTTAGGTGGTGTAGCGCAATGTTCCCATTGATTATACTTAAAAACATTTCTAGGCTGTGCAGATTTATGCAAATAATGATCGCCATAGTGTGTATAACAGGATAACTGTTCATAACTGGACGAACCTTGTAGATAATCATGTTCTGTGAATCTAGCTGACATTACTAAATCTGACATCATGTCATTAATACTGTTAAAGTCCCAATCATCAGAGAATGTACTAGGTTTTACAAAGTCACTTAAGGAAACCTTCAGTTGATGAGGATACTTCAGGATTTCGACCGGACCATAGATCTCATAGTCAGTTTTCTCCCATACTACCCCACCGGGTATTGGAATGGCTGTGACATTTACTTTTGACAGTTCTCTTTTCTTCACGAGGGACGATCTGTGTGGTTTGAGGACCAAGTTGATGTTCTGACTTGCTGTGTCCATTGTACTATATTTTCCCTCAATGAATTTTCCCAAACAAAGTACCATGATGAGCCAAAGCAGGAGGAAAAATACACCTAGACCGAACCAGAACTCTAACCAAGGGGAAACAAGGTAGATTCCCTTTAGTTGATGAAAGAGTTCCGTTGCTTTTTCTTTAAAAGTCTTTTTTATTTCTGGCATTACTTCGGGGTTGCTTTGATCCTCGGAAGAGTTGGCGAAGTCGATGGAATAACCAGAGGCAGTTCTGTCAATTGTTGGAATTGTTCTTTCAATTTGTCTTTCGGTAGCACATTCAGATGCCACATCATTGTAGACTGGTGTTTCTTGACAAACTGTTTCAATCTGTGTTTCAAGAGGGACGAGTTCCATGGCATTATTGCATAGTCCTTCTTTGCGCACTGCAGGCTGATCGAATGTGATTAGTCTTTCAGTCTGAACCTCTTGGACTGTTGGAAGTTTGGGTATTCTGTTGTTTCTTGGGAGTCCACTGGGCCTACTGTTGATTATAGGCCACATGCTTGTGGTTTTACCAGGTCGATAGATACAACTCTGTTCTCCTTTTTACCAGCAAGGGGCGGTAGTACTACTGATCTTGTTCCGGTGACTGCCAAGACAGGTACTGCTTTTCTGTAAGAAGGCTCAAATTCCTTCTTCACCGCTATTTTTTCTCTGACTAGATCCCCAATCTTTGGAATCCAGACAGGCCTTGCTGGGGCTGTTGCTTGTGGTGCCTCGTCAGTGGTATCTGGCTGTTGTTTTATCTTTATGTTGCTTAAGGATTTTCTTGTTTTATTCAGTTCCTGTAAAACAGCCAAACGATCTTTGATGTCAAAGTCTGTTTTCTTTTCTTGTACCACTGATACTTGACTATCTAAGTCCTGAATTTTCATTCTAATTCCGAACAATAGTTCGTATGGGCTGAAACCTTTTAGAGAATTTCTTGGCAAATTGTTATGACTGGTCTGGACACTTAATAAATGTTTGACCCACCCAGCGCCTGAACCTAATACCTTCGCTGTTATAGATCGCTTTATGTCCCGTTTTTTTCTTTCTACCACACTATTCCCTTCGGGGTGTGACGGACAAGAATACCGCAACCCAATTCCCATGCTGGCCATGGCCTCCGTATAAGCTCGAGAGCTAAAAGCAGGACCCTGGTCAGAATGGAACGTGGTAATTGCGTATGTGCCGATAAAGACTCGCAGATCTTTTATAACCGTTCTGGCGTCAGCCGAGAGCTGGGGCCACATTTTTATGTGCATTTTGTCTTAATCTTGTACAATGGGACGCGCTTCTCTTCTTTGATTGCGCAGATAGATCGCCTTATGCTGTCTATCAGGGATCCTGAAACTACACTGGCCGGTTCATTACTGCGATCTCTGTTGCAGTCTTCACAATTTTTAGCAAAACATTGAATATCTATGCTCATTCCCGGCCACCAGTACTCTGATTGTAATTCTTTCAGAGAGTCCTTGATTTTTTGGTGTCTCAAACCATACCCCATGTGTGCTTCCAGTAAGAGGAAGCCCCTCCTGCTCCTGTTTGGAATCACTCTAACCCCCACTCCAGGGATTCGAGCAAAAGGAATGGAGTTTGCATCAATTTCGTATGCATATTTGAGTGGATAGTTCACGGGTAGTACTGCACAGTCGCCTTTTAAGGACGTTTTTACTGCCAGCATAGTCTCCCCGTCAATGTATTTTTCTGTACGCTTTTTTGTGGCTACGGAAGCCGGTTTAGTTGCTTCCGCTGTGGCTGTTTTAGCCAATGAATTCCCTACAACGTGAACGCCATCACGTTGAAGACTCTGTGCGTGTACCACGTGAGTCTTTTGTAGTTCTTTCTGTAAAAGAGCTACCTGGTTTCAGAGCAATTTATGCTTTATTGTGGCACCTGTGTCATCTTTGTAATCGTTTTCAATCCAGCTCTGCAGCTTATTATTGTAAGAGTTGACGCAAAAATGAGAATCACACACAATAAGTGTCGGGAATTCACGTTCTGCATTTTCAAGCGCCATCTTTAAACATCTGATTTCAGCTCTCTGAGCCGAACAGTACTTTACTGATTCAGTTTTCGTTATTTTCGGTCTGAATTTACCGCACAGCCAACGACCTTTAATAATCGCACAGGCTGCATCGTAGGATTTGTTCTCTATGTTGAAATGCTGTACAAATCTATCTGTATAGATTATACAGGCGTATCGTGGGAGAGGCAGAAGTTCGATTGGCAGAGGATATTCTTCTTCATAAGTTAATTCAGTCAGTTCTTCGAATTGCGGGGCGAAATAGTATTTCACATCTTCCGCAGCAAGAGAATCTACGTACTGTATCCATTTCCGATCCAGTGACACTGTAGGCAGGTTTACTGGGCTGAATAGCGCGTCGAAGGCGGATTCCGCTGTGTGGATAGTGATCCTTTTGCCGTGTGCTAGTTCTCGTTCATTTGCTAATGCAATTTGCACTGCTTTCACAGTTCTTTCTGTGGGACTGAATGTTTTTTCTGCTTGTGTGTACAAGTGAGATTTGTAAGCTATTGGTACCGTTTCTCCCTCATTAGAGGTCAGGTACGTGAATCCGCATCTTCCTGGGATGACTCGGATTACAAGATTGCGTGTGTTGTCACAAGAATCTAATTTTGTTTTTGCTAACATGTCTGTTTGCAGTGATCTCAAAATTTCTGTGTGTTTTTGAGTCCAGTTGATTTGTTTAAAATCAGGTTTAATTAGTTCGTAGAGAGGTTTAACTCTCTCCACATAATTTAGAATGTAAGTTCTTCCGAAATTCAGAAAACCTAGTATGGATTGTAAATTTTTCAGCGTTTTTGGAGCTTGGAGTACAGCGCACTTCTCTAGGAAGTTGTCCGCTAGGCTTTTCCCTTCACTTGATAATTCGTATCCTAAAAATAGTACTGTCAGATGGGCAATTCGAGACTTTTTAAAGTTGAATTTGTAACCCTCTGCTGCGAACCCAAGTATTATGGTGTTCACTCTTTTCAAGTGAGTATCCAAGTCGTCGTCTGTTAGATAGATGTAATCGACATAAGATAATGCCTCATCATCATATATTTGTAGTAACTCTGTTACTCTAGCTGAGAATAGTCCTGGGCTGTTCTTGAATCCCTGTGGGAGCCTACAGAAATTTTTCTGTGACCCCATTACTGAGAAAGCGGTCAAATATCTGCTTTCTGGTGCAATGTTTTGACAAAAGAAACCATTAGATATGTCTAATGTCGTTTTATATTTTTTCCTAACTATGTTATTCATTAGGGCTGCACTATGCGAATTTTGTACTGCAAATGTTTTGCAACATGCATTAAGGGAATGTCTGACTAATTATCGACAGACAGAATATCGATATACCAAAATATCGCAACACAAATATCGAGGGACAAAATATCGGGATGAGGCCTCCGGGTAGTCTGCGCTTAATAAACAGCGCTACGAGGCCTCCGGGTAGTCTGCGCTTAATAAAACCCATTTAATAATAATAATAATAATATCTTTAACAAGGTAAGTACCAAAATATCGGAAATATTGTATCGAATGTAAAAAATATCGTTGTTTGGAAAATATCGTTATATTTTAATTAAATAAAATTATTATATTAACAAAATAATAATAATGAATGTAATAAACATGTTTACAAATATAATATATTATAAAATATTATCAATTTATGTAAAAAAAATAATTATTCATTAATGTATAATACATAGTATATTTTTCATTAATAATAACTCTAACTTAATTATTTTAATAACTTATAAATATATAAAAATATAATAATATAAATATAAAATTATATACATACAATAGTAATATAAATCACAATTAATAACAACATAAAAGTACTACAAAAAACATACATTAAATATATATAAATCATGTTAGAAACATAATTTAATTTTATAAATAACAATTAATAACAACATAAAAGTAATAATACTAACATTATAAACATAGATAGCGTATGAGTACAAATTACTATTCCAACTCCAGAGAGCGCAACAGTAGGGAAAGTGTTGGATAGCGTAGGGGTAACAATTACTAGTCCAACTCCAGAGAGTGCAACAGTAGGGAAAGTGTTGGATAGCGTAGGGGTAAAAACTACTATTCCAACTCCAGAGAGTGCAACAGTAGGGAAAGTGTTGGATAGAGTAGGGGTAACTATTACTATTCCTACTCCAGAGAGTGCAACAGTAGGGATAGTTTTGGATAGGGTAGGGGTAAAAATTACTATTCCCACTCCAGAGAGTGCAACAGTAGGAAAAGTGTTGGATAGCGTCAGGGTAACAAATACTATTCCAACTCCAGAGAGTGCGACAGTAGGGAAAGTGTTGGATAGCGTAGGGTTAAAAATTACTATTCCAACTCCAGAGAGTGCAACAGTAGGGAAAGTGTCGGATAGCGTAGGGGTAACAAATAATATTCCCACTCCAGAGAGTGCAACAGTAGGGAAAGTGTTGGATAGCGTAGGGGTAACAATTACTATTGCAACTCCAGAGAGTGGAACAGTAGGGAAAGTGTTGGATAGCGTCAGGGTAACAATTACTATTCCAACTCCAGAGAGTGCAACAGTAGGGAAAGTGTTGGATAGCGTAGGGTTAAAAATTACTATTCTAACTCCAGAGAGTGCAACAGTAGGGAAAGTGTTGGATAGCGTAGGGGTAACGAATAATATTCCCACTCCAGAGAGTGCAACAGTAGGGAAAGTGTTGGATAGCGTCAGGGTAACAATTACTATTCCAACTCCAGAGAGTGCAACAGTAGGGAAAGTGTTGGATAGCGTCAGGGTAACAATTACTATTCCAACTCCAGAGAGTGCAACAGTAGGGAAAGTGTTGGATAGCGTAGGGGTAACAAATAATATTCCCACTCCAAAGAGTGCAGCAGTAGGGAAAGTGTTGGATAGCGTAGGGGTAACAAATAATATTCCCACTCCAGAGAGTGCAACAGTAGGGAAAGTGTTGGATAGCGTAGGGGTAACAATTACTATTCCAACTCCAGAGAGTGCAACAGTAGGGAAAGTGTTGTATAGCGTAGGGGTAAAAATTACTATTCCAACTCCAGAGAGTGCAACAGTAGGGAAAGTGTTGGATAGCGTAGGGATAAAAATTACTATTCCCACTCCAGAGAGTGCAACAGTAGGGAAAGTGTTGGATAGCGTCAGAGTAACAATTACTATTCCAACTCCAGAGAGTGCAACAGTAGGGAAAGTGTTGGATAGCGTAGGGGTAACAAATAATATTCCCACTCCAGAGAGTGCAACAGTAGGGAAAGTGTTGGATAGCGTAGGGATAACAATTACTATTCCCACTCCAGAGAGTGCAACAGTAGGGAAAGTGTTGGATAGCGTAGGGGTTTAAATTACATACTTATAAATAACATCTATCAATTAATTAATTATTTAAAATTAATTACCAATTAATTAAATTTATTTACCAATTAATAAAAATAAATGTATGCTTCCTACTAATTAATAATTAATTCTACATAATGAAATTACTTCACACCCTAATCCCCTATAAACCCATAACCCGCTACAGAACATAATTATCAAATAATCAATTAATTAAAATTAATTAAAAATTATTTCTCAATTAATTAATAATTCCTACTAATTAATAAATAATTTTACATAATTACATTACTTCCCACCCTTTTCCCCTATAAACCCATAACCCGCTACAGAATATAATTATCAATTAATCAATTAATTAAAATTAATTAAAAAATAATTCTCAATTAATTAATTAATAATTCCTACTAATTAATAATTAATTTAACATAATTACATTACTTCCCACCCTATTCCCCTAAAAACCCATAACCCGCTACAGAACATATTTATCAATTAATCTATTAATTAAAATTAATTAAATATTAATTCTCAATTAATTAATTAATAATTCCTACTAATTAATAATTAATTTAACATAATTAAATTACTTCCCACCCTATTCCCCTATAAACCCACAACCCGCTACAGTACTAAAAGACAATATTAAATTGAATTACATTAAAAATAAATAACAAAACATTATAAATACAATATAATATACACAAAATGTATTTAAAAATCGATATTAGTAACATCGAAATTATTGATTTCGATATTATTGACATCGATATTTAAAACTTCGAAATTACTAACATCATACTAATATCGATATTAAGACTGTCGATATTACTTACCTTCTATATTATGTCCCATCGATATTTAAACTTCGATATAATTGTATATCGAAATTTAAAACTCAATATTTTGTCTGTGTACCGCATTAAGGTGTCTGTTGTCCAAAACTAGACGATATGAATTGTCTGGCTTGGAGACAGGAAACAAAGGATTGTTCATTTGAGAGGTGCATGTTTCAATCACCCCCTGGTATTCAAGTTGATCTAAAATCTCCCTGACTTGTTTTTTAGCTTCTTGCTTAATGGGATACTGCCGTTGGGCAGTTGGTTCACTTTTTAACTGGATTTTGTGAGGAGGTGAGTCCTCATCCCATCCTACATGATTTTTATATAATGCTGGTGCTTGGGCTACTGCCCATTTCCTTGCATAAGTATATTTTTTGTGAATCGGAATGTGATTCGAGAAGGCAGGCATAATCATTTCTTCGCCATGAGGGCACTCCCTGACAAACTCTGGGGGCCAATCTTTTTCAGCTAACAGAATATCATAGCCTTTTGAGAGTTTATCCCAAAATAGACCCCTAATTTTCCTAGTCTTATCACCCTCTATACGCAATGTTATTTCGTATATCTTATGAGGTTTGCTAACCCTGGTGTCGGCAGTTTCCACCTGAATGTATTCATTCGTGTCCACTGTCTCCAGATGACTCATCAGGATCTTGCGAGCTATACTGATTTCTGCTGCACTGTCTAACATTGTCTGAGCCCACTCCCCGTTTTTCAACTGTGTCCTCAGTATACTCGGCATGGTCGATTACTCTAATACTGGCTACCTTCTTTTTTGGAAATTGAGATTTCTTAATTTGAGCAGGTTCCTTGTCCTTTGACTTGGTGTGCTCTCCTGGGTCTGACCGTCCTCTTCTTTCCGATTTCTGCGAAAAAGATCGAGAGGGACGTGTATCAATACTTTGATATCTATCAGGTTTTTTCAAATGATCCCTATTTCTAAGGTTATATCTTTTCTCAGAGGGCTCCCGCTGGGGGGACTGGTGTTCTCGAGTCGGAGTTCTTTCCCTCCGTCGAGGAGACCTTCCTCTGGACTGGAAAACTTTTTCCTTGGGAGTGGATTGTTTATTTCCATCCCAGCTCTTTTTAGGAGTGTTTGAATTATTTTTAATAAATAATTTTTCAGGATTTTCGAGCAGTTGGGGCTTAACTGATTTTCCACCCAAGCTGTCTCTACCTAATTCTTCATAGCATTTCTCTATGATTCTGGCAAGCTCAATTGGCTGATCTGTTATGAAACTAAATGGTTTGGCAACCAAGTCAAAGGTCAGGCGCACAGCTCTAAGTATAAGAATAATTAACAACTCCAACAAATCAAAAATGTGAACTCCAAGAGAGAAAGGTACTGGTTACCCACAGTAACCCTAGAAACCCCGGATCTCCAGGGAGTTACGCAATCAAAACTGTATCTCTCTGAGCTCAACAAAATTAATGATTAGGTTTACAATTCACCCATCCAGTACAATGTCCAATAATATTTAGTGCAGAGATGATATCTTCCTTGTCAAGTAAAGTCTTTGATAAATGAAAATTTCAAAGTTCCAATATTCAGTCTCCTTTATTGGTTTTTCTTCACTCCAAATCACAGTTGTGTCAATAGATTTTCAGCCAACACGTGTTTCGTCTGATGCTAATCCTTGCATCAACAGACTTCCTCAGGGCTGAAACCCAAACATATTTACATTAATAATTGTACCAACTTATCAGGATTCTAGATTACCCATAACCAATTCCACCAGAAAAAATAGTGAAAGAAGAGCCAAACACGTCAGTTCAAAAGGCTACCAAAATTAACCATAGAACTCGAGAAAGAAAATTAATTCCAATATAACAGGTGTATCAAACACCAGGTGCTCACAAAACAGTACTTGGATCAAAGTAGTCCCAAACGCACCATTCCATTACTAAAAGACAATGGTTCAAAAAAGGTTTTTCTAATCAGTCGAAACCAGTTTAGAAGAGCCTGAAACAAAGGTATACTTTCAAGAGTAAGTTTGTAATTTAATAAAAGTGGAGCTATTGCAATATATACAAAAAGGTGCTTCTTGATCACAGATTTATATGAATAACTCACCTATTATATTGTAGGTGTGTTCTCTCTATAGGGTACATCAAATTCAATGCAGCAATGTGAAATTCAGGATACACGAGTACGTGTACCTAAAAGGAACGAAATATTCATTGAGTATTTCACCATTAAGCATAATAGCTATTTTAAAACCGACAAGAATATCGAACTAAAGTGCCTTTCAAAATTGTATTCAGGCATGTCAAAAAGTCGGTATCTATAATTGCGCTAAGTTATGCACACATAATCCTACATAGACCGGCATCGGCACTACTGTTAATTTGCACGCACTGTCCTCATTAAAGACAGTACGCGGTATCTACAATTGCGTTAAATTATGCACACATATTCCTGCAAAGACCGACATCGGCACTACTGCTAATCTGCACGCACTGTCCTCATTAAAGACAGTACGCGCCATACCCTGCAACGGGATAATGTAACCGCATTCAGGACTCGGCGTTTTACCTGATCTTAGTTGTCTCGGCATCTCCTCTTCGGCTTCACGGCTTTCGCGTTCGCGTTCCGTTTTGGCGCCATATTTAAATGGCACAGCGCGCACTACCAGCGAGTCGCGCCATGTTTGGCGTGGCACGAAGATTTATAAATGTTAAATATGTCTAAATTAAAGTACATTGCTGCATCAAATTTATTTTATAATTAAGCTAAAAGGATGTATTATATTTATATGAATTTAGGGGTTATTTTAGAATCGAATCTCGCTATTTTTTATGGGCGGTATTTACTACCTATAAAATACTATGTATGTACAAAAGTAGAATATAAACAAAATTATCGTACATGCTCCTGTTCCTAGTCATATATTAATACAAAACGGGCCATGTCACGCATTTTAGTCCTTTCTTTGTTTCTTAAAAACTCCCAATGTCGTCGTTACCATTATTTAAACTCTATATCTGTCTGAATATTCCACATTTCAGTAAAGCTCATATTTGAATTGTTTAAAAGTAAGCTTCAGTTTCGTAAATGCAAGATTATTTCATTTGATAAGGCATCAGCATAATAGCTCACTCGAACCTATGATTCCAAAACTTATTGTCTAGCAAGAAACACCAGACCCACGCCAGTTATATAAATTCGTGGACCACTGGGTATACCTTTGACTTGGCTCCTACACCCTAATTTCAACATTCTCATAATAGAAGAAATTAAAAAGAAAACATACAGAAATTGTTATTTCACACAAGGAAAAGGGGAGAGTCCATAGAGAGTGGAAGGGTAGAAAAGACCAGAATTGTGCACAACCTAACAAATCTTCATTGTCAGTATTATTCATTTCATAAGCAATACTAATCTTTATCGTTCAAATTGCATTATTCGACAAATTAATAGATAGTATCTCTGAATTATCCTATGCATAGTTATGTTATATATACACATTGTTAGTGGAATATAGTGTGATTCGCAGCGAATACATATTGATTATAATTTGTGAAATTATTTCAAAGATTTAAATAAATTCATCGATTTGCATTCATCGGTCAAGACAAAACAGAATTTAAAATTCACATTTTATGTGCATATCTTCATCAGCAGTGGGTGAATCCCAATCTGTTCAATCCCCTAAAAAATACTGTAGTTCAGAGTCTAAATTGAGGCCCTCCTCAACTGCTCTGAGTTTCATAATCCATCTTGCCTCACTTCGTCGTAATTTAAGCACTCTGTTTCCACCACGTACATCCATTGTGACATGTTCAATTCCATGATACTTGAATTGATGTCTGTCTCTTTCCTCAAAATTCTGTACTATGTGGGAGGCAATCGGGTATCTAGTATAACCATTTTTTAAGGCTCGAAAGTGTTCAATCATCCTATCTTTAAGTCTTCTTACAGTACTTCCCACATAAATCTTTCCACATGAACAGACAATCACATACACTACAAAAGTAGTGTCACAGGTAATAACTGACTTAATGGTATGCTTGCCAGTATCATTGTATTCAAAATCTTGTATC
This sequence comes from Lissotriton vulgaris, assembly GCF_964263255.1. Taxonomy (NCBI): domain Eukaryota; kingdom Metazoa; phylum Chordata; class Amphibia; order Caudata; family Salamandridae; genus Lissotriton; species Lissotriton vulgaris. Next base: position 36,734 of record NW_028253415.1, read on the forward strand.
TTCTTGTATGCCCATCTGCATGAGCTGCATTTACCACAATAGTAAAATCCTGTCCGTTTATCTGTTAACCAATTGTCTCTAGGTATCGTCTGTGGATAGCTGGGGCTAACTATATTGGCCATTGTCATACCCTTTCTAAATGTTAGCGATGGCTTCTCAGTTAGAAAGGCAGAAATATCTTTGTCATGCTTCAGGAGGTGCCAATATTTGTCAACAATAGAGTAAAGTTTATGACTACCTAAGCCAAAATTAGTAATCAATCTAATCTTAGTAAGTTTACCGTCTTGATTACTGGTGGTTTTATGTTTCAAAGTATCTGTACGTTTCATTGTCTTTGCTTTACCCACTGCTTTTGTCACTATCTTCTTGTCGTAACCCCTGTTTGCAAATCTTTTGGACATATCTAGAAGATTGTGTTCAAAATCAGAATCATGTGAACAATTTCTACGGGCTCTTAGCATCTCCCCATATGGAATCGCATTAATTTGACTTTTGGGGTGGCAACTGTCAGCGTGTAACAATGCATTGCAGCTGGTTTCTTTCCGATACATCCGACTACACAATTTGTCCCCATCTACAAAAAGTTCAATATCTAAAAAAGTAAGTTTACATTTACTGTAACAGGTGGTAAATGACATATTAACATCATTTGTGTTCAGATATTCAAAGAAATTTTGCAATTCAATAGAAGTGCCCCTCCAGATTAAGAGACAGTCATCAATGTATCGTCCCCAATAATATATGTGGTCTATCCACTGTGCGCCCTTGGTACCCCAGATCCACTCCGCCTCAAACCATCCCATAAAGAGATTCGCAAAAGACGGAGCAAATCTGGAGCCCATAGCAGTCCCAAGTTTTTGTCTGTACCATTTATTATCAAATAAGAAAATATTATTTTCAAGTACAATTTTAGTCATTTCCAATATCATTTGTGTATGATCAAAGTACTCAGCAGATCTTTTATTCAGAAAGCTTTCCATTGCTTTCATCCCTAGTCCATGTTCAATATTTGAGTACAGAGAGACCACATCTAATGTCGCAATAATCATGTCTGACTCCCAGGTTACATCATTCATCAAATTCAAAACGTGTTTAGTGTCTTCTATATGAGAGGACAGTTTCTCAACGTATGGTCTTATGAATACATCAATAAATTGCGAAAGTCTCTCCGTTGGGCCACCAATACCAGAGATGATTGGCCTCCCTGGGGGTTTCTCACGATTTTTATGTATCTTTGGTAGGCAATACATACAAGGGGCCTTGGGGAATTCTACCCTTAAGTACATATACTCATCATAATCCAAGATACCATTGTCATACCATTTTTTCAATCTCAAGTTGATCATCTCAGTAACTTGTAAGAGGGGACTAGAAACTTTTCTCACATAGTATTTGTCATTGTTAAGTTGTGACAGAACTTCATCATTATAATCTGTGCGATTCATTACAACAAGAACTGATTATACGCAAGGCTGATAAAGGTGGCAACATTGTTGTAATGAATCGCACAGATTATAATGATGAAGTTCTGTCACAACTTAACAATGACAAATACTATGTGAGAGAAGTTTCTAATCCCCTCTTACAAGTTACTGAGATGATCAACTTGAGATTGAAACAATGGTATGACAATGGTATCTTGGATTATGATGAGTATATGTACTTAAGGGTGGAATTCCCCAAGGCCCCTTGTATGTATTGCCTACCAAAGATACATAAAAATCGTGAGAAACCCCCAGGGAGGCCAATCATCTCTGGTATTGGTGGCCCAACGGAGAGACTTTCGCAATTTATTGATGTATTCATAAGACCATACGTTGAGAAACTGTCCTCTCATATAGAAGACACTAAACACGTTTTGAATTTGATGAATGATGTAACCTGGGAGTCAGACATGATTATTGCGACATTAGATGTGGTCTCTCTGTACTCAAATATTGAACATGGACTAGGGATGAAAGCAATGGAAAGCTTTCTGAATAAAAGATCTGCTGAGTACTTTGATCATACACAAATGATATTGGAAATGACTAAAATTGTACTTGAAAATAATATTTTCTTATTTGATAATAAATGGTACAGACAAAAACTTGGGACTGCTATGGGCTCCAGATTTGCTCCGTCTTTTGCGAATCTCTTTATGGGATGGTTTGAGGCGGAGTGGATCTGGGGTACCAAGGGCGCACAGTGGATAGACCACATATATTATTGGGGACGATACATTGATGACTGTCTCTTAATCTGGAGGGGCACTTCTATTGAATTGCAAAATTTCTTTGAATATCTGAACACAAATGATGTTAATATGTCATTTACCACCTGTTACAGTAAATGTAAACTTACTTTTTTAGATATTGAACTTTTTGTAGATGGGGACAAATTGTGTAGTCGGATGTATCGGAAAGAAACCAGCTGCAATGCATTGTTACACGCTGACAGTTGCCACCCCAAAAGTCAAATTAATGCGATTCCATACGGGGAGATGCTAAGAGCCCGTAGAAATTGTTCACATGATTCTGATTTTGAACACAATCTTCTAGATATGTCCAACAGATTTGCAAACAGGGGTTACGACAAGAAGATAGTGACAAAAGCAGTGGGTAAAGCAAAGACAATGAAACGTACAGATACTTTGAAACATAAAACCACCAGTAATCAAGACGGTAAACTTACTAAGATTAGATTGATTACTAATTTTGGCTTAGGTAGTCATAAACTTTACTCTATTGTTGACAAATATTGGCACCTCCTGAAGCATGACAAAGATATTTCTGCCTTTCTAACTGAGAAGCCATCGCTAACATTTAGAAAGGGTATGACAATGGCCAATATAGTTAGCCCCAGCTATCCACAGACGATACCTAGAGACAATTGGTTAACAGATAAACGGACAGGATTTTACTATTGTGGTAAATGCAGCTCATGCAGATGGGCATACAAGAAGATACAAGATTTTGAATACAATGATACTGGCAAGCATACCATTAAGTCAGTTATTACCTGTGACACTACTTTTGTAGTGTATGTAATTGTCTGTTCATGTGGAAAGATTTATGTGGGAAGTACTGTAAGAAGACTTAAAGATAGGATGATTGAACACTTTCGAGCCTTAAAAAATGGTTATACTAGATACCCGATTGCCTCCCACATAGTACAGAATTTTGAGGAAAGAGACAGACATCAATTCAAGTATCATGGAATTGAACATGTCACAATGGATGTACGTGGTGGAAACAGAGTGCTTAAATTACGACGAAGTGAGGCAAGATGGATTATGAAACTCAGAGCAGTTGAGGAGGGCCTCAATTTAGACTCTGAACTACAGTATTTTTTAGGGGATTGAACAGATTGGGATTCACCCACTGCTGATGAAGATATGCACATAAAATGTGAATTTTAAATTCTGTTTTGTCTTGACCGATGAATGCAAATCGATGAATTTATTTAAATCTTTGAAATAATTTCACAAATTATAATCAATATGTATTCGCTGTGAATCACACTATATTCCACTAACAATGTGTATATATAACATAACTATGCATAGGATAATTCAGAGATACTATCTATTAATTTGTCGAATAATGCAATTTGAACGATAAAGATTAGTATTGCTTATGAAATGAATAATACTGACAATGAAGATTTGTTAGGTTGTGCACAATTCTGGTCTTTTCTACCCTTCCACTCTCTATGGACTCTCCCCTTTTCCTTGTGTGAAATAACAATTTCTGTATGTTTTCTTTTTAATTTCTTCTATTATGAGAATGTTGAAATTAGGGTGTAGGAGCCAGGACAAAGGTATACCCAGTGGTCCACGAATTTATATAACTGGCGTGGGTCTGGTGTTTCTTGCTAGACAATAAGTTTTGGAATCATAGGTTCAAGTGAGCTATTATGCTGATGCCTTATCAAATGAAATAATCTTGCATTTACGAAACTGAAGCTTACTTTTAAACAATTCAAATATGAGCTTTACTGAAATGTGGAATATTCAGACAGATATAGAGTTTAAATAATGGTAACGACGACATTGGGAGTTTTTAAGAAACAAAGAAAGGACTAAAATGCGTGACATGGCCCGTTTTGTATTAATATATGACTAGGAACAGGAGCATGTACGATAATTTTGTTTATATTCTGCTTTTGTACATACATAGTATTTTATAGGTAGTAAATACCGCCCATAAAAAATAGCGAGATTCGATTCTAAAATAACCCCTAAATTCATATAAATATAATACATCCTTTTCGCTTAATTATAAAATAAATTTGATGCAGCAATGTACTTTAATTTAGACATATTTAACATTTATAAATCTTCGTGCCACGCCAAACATGGCGCGACTCGCTGGTAGTGCGCGCTGTGCCATTTAAATATGGCGCCAAAACGGAACGCGAACGCGAAAGCCGTGAAGCCGAAGAGGAGATGCCGAGACAACTAAGATCAGGTAAAACGCCGAGTCCTGAATGCGGTTACATTATCCCGTTGCAGGGTATGGCGCGTACTGTCTTTAATGAGGACAGTGCGTGCAGATTAGCAGTAGTGCCGATGTCGGTCTTTGCAGGAATATGTGTGCATAATTTAACGCAATTGTAGATACCGCGTACTGTCTTTAATGAGGACAGTGCGTGCAAATTAACAGTAGTGCCGATGCCGGTCTATGTAGGATTATGTGTGCATAATTTAGCGCAATTATAGATACCGACTATTTGACATGCCTGAATACAATTTTGAAAGGCACTTTAGTTCGATATTCTTGTCGGTTTTAAAATAGCTATTATGCTTAATGGTGAAATACTCAATGAATATTTCGTTCCTTTTAGGTACACGTACTCGTGTATCCTGAATTTCACATTGCTTCATTGAATTTTATGTACCCTATAGAGAGAACACACCTACAATATAATAGGTGAGTTATTCATATAAATCTGTGACCAAGAAGCACCTTTTTGTATATATTGCAATAGCTCCACTTTTATTAAATTACAAACTTACTCTTGAAAGTATACCTTTGTTTCAGGCTCTTCTAAACTGGTTTCGACTGATTAGAAAAACCTTTTTTGAACCATTGTCTTTTAGTAATGGAATGGTGCGTTTGGGACTACTTTGATCCAAGTACTGTTTTGTGAGCACCTGGTGTTTGATACACCTGTTATATTGGAATTAATTTTCTTTCTCGAGTTCTATGGTTAATTTTGGTAGCCTTTTGAACTGACGTGTTTGGCTCTTCTTTCACTATTTTTTCTGGTGGAATTGGTTATGGGTAATCTAATATCCCGATAAGTTGGTACAATTATTAATGTAAATATGTTTGGGTTTCAGCCCTGAGGAAGTCTGTTGATGCAAGGATTAGCATCAGACGAAACACGTGTTGGCTGAAAATCTATTGACACAACTGTGATTTGGAGTGAAGAAAAACCAATAAAGGAGACTGAATATTGGAACTTTGAAATTTTCATTTATCAAAGACTTTACATGACAAGGAAGATATCATCTCTGCACTAAATATTATTGGACATTGTACTGGATGGGTGAATTGTAAACCTAATCATTAATTTTGTTGAGCTCAGAGAGATACAGTTTTGGCTGATCTGTTATATCTGTTTCCCTCAACTTCTGGCGGATTGCCACAGATGCTGCTTCTCCTTTTATATTGTCTAGTAATATAGCCGAGACCTGCTTGAAGTCTTTCAGTAATTTCATACCAAGAGTTAAAGCGGGCTCTGGACCGTATTCATTCTGAATCTGTTTTAGCACTTCTGGTACTACCGCCATGGACGGAACACCGTGTGTTTTTGTGTAAATGGAAGCAAAGACTGTACCCCAAGTGTCACAGTCCTCCACGTGTGGTGCGACCCCCATTGGAAGACAGATAGTCAGAATTCTGTGTTTCTCAGTAGGAGTAGTATTAGGAAATACTGCCTCTATTTGAGTAATTTTCTGCGCTAACCAGAAGGGAATTTGTTCCCGTTTTACAGGTATTTTATCAAGACATGATTGTATGTTCTGTGGTGTGATTTTATTTGTGTTCCCCTGATGAGGGGTCAGCTGTGGTACATTAACAGCTGGTTGGACTGTTGCAGTCCGCATTACATATTGGACTAATTGTCTATGTATTTTAATAAGTGTTTTTAGCTGTACTAACAGCTCCTCTTTTGACATTTTTTTAATGTCCAGATGTGGTGTGTAGCTGGCTAGAACCGGCCACGTTGCTCCTGGTCTACCTAGTGGACCGAGCCTGGTTATGTGATCATTGTGTTTTAGGGCGCCATTAAACCAGAGCAGGTGCTCATGGAATTTTAATGGGATTTCAATCTCCTCGAAAGGAGCGTACTCTCCCGGTGGATCCTCTATTTTATAATAGTGGAACTCGTGTGTTGCAGCGTTTGCTGCTGGAAATTTTATCCATGAATAGAATACCTCTGTCTGCCGATATTCGTGTGCCTCTATCACAAAAACGACTGTGCCACCTTGTGTGGTCAGTCCATTGTCTATAAGTTTTGACGTTATAGATTTTCTTAAATGTACCGGGATGATTATTGCATCCAGGTCACTATGTAGGATACTTGCGTCGTCCATCATTAGTTGTATTGCTAATATGGTCGCATCCCATTCATCATCACTTTCTAGCATTTACTGCCAGAAAAAATATTTTTGCAGAGCAGGTCTCCAAGGAGACAAAGATTAGGTGCACAATATTTTGGAACACTGTATCCTTCAACGTTGAATAAACCAGAGCTTTACATAGGAATCTCTTCCTACTAAGGTCGGGCGGATTTTAACCTCGGCGGGTCTTGGGCTCAAAAATTCCACGGACTCGATAATTCTCGCTCCGGTGCCTTCTCAACTCACGGGTTCACACTCTGCGACTCTGGGCAATAGCTTGCTTAATCTCCACAACGGCCCCTCGCGGCGGGATGCCTGGCTTTCACCTTGTGGATACCCTGCCGGGGTTATCTCACAGGGGAATACCAGGACGGGTTCCCTAAGCAAGCGCCGGGAAACCCTTTGTGGGTAGCTGTGCGCTATATAAGCTCAAATACATTTACATTTTTTACAACCTTTCACCCACTCCAGACGTCTATTGGAGTATTTACTGGAGAAAGGGGTCTGTGTGAAATATGCACGACTGAGTTACTCTAACGTCTTGCGTTAGTTTATCGCCTTACCAAACGTTGGGCGCCATGTAGTGTAGTTCCTATTTTCCCAACAGGCTCTGCGCATTGGAATAACATAAACAGTAGTATCGACGTAGAAGTGCGGATCTTCCAGGCCTCTACTGACTATGCTAAACTTAATTGGGTTTGTTACCAACTGGCTCAGAGGTCACTGGAAACTTTCTTGACTGAATAGGAAGTGATCAGCTTCCTTGGCACAAACAAGAAGGGATTCAGTTTTCCAACAACCGTGCAACATGACAACTTTGCTCCTCAGATCAAGAATCAATCTCTAGGGTCGTGTGAAACAATAGACAGTTATTTTACTCAGTCAGGTTGGTGCAGATTACTTTCACAATATGTAGAGAATAGAGAGACGGGCGTTTGTCAATAAAAGGGTAACATTTATTGAACAGTCTTTCTTCTCATACAAGAGAAATGAATTGCCACAATTGCAAGACTTGTTATTATAAAAAGTACGTACAGTAAGATAAGTATTTCGAAATAATACTATAAAAGCATTGATACGGTTTCTTAGCCATACAATGGTTTAAAATGAATAAAACATATATACAGTCATATATACATTAGGCTAAAATACTCAACTGGTGCTTCTAACTACGCCTACCCCAGTGTACCTGACCTAAGCCTAATACTTGGGAGGGGAGTAAGTAAGTAGCTTTCAGTTAAGTTGGTTTTGCCAAGGTTTGCTTCAAGAATTCTCTCTAAGGGTTTAGTCAACACCATACCTCTGGAATAGAATGATGAAGGTCTGGTATCTCCCTCAGAACTCGATATCCCAGTCACCCGCAAGGGTAGACTAGAAACGCCGGAGCTGGATTTCTCTGCAGGAGAAAGACAGCGTCTCTTCTCAGCGCGTCGAGGAGGAGGAGGAGGGGCAGCGTCTGCGGGCAGCTTGCATCTGCTGGGCTCTTGCAGGGGACGGCTGTTCAGCTCCTAAGTTCACCACACCATCGTTCGCTAGTTAGCAGCGATAGCAGTAGCGATAGCAGCTATGGTATCATCAGCATAACAGCAGCTTCAGGCGACGGGCAACAGAACATTGCTTAAGGCAACGTTGGTAGTATTTATACCTGAAAGGTGCCTTGGTTGACGTAAGTTTGCTGGACATAAGACGTCAATAAAGATGTCACTAGGAAGTGATCGTCTATCAGTGCTCATTAGAGTTCTATTACAAATCAAAACAAAGCAAGCGGGGTTTTCCCAGGTTGCTGAGTTTTTATCTTGTTGAAGAACTCGGAGTGTTAATCTAGGAATCTCAGATAGTGGCTTCTGCTATGTCATTGCACTAATTGGTTGCAAGGGAAGTGGCAGAGTAAGCGATTTCTGAAATGTGACTCTGTTCGTGTGAGGCCAGAGACGAGTTTCTGAATATTGCATTTGATCGGTTATGCCAATATAGGGAATAAATGGATTTATAGCCGAATAGGGGAATAAGGTCACAGTATCGATCAGGGTCCTAGATTAGAACGCAACAATTCCAGTTGCCGAAGACCACGAGGAGGGAAACTGTGGGAGTGATGGAGCTGGTCCATGAGAGGTTTCTCCAACAAACATCGTGCTCGTATCCGGCTGTCCCTCCAAGCAACAGGACACCGCGATACCCATTGCTACGGTCACCGGGGACCGTAGCCCCAGGCAAGTGACGTGGGGAGAACGGTGGAGGAGGAGGTTGGAGGGCAAAGGACTGTGGGGTTTATGGCACAAATAGAGTTGTACACCCTGCATGCGGAATAACACATTTGTTTTTCCCTTCCCCTGTCCCTCACTACCCCTACTCTTCCTCCTACTTTAAACTCTACCACTAGTCTCTGTGAATCCCAGCTTATTGGTGACGGGAGCAAGTATTAGAGCTTTAAGAATTTATGTAGTTCGTGACGGTAGTGTTCCTCTGTTTGCTTTTTGGGAAACGTTGGTACGGGTTATCCTACGAAAAGAGTGACCGGGAGAGAGAGACCGAAGACATCTTTACCTCCCCCTGAAGACCGCGCCCCTTCATCCTTTGTTATTTGCTGCCAAGTATTTTGCAACTGTTTAACTCTTTTGAAGTGTGAATAAAACGCCTAGTGTGATACTGTCATTGACTGTCTGATGCTTGCGATAGAGATCCCTTAAGGAAAAGGTGTCGAACGCTTACAGGCACGTAGAGCTGTAGCCAACAACTGCTCCCTCTTTCTTAGTTTGTTGTTCCTGTGCTTCTGCAGCAGGAATTCTTTCCCAAATCACTTTTTATTACTCAAGCAAGAGTAATAGCATAATTTGGGTAATTTTGCATCACAAGGTAATGCGTAATTACTGAAATTAGTCTGGTTACTCTGGTGTAATTAGAATTTATGTAACCAGAAGGGGGTATTAATTAACACACTAAATTACAGCACATGCGGCGTGTCATTATTCGTCAATTAGTACAGAAGTGAAACGGTGCAGCAGGTGAGGGAGAAACCCCTAAAACCCTATAATGAGAACCACAAGGTCCAAAATGCAAAGCAGTCAAATGCTGCGCACACATGTTTGTGTGGTTTGGAAAATCTGATCCAAAGTAGAAAGCCAAACAAGTCTAGTCTCAATGCAAATGTTCTTTTGTTCCCTTTTTATTCCGGAAACATCACAAAGTCCAGCCAACACAGGTTTCGTCTTTGGGGTGTACACCCTAGACTTCTTCAGGGCACGAAATGACAGAAACAGGACTCATAATATATGAATGTATTTCGTTAAGCATATCACAATTGGCGCACACTGTGTAACTGTGTGACCCAGAGGAGTCGCATCACAGGTTCAGGGTGCTAAGTGATAGATCTCCCACCAGGATGAGAGATCTCATTTGGAAGAAAGTGGGAACTAAACATGAAGTGACTGCAGGGGTGTGGGCAAAGTGATTAGTGAATGGACGGCAAGGCCAAGTTAAAAAACAGGACGTGGTATCATATACTGAGTGTTTCAGATGTAAGTCAAAACAGAGGATATGGTGGCCTGACGCAGGTTTAATGTGGTGCAGGGCTTTACAACATGACGCACCTCCCTAGATGGTCACATTATAAATAAGTCACAACGGCGGGGTAAATGTGTTGCAAGGGGCTTGTAAATCTGCCCCTTCATGAACTTAAGGCAGACTCACACAAAATATGTCACTTAATTAAAATTAACCAAAATGGCGACCATGTTTAAGAGCCTGCACATGCAGTAAGGTGCTAATAAACAGCTGGTTCCTGCCCCAAGTTTCATAAAAAGTAAAACAGTTCAAGGATACTCCGTCCCATCTAAGGTTGGGCAACTTTGACTGATTCGGCATTCCTAGGGATAGAGTACAAAGAAGGCCCCATATAAACTCTGTGTTGAGAGTGTAGATGTGAGCACTGAATACATGCTGAGAGGGTTAAATGAAGCACTGTGGCCATGTCAGCTTTGGGGGCATCCCCTGCTCTGGTGGAGCCGCTGGCTGCCCAGTTCTACCTGCCAGGCAGGCACTGACCTTTAGGTAAGGTGGGTGATTCACCTCTTGTGATGGCAGAGGGGGTCTCCACCATTTCAGCAGGGCTCTTATACCCCATTGCTGTAACATCACTCAACCCAGGCTCTAAACCCTCATGAATCTGTCATTTCTGAGTTGAGTTGAGGCCACCAGATACACTCAATTTCACATTCTGAGCTGGATTTTAATTATTCACCTAGAACTACTGGCAGGTCTGATGAGGGAGAGAGGGAGGTGCTTTTCTTAAACAAGTTTGTAGGGAGGTGATCAATCTAGGGGTTCATCAAGAAGAGTTCCCCCAAAAGAACACACATATTTTGTGCTTTCTATGGCTGTGTCAAGTTTTGGTCACCCGATCAGTCAACGAGTCATCATAAACTATCCCAAATGTTAATATTGACATCCTGAAGTCAGCTGGGTAGCCTGAAAGAGTTCAGAGTTGGTTATGAGGACTGCTTTTGAGTGTGATCTGGTAGCACACATGCCACAGTGGTCACAAAGAGATAACAATGGGGGCACATGGATATGTAAAAGAATTGATGACAATTGTTCTCACACATTAGATTCCTTTGCAATCAATCTAACCTGTTCCTTCTGGTCCTTTGTTCACAGGGGGAGCTGATACTGTCCGGTTGGTAAATTCTGGGGACACCTGCCGTGGGAGGGTGGAGATCAAACACGAGAATCGCTGGGGGACGGTCTGTGGTAACGGCTGGGACTTGCAGGATGCTGAGGTGGTCTGTAAACAACTCAACTGTGGATCAGCATACATCGTGGATACAAGAAATTACATGTATCTAAAAGGTGTCTTCCCCGTGTGGATGAGTGACGTCAGGTGCACTGGAGCAGAAACGTCTCTCTTCGATTGTCCACGCGCTTCCTGGGGAGTCAACAGCTGCACGTGGAAGAGCGATAGTGGAGTGCAGTGCACAGGTAAGAGAAGCCAACAGCAATCCTACAACTCCATCAAAAGTCGCAAACTAAAAGAGTAGAGTTGGATTAATCAAAAAATGCACAAGTCATAACAACAACACATTACTGTTAAAAATCAAAAGAAAAATGAATAAAACAAGAAAATATTCATCTTACTTAATGCAGAAAAGTAACTTGGCAAACTGGATTGGATTTATTAGGAGCTGGAGAGTCCAGCGATGTCCTTCAGAGATTGGAAAGCCTTTGAAGGCATCGAAAGTAGAAGGAGAACTAGTGCAACAACCCTATATGCAGATAACTTACATTTAGCATCAGACCCTGTCACTTCTGCCCCCTCAGTATGTGCGGGTTATAAGGTAAAGACGTGTCCATCTCAAGCCACAACCAAGAGTTGGAACAGATTAGTTTTTTCTTTTCAAACTTAGATTGTTTTTTTTATTCTGTATTGAAAAGCACCAGCAGGCTCTTGGCATGTTTTGATACAATAACTCAATCAATGTCATAAGAAAGGATATATAAAGATGATGCTGAAGACATCATGGAAGAAAGAAGCGTTAATTCAAAGTAAGTAATCAATACATGTGTTATTTCAACTATACTCTGTGTCAAGGAGGCTTTCCATGGGCATCGCAGCACCCATAGATTTTTACTTAATGATGTAGACCCCGGGCAGCGCCAAAACCTTAAACCTCCCAGGAGCAGGCAGAATGAAGAGAAATATTTTCTGCATTCTGCAGCACATATCGGAAGATGAAAACTCCTCTCAGAATTGCTTTTGTGCAGGGAGGCATAGTCCTCTTTCTATGTGTCCTGCATTCTGCAACACACATAAAAAGAGGGGGAGCACCCACGTAAAGCCCACAGAATGCTCTTATTTCCTGAGTTCAATGCTATTCATGCCCTGCCTGGAGAATCTTACAGTGGTGACATGCGATGGAATGTTGGGAATCAAATAGTCACAGGTAACTGGGCTGAGCAGCATGCTGGCTGCTCCTGGTGGGGTCTAGATTGGGTCTTTTCTAATCTTGAATAAAACTACATAAAAATGATCTCTTATACCTGACTCAATCACTACAAGTTTTTGGTGATGATCCTGAAGAGAACCTGCGTCTGTCACCTCTTCAAACCTCATGCAACTCCAAAAACAGACTCTACAGTAACTCAAGCTAAGCATCTACCTCAACTGGCATCCTTGACCCCACCAGTGACCTACCATCGGTCACCCACACCAGTCTGCCAGTTGTTCCTGTGCATCTGGGGAAGTGCTACTTCAGGAGCTGCCTTTTCAGTTTTGGGCATCTTGTCCCCATCATCACTACGCCTTTGTGCTGCGCCTTTAGTGAGGGTAAGCCTGCCATTCAACAACGTCTGCGTCCTCTGCTGGGCCTTCAGTGAGGGTAAGCCTAATCTAGTGTGTTCACCTGCCACATATCTACGTCTTCACACTGTCTGAGGAAGAACACCTATGCTACCTTGGAATAAGAGTGCTTCTTGGATTGTGTTATCTGAAGACAGTTCTTCCTGTGGCTACACCATATCCTCAAGCGAGGTAATTAAACTGCTTTTCCTTCCAGGCAGTTCTAGTCAAAGTGTATTTTCCCTATTGGTTAGCTCAGCGGTATCTTGTGTGCCCTTCAACAAGAGGAGGTGCTTTGCTGGAGCATTTTCTTGTGCACTTTAAAAAACGGACATGTCCAAGACAGCGGGACTGGCGATTTTGTGCAGGGCTGGCATCAGGCAGGGGAACGATAGGCCCTTCCGGGTGACGGACGCTTTCTCCGATGAGTGTGAAGTTCGGGCATCGTCGCATCACGCTGTGCAATGTATATGCCCCTAATCAAGCGCAGGATCGCTACCTTCGAGACCTTTTAGGGGGGCGGGTGCCGCAGGACGGATCATCGCTCATCGTAGGGGGGGACTTTAACTTGGTATGGGACCCGGTGATGGACTGGAGTGAGAACTCCTCCAGCGGTGCGGGGGTAATGTTGGCGGTCCTACGCAAGCAATTGACTGACCTCGGGCTGTTTGATGCCTGACGCTACTTCTCTCCGGACAAGAGGGAGTACTCGTACTACTCGCATGTCCACCGATCCTACTCTCGCATAGATTATTTGTTTGCTTCCAATGACCTCCTCCGCGACACTCTAGGTGTCGATACGTCTGACATCTCTCTCTCTGACCATGCTCACGTTGAATTGCTGCTGCAGGACCCGGCCGCCTGCCCTGCCCGGGAACGGAGATGGCGTCTCCCGCCGAGTATCCTTCGGGATGCGGTGGACGTTGAGGACATTAGGGGAGCCATCGTCTCTTATTTTGAGAATAACGATCTTCCTGAGACGCCCTTCCCGGTTGTCTGGGACGCCTTCAAAGCTACCATGCAGGAACATATCACCTCCCTCTCAATTGCACAGGAACACGAGGCGCGAGCACTGGAACACAAGCTTAAGGGGACCTAAAGACAGCGGAACGGCAAGACCAGGGTTGCTCTACTCGGCGATCGTGACGCCAGCTCGCGAACCTTAGAGGGCAGCTCAGGCTGCTGCACGCAAATAGGGCGGAGAAATACCTTCTGGCACTGAAGCAACGGTATTTTGAAGGGGGGGATAAGGTTGGGAAGCTGCTGGCGAGGAGACTGAGAGCCTGTGCCGCGAAAGCACATATAGCGAATGTTCAACTGCCGGATGGGTCCAGAGTCATGGCGGCTAAGGATAAGTGTCAGGCCTTTCGGGAATATTGCATGGCACTGTACAGGGAGGAGAAACCGCCTCCGGAGCGGGTGGAGGAGGTGCTGGGGCGCTATGAGGGAGCGACTTTGCACCCTCACTACGCGAAGGAACTAGAGGAACCGATAGTGCAGGAGGAGATAGCGTCGGCGATCCGAGAGATTCCCCTGGGGAAAACGCCAGGGCCTGATGGGCTGCCTCTATCCTTCTATCGCATGTTTCAGGTACAGATCGGTCCCTACCTCTTGCATCTGTTCAACTCTTTCACGGAGGAGGTGAGACCGTCAGCCGACATGGGGTTGGCGGAAATTGCCTTAATCCCGAAACCCGGGAAAGACCCTGCACTGTGCGCGTCATATCGCCCGATTGCCCTGCTGAATACAGATTTTAAAATCTACACCAAGCTGCTAGCGAAGCGACTGGGTCGTCACATGTGGGGCTTGATAGACCCCGATCAAGTGGGTTTCATTCACGGACGCCAGGGGGCAGACAACGTTGGCAGGATTACCCACCTAGTGGGGAAGACCCACCACTGGAAGATCCCGGCCTGCCTTCTCTCGCTGGACGCGGAGAAGGCGTTCGATCGGGTGGACTGGTCCTTCCTATGAGCAGTACTGTGCAGGGTGGGACTCGGCACGCAGATGGTCACTAGGATCATGGCTCCGTACCTTGCACCGAGAACCAGGATACGTGTTAATGGACAGCTCACGGAGCCGATCACCATCGGGAGGGGAACCAGGCAGGGCTGCCCGTTTTCGCCCCTCTTATTCGCGCTGGCAGTGGAACCCCTAGCGGATATGATACGGAGGGACCCCAATATTCATGGCATCCCCCTAGGTGGCCAGGACAACAAAGTAGCGCTCTTTGTGGACGACCTCATCCTTGCGCTAGCACAGCCCCAAGAGTCCTTAGCGGCAGTGCATAAAGCATTATGCCTTTTCGAGCGTACCTCTGGCTTGAAAATTAACCATAGCAAGTCCTGGGCACTCAGCCTCACTATCCCGCAATCTGAAGTCCCCGACATGGAGCGGCTCGTCCCTTATAAATGGTCGACCCAGCACATCCGGTACTTGGGTCTGCAATTGACTCCTTCGTTGGATGGTTGGAGGCAAGCCAACTGGAGAGAGTGTCGGCGATCAGTCCTCGAAGACTTACGGCGGTGGCAATCACTCATGCCGTCCAGGGTGGGCAGAATCAACGCCGTCAAGATGTCCATCCTGCCTAAGATCCTGTACCTGTTTCAGTGCCTTCCTACCTCTATACCGCTGCATAACATACGTGGCCTACAGCACGACCTCACCAACTTTATATGGGGGGGGGAACGGCCCACTTCTCTCAGGCTCTCCTGATGGCGCCTCGGGATTGGGGGGGCCTGGGCTGTCCCAACCTGGTAGAGTACTATTGGGCTGCACACCTTAGGTATATAGTGGAATGGGGTGCAACGGAGAGCGAGAAGGGATGGCTCCACATGGACGGAGCCGTGACTGGGCGCACCATCCGGGACCTAGCGTGGGAACCTAGGGCGGGGCGGTCTCCAAGTGCATATTTGACGGTGCGTACGAAAACGGTGCTGGAGATCTGGGACAGAATAGCGGTGCGCAAGGGCCTTACGACCTTTCCGTCCCCACACACCCCTATCGAAGGAAACCCGAGTTTTCCTCTGGCGCATCGGACTGGGGCCTTCCGCAGGTGGCCTCAGGGCAACTGTATGGTACTCACGGATCTGTTTGATGGAGGCACCCTTAAAACCTTCGTGGACTGCAGGGAGGAATTACGAGTGCCGCCCGAGGCCGGACTGCAATATGCTCAACTGAAACATTGGGTGCTGACAGACGACACATATCAGGGGGCTACACACGCCTTCACCCCGTTTGAGCGGCTAACTCGCTCTTTCACCGAAACAAAGGGACTGATCTCAAAAATGTATCAGATTCTGCAGCACCCACACACCCCACCCTCCCAGACTTACCAGCAACGCTGGCACTCCCTCCCGGGTGTGGATATCACACCAGCACAGTGGTCCAGACTATGGTGGGATATACCCCGAACCTACCATAGTGTCTCACAGCAGGAGAACGCATATAAAATAATGACTCAGTGGTACTACACGCCGCAGCAGCTACATAAAATGTTTCCGACCTCATCCCCTGTGTGTTGGAGATGCCGATCAGCGACTGGTGATTTCTTGCACATCTGGTGGACCTGTCCCTTGTTGACCCTCTCCTAGAAGGAGGTCTTAAGCCACATCAGGGGGGTACTGGGGTTTCCTCTGCCTGACGTTTCCTGCACACTTCTACTGGGTATCAAGCCTACAGGGCTGAGGGCCCTCACCCGGAATGACTGGGCGCTGGCGCTTCAAATGCGGGAGCTGCTAGGTAGCTTATTGCTCTGTACTGGAAGAAGCCGGAAGCACTGCCCATTGCTGCGTGGTTTGTGCACCTCTGGCATGTCCTGACGATGGAACTTCTCACAGCTCGGCTGCAGGCCCGAGACGCGCGCTTCAAAGCGGTGTGGCAACCCTTGGTGAAGTATCTATGCGCAATAGAGCTCATGCATCATATGCCCCCCAAACTCCGGGCGCTGCGCTTGGTGGAGGATGCAGTGATTCCCCCTGACCCAGATAGACTGTTGGCGTGTCGCTTAAGTGTGTGAGACCTCGAATACTGTCGAAGAAATCAACCACTCAGCTGGTTGACACGTCGCCTGTCCCTCTTTTCCCCACTCTGCCCCCTTCTCAGTGCACTATGATCCTTCTCTTCTCTAGTCTCCTCCTTGTTGCCTATTCCTACTGTCCTCTCTACTCTGATGTCTCCTCTTCTGTCATCTTATTGACGTTTTGACCCTCTTGGTCCTGTAGGTTTTACCTTATTGGTTTAATTGTTCTGGATGGTCTTGAGACCAGATCATCTTAGGCGGTGACTACACAGAGACTGTTGTTTGATCATAACGCAACCGTCCCTGTTGGGTTGTAGGTGAAACGCTGTGTATAAATCCCTGATCGAGCATTGCCAAGGTTGCTTCACTTTCTTATGCCACCACGCGGCGGGCCCTGTTGGGTAGGCTTAACGCTGTGTACTAGTCACCTTATTGCTGCTCCCGGATATGGGGGTGAAATAAAAAAAGATTTGACAACAAAACAAAAAAACGGACATGTGATAGCAAGGTCAGCTGTGGTCACATTGTTTATTTAAACTGTGGGGAGTCGTGTTGGTGAGGAGTTCTCTACTGGCCTTTCACGTCACCTTTCCACTTGTGAACTTAGGGTGTTTAGTGCTACGTCTACCGGTGAGTGGGGGCATTTTGTTTTGATGTTTTGGAGGCCGGTGGCGGTTGGTGCTGCAACATGGCTGTTGGGGTGTTTACATTTGAATACAGCACAAGCCCCTCACCGTGTACACATTCTGAACGCACGCAATCTTAACCTCACTGCCATTGCCTCCCTCCTTACTTTTGTCCCGTCTGGACACTTTTCTATCGCTGTGCTGTGGGAGACGTTTCAACGCACGTTGTTGCTGCAAGCCATCCGGCGCGGCGCCTTGATACGTGCCGCCATTTTTGGATTGGCGTATTTGTGCCGTGTCTTTCCTTCTCGTTTCCAGGTCAACCACGTTTTACTTTGGCAATCACGCATTAGTCTGGCATCGCGTCAAGTCCTACAAGCTGTGCCAACCACGAAGACAGTGTTTTCAATAAAGTTATTTCTAGTTTGTCACTTTTCACCACTATCGGGGTTGGGGGATCCTTTGGTATCCCTTTCCTGCATCGTTTCACCAGTTTGTGCGATTTCAACCCTTCTTTTGGATGGGGAGTTAAAGTCTTCGTTTGGTTTCGACATGCACACTGATCTGTGGAGTTTTTGCTGCTCCTCCTTGTTACCAGCGATGCCTTTTGTCAAGGAAAACACCCTTTGACCTAAAATAACTTCCTGACAACCTCCCAGTGTGTCTATGTATGGCGTTTACTTGGTCCGGACACTTCTAGGATTTATTTGTCTGCCTGTGTTACCATGCTGATGGTGAATGGCACACCAATGACTTCCACTAAGTTTATGGTGCAGTTTACTTGCATTCAAATGTTTGTTCTCTACAGTTTTTCCTATTGGTGTGTGATTTCGCACAGTAACCCATGTCCGTTGGGAGTGCAATTATTGTTCCATTACATGTAATTTTTCTCGCTGTCTTTCCCACTGTCATCTTTGTTCACTTTACACATTTTAGTCTTCCCTACCTGCAATCGCAGGGGGTTTTAGTCCCATCTGCACATAGTACATTCGTACATTTGTCTGGTATTTTTTTGTGTACTACACTTGTCTTCCCTTCATAGAGGATCTATGCAAAGGTATCAGTCCTGTTGCGTATGTAACTTTCTCTAACCTAGAGACTGCTTACGGATTCCTACCCACATTTTACTTTCGGGTTCTTACCCATATATATGGGTACCTACCTATATTTAAGTCACAGATTCCTACCAATTGTATTCAGGTTCCTACCTATATTTAAGTCACAGGTTCCTACCCATGTATTGGAGTTACAACCCATATTTAAGTCACACCCACATTGAGTATACAGACACCGTCTAGTATTCCCCACACAGGGTGTACGCTATGGGCCTTGGTCCCATCACAATTATATTCAATATAATATTCCTTTCACTGTTTGGGATATGTCATGAGTTCCTACTCATATGTGCTTTATTAACACAGTTACATTACTCCAGTGAACGGTGTGGAAGTTCCACACACTGTTTGTCCTTACAAGGGTATTGTTACCCTACATAGGGTGTATAAGGGGAGTTTTCCCATTTTGTGCATGATTCAGGTTTCAAGGGTGTCATTCCCTTTTGCATTAATATATATTTGATTTTTTCCACATTTTTATATGGGTCCCTATCCATATCTGTTTTCTGACATCACTCACATTATCATATGGGTCCCTACCCAGATCTGGATTTTTTCACTCAACCTCTCTTTGTTTTCACGATGTCAATTTTACAAGGACTATGTTCCTATGGGTCTTAGTCCCATCTGTTATTTCTATAATCCCTTAACTTTTTAGGGGTTGCTTTTGGGCTATAGTCCTCCGAAACTACATAGGTATGTTATTGTTATATATAATTTTATATTTACACTGTTGTCTTTACATTATATTTTTCATTTTGTATTGATGATGGTGTTTCTCTTGGGTGAGGATTATCCTTATACTTTTCCTCATCTTTCTTGTTTCTTTTTTCTGTTTTCCTCGGTTATCACCTTCCTGGTGTCTCGTGTGAATTCTGAGCTTTCTTCTGTTTTTCTGTTGTGTTTTCTTCCTCTGTTGGTTTTTCATTTTTCAGCCTCCTTACATTTCTGCTCTGGCCAGTGGGTGTGTTTTGGGGCAGTCAATCGCGTTTCCTCTTCTCCTCTTCTTGCCTTTATTTTTGTGTATAGAAGGGAGGATGGTTCTTATGTTCTTGTTTTCCTCTTTTCATTGTTTCTCTCATCCTTTTAGGTTGCTCTCCTCTTGCATTGGTTTGTGGTTCTTATTTCCTTTCTGAATCTCCTCTTAATCTCTCTTCTTTCCTCATTGTTGTTCTTTTGTATATTTAGGAGAAAGGGGGATATGCTATATCCTGAGTTCAACGCTATTCATGCCCTTCCTGTAGATTCTTAGAGTGATGACATGCTATAGAATGTTGTGAGTTAAATAGTCACAGTTAACTGAGCTGAGCAGCATGCTGTCTGCTCCTGGTGGGATCTTGATGGGGTCCTGTTCTAATGGTGAATAAAACTACATGAAATTCATCACTTGTACCTGACTCAATTACTACAAATGCCAACTCAGGGCTGAGTAATACAATGCAGCAATTTGTGCTGAGTTTCACTACTGATGTTTTAAGCCACTCAGAGCCACACAAAGTGGCTTTGCATTGCTTTAAAAAAACTGACTTAGAGGTTTGTGTCACACATGTGCAAACACAAGGAGATGATGGAGGGAGTGCTGAAACTTTTCAGACACTCAACCCCAGTCACAAATCTGCGTTGAATCCATCATCGTTGTTTAGCTCACTCCACCACCCCAGTTCAAACACAGCTATATACAAATCAGTCTTGACTCTGTGCCTCATTGGAACAGTCCAGCCCGAACTGTCAAGCCAGGTCCTTCCTGAACCAGAAACAAGCATCCTGGGACCGGTTTTGGGTCCCTGTATAGAACTTGGTCCATGTTTGTGAACCACCTGATGGTTCATGCGGAAAAGCCTAAAATAATGTGTTTGTTCACGGGAAGCTAGTGCAGTGATGCCTTCAAGTAGTAGTAGGAGTCTGGTTAAAAATCAGACAAGCTGCCAGACTCTGAAGTAGTTATAGTCACACAATCTCTGTCTCAGGCCCTCCCCAATACATGATTTTGTAATTACCATTTCTAGATCCGAATTGAGGTCTGCGCTGTAATTTCTCACCTTCTAAAGAAAGGAATGGGAAAATTGTATTTAGAATTCTCAGATGAAAGGTGACGGCGAAAACAACTATCCTGAATCAGAATTGCAGGGAAAGGGCCTCAATTAAGTAACCCCACAAATCCTCAACAACAGTTTCAGAAAGGGGAAAAGGCCCTGATATGATGGCCACAAAGGTGCCCGAGCGGACCAACTTATCATGACCCACAATGAGAACCTCTGTTTTCTTGGTGATAATCTTCAGTGAATTCATCCCTGCCCAATATGTGGGGGTATATTGGTATCGACCCTCAAAATATCGAGGTTAGAAATATTGTTACAAAAATATCACTGCCAAAATTATCGTCATCCTACACTTATATCGATAAGTTCTAAAATATTGAGAAAAAATATTGACATCATTAATATCGTTGTATTAAATATCGTTTTTTAAATAAATATATATATATATATAAAAGGGCATATTAAATATATAAAATAGTAATAATAATG
Source organism: Lissotriton vulgaris (assembly GCF_964263255.1). Taxonomy (NCBI): domain Eukaryota; kingdom Metazoa; phylum Chordata; class Amphibia; order Caudata; family Salamandridae; genus Lissotriton; species Lissotriton vulgaris. The sequence continues at coordinate 57,965 of NW_028253415.1, forward strand.
AAAAAGATGAAAGTGAGAATTAATATATATTTTAACAAATATAACAAATAAACTTAATTTAAAAAGAAAGATATACCAAAGCCCGATTTTGAAACATTTCCAGGAACTTATTTCCAAATCTGCACACTCGTACCCTGACACGTTTCTGCTGTTGAGCCTTTTTCACAGGTGAGTAACATTGCGACATTATATGCGAGTGCTTACGTTAAAAAAGTCATGTGACATTAAGTTATAGCACTGCATGTCCCAAGCTGCAGTGTTATCCTTCATCATATTTTGCCACTGCAGTTAAATTTATATCTCAGCCGCATAGCGTCCATCATCCATCACTGCAGTTGCACTGTTTTTATACTTTGTGCAAAATACGCCTTGGAATAAAATTACTACAAGCAAGTAATCTGGAGTAGCAGCAATGTTTGATGTATATATATATATTCAGATGTAAGACATGAAAAGCATGTCAACAAGGGATAAATAAAACTACATATTCAATCCCTTTTAGCCCCACGGAAAATAAAATCAGCAAACTCCAGACATGTAAACGAGTATGTGATTTATGTAGGAGACAATGGCACAAGATAACTAACGAATCTTTGAGGGATGCCTTCTCTATTCAAGATCATGTCACAACGAACGATATCGATGTGGCGCTAGAAAATTATGAAAAGGCAGTAACCATTGCCATTGAGCATATAGCTCCAATGAAAACCTTTAAGACCCGCCCGACGAAAAATCAGGAGGTGTGGTTCTCAGAGGACTTAAGGTCCATGAAACGGAGGACTAGGAAACTAGAGAAAATCTGGCGTACATCCCATTTGGAGTCAGATAAAGGGGAGTATCAGACGGCGCTAAAATCATATCATAAAGCTATTCGAACAGCCCGTAAACAACATATCACCTCACAATTAGAGGCGGTAGGAAATGCGCCAAGGACACTCTACCAGATACTGAACTCCTTTCTGAAGCCGGCAGCATGTGAGAGTGTTGACACTTCATCTCAACAACTTTGTGACGATACTGCCAGCTTCCTCACGAACTAGATTGAAACCATCTATGAAAAGATTCATGTCTCCATAGCATCCATTGGACATGTTATCTTTCCCACTGTGGTCCCAGCGAGTAAAAAGGTCCTCGCCCCCACCTTCACTAATTTTCCTAACATCACTGTGGATGAAGTGGAGGGACTCATTACAACTATAAAAAGTGGGAGTCCCATGGATCAGCTTCCACCGAGAGTGATGATCTCAGTGAGGAGCATATTGGCACCAGAAATCCAAAGTTTGGTCAACCTCTCTTTGGACACAGGCTGTGTCCCTTTAGAGTGGAAGAGAGCCCAAGTGCGACCCATCCGCAAGAATACCGCCACTGCGTGGTCTGACATGACCAATTTGAGACCAATTTCCCTCTTACCATTCTTGGGAAAGCTCATAGAAAAGCATGTCAACAAGCACTTGTCTAATCACCTGGAACACACTGGTGCACTAGATCCATCTCAGTCGGGCTTTAGACCAAAATACAGCACGGAAACAGCATTGCTGTCAATTACCGATGATCTACGCATGCTCCAGGACAAAGGAACATCAGCTGTCCTGGTGCTGCTAGATCTATCGGCAGCTTTTGATACCATCTCACATGAAATTTTGGTTGAGCGCCTGACTGAGACTGGACTAGGGGGCATGGCACTGGCTTGGCTAAAGAGCTTTCTTCTGGATCGAACCCAATGTGTCACCATGGGAGACTTTCGATCCAAGGAGACCAGGATTACTAAGGGGGTGCCACAGGGCTCTTGTTTGAGCCCTACATTATTCAACATCTATGTGGCCCCCCTGGCGAATATCCTGAGAGCCTTTGGCTTTTGCCCAGTGTCATATGCTGACGACACTCAGCTGCTCTTTCCCTTTGACCATCTAACTCCAGAGGTATTACATTCTTTCTCTGAGGGGATGAGAGCAGTTTCCCAATGGATGTCTTTGAACAAGTTGCAGTGCAACGTTTCAAAGACAGAGGTTATGCTCTTTGGTGAGGCTAAAATCTGCTGGGCTCCTGACTGGTGGCCTCTAGACCTAGGCCCAGTCCCTGAGCCTAAGCAGATAGTCAAGAACCTAGGGGTCCGTCTGGAACAAGAACTCAGCCTGAAGCAGCATGTTACCAACATTGTGGGGTCCTGTTTTCGAACTATAGGACTACTACGCAGAGTTTTTCCACTGCTTCCAGACACTATTAGAAAGACCCTGGTCCAGGCGCTGGTTATCAGTCGTCTCGACTATTGTAATGGGCTCTTGTTGTCAGCTAATGAGGAAGATCTGGACAGGTTGCAGGTTGTGCAGAACACAGCAGCTAGGCTGGTGGTAAATGCTCCTCCCAGAACACCATCAAAACCTCTTCTTGCCAGGCTTCATTGGCTCTCCATCCGGCAGAGAGTCACCTTTAAGATCTGTTGTACGGTACATAAAGGTCTTCATGGTTTGGGTCCCTCTTATCTCGCAGACAAGTTTGTGCCGTATGTCCCTTCCCGTGCTCTACGGTCCAGTGATCAATTGCTTCTTATGATTCCTAGGATCAAGCGGGCAAGACAAGGGGGTAAGGCTCTGTCGGTAAGGGGACCGAAGATTTGGAATGGCCTCCCCCTCCAGCTTAGGCAGCTTGAAAATCATCTGGCCTTCAGGAAAAAGCTGAAGACGTTTCTGTTCCAGGTCTAACTTTACAAGTCTCAGAATTGGATTGCAGTCATGTAACTTGTTCTCCTGTAGGTTCGGCAGTCATAAAGCGCGGAGATACTCCCCTGGGAGTCTATTCTAGCGCTCTATAAACACGCAAAATAAATAAAATAAATAAATGTATTGGTGTGTCCTTGTGGGCTACAATACATTAAAAGTACAAAACTCCAAGCACATAAACATGTACTCCACCACGTTAGAGCTATTACAAACCAGGACAATACATACACGAAGGCAGGACATTTCAAGGAATACCATAGCTCAAGGAGTCAAGAGTTAGAATATTTCCTTATAGACTCTGTTCGTCCCAGCAGAAGAGGAGGAAATAGGGAGGCTAAGCTACGCAGACTTGAAACTAGGTATATCCATGAAATGGATTCCAAATTCCTCGGGGGCTGAACACAACAGAAGAATTGTACACCTGTCTTTAGTAACCCAAAAGTAACAATCTGCACTGGTATACATAAGTCAGAAGGGCTTTTATGTTTTATATAAGATGTTTTATGTTATTTATATATTAAATATTTATGCATATGTGACATGGCCAACACTAGATAGCTACAGTAAAGAAATTGAAAAGAAATCATGAATATATATGATATAAGAAAGAAGATTTATCTTGAATTTGTACACATTTACGCTTAAATATATAGTGAGATGATAGAATAGGGATCATATGGTATTTAAACCATGATTCTGGCAGATCTGATGATTAATTGATAAACACCATCTAGATACAAACATTATATTATAACACATATAATATTAGCAGGTACAATGAATATTGTAATTGCACAACAGGAAAATATATTTTAAGCACTAAGGCACTTACACTTTTTTTTTGCACATTTTGCACTTTGAACTAAGAATATGGACTAAAAAAAGAAATGGTCATAGGAAACAGTAAATACCACGGGACATTGTCAGTTTGCACAGTGCATGTTTGCACATATTTAATGTATTCTACATAGCAAATTATGAGCATGATTGGAGGACAGCATTATTAAATTAAAGGCTGTCCCTATGGTATGATAATCAATAATAAGGTTTTACAAAATTATTTTAGATCAACAGATTTTATGCAATTAATGGTTATTTAAATATTTATATATTTGTATATGTATTTACTTATTTATGCAATTGTTGATGATGTTTAACCTGTTATCAAGCCCAGCAGTAATGCAACAAACTGGTATTTACAGACCTAGTTTCCATAGGAAAAGGATTTTTTTCTTTTCCCAATAACTTTGGCGCTGTTTGACGAATCTTCACGAAATTTTCAAAACTAGTGGGGCGCTCCAGTCAGCTCCTGTCCTAAAAGTTTCAGGGTGATTCGTCAAGCGGGGGCTGAGAAAAAAGGGGGGTCTCAGGACACATGTTCTCAATGTTATTTTCCATAGGAAAATTTAGACAAAGCTACAGCCCGAATTGCTGAATGGAATTACACCAAATTTGGCAAAAAGGTGGTCCTTAGTTCAGAAAGAGACCTTTTTGTTAAATGGTGTAAATCCGTTTAGTAGTATTTGACATATTAAAGAAAAAATATATATATACCTGGGCGGAGCCTAACCCCCAGAGCACGAGCTTGACTCTAATTGGCTGTCAACACTTCAAACCAGGAAGTGTTGGCAGCCATCTTGTGCTCAGACTGAAGGAGAAAAAAAATAGGTAAAAAAAAAATAAAACACAAGAAAAGGGGGCAGGGTAAAAACACCCTGACCCCCATGCCCAAAATAAGCATTTTTTTTAATTTTCGGGTGGGGTCGCTCCAGTGTGTGAAAACGAAGCGCAGTGTGCCGTGCTTTGTTTTCAAAGCCCCCGGGTGGGCCAAGTCCCAGGGGCAATTTATTTATGTGTCGGATCCAGCGGGGGCCCCCGGAGCCCCGAGGACCACCACTTTCCCGGGGCTTTGTAAATTATGTGCGGGAGGGCACGAGGCCCTCCCGCAGCCCTGTGGACCGCCCCCCCCAGGGCTTGTTTTTTATTAATCTGTGGGGGGCCTCCAAGGCCCACCAAGCCCCGGGAACGCCACCCCCTGGGGCTTTTCTTACATATTTGCGGGGCACACAGACCCCCCCATTGCCCTGGGGACCGCCATCCCCCAGCGCTTGTATTTATTATAAAAATAAACCCACATGCCCCGGTTACTGCCACCTCCACGGGGCACTAATAATGTAAGTACGGGGTCCATTCGGACCCCCGAGCCCCGGGGACCACCACCTTCCCGGGGTTTTAAGTAGTAGGGAGCCCTTGATGGCCCAGGGGACCGCCACACCACAGGGCCGGCTCTTTCAATGTCCCAGTATGCCCACCTCCGGGACACTGTTGTGTGCTATGACACTCCCGCCCTGTCATAGCAAACTCTGCTTTAGATTTTGAAAGCGAGAGCATGTTAGCAGCCCCCCGTGTAGAAAAGCAATGCCGGCTCCCGCAGGAGGCGGGGAGCAGGCGGGACCATGGGAGAATTGGGGCTACGCCCACGGTCCTCAACGGACAGGCCAGGCCCTGGGGGATGGGGTCCCCGGGGCCATATTTGGCCTGAAGAGGGAGGCCATGCGGCCCCCCTCCTAACAAAAAAAATATAAATAAACAGGGTGGCCAAGCCCCGAAGGATGGGGTCCCCAGGGCCATGATTGGTGGGGTTTTTTTTTTAAAGGGGTCAGGCCCTGGAGGATGGGGTCAAAATGAGATATATCGTGCAGTGTCCAGAGGTTCTCTTATGAGTAGACAAGCCTTGCTCCAGCAATTCCAAGGTCGTCTTCTAGGGGGTAACGTGTCGAACAGCCTTAGGCTGATCAGGGAGGAGTGTACGACATATGCGAATACACACAATAGTCAATAAATGATTCATACAACTCAATAAGGAGGTCCACACCAATTTATAAAAATAACAGGTGTCTTTATATATATAGGCACCAGAATCAGTACCATGAAAAAACCACAGTGGACTCTGTTTCGCGAGGTTTGGCAGACTACACCGACCCCTTTGTCAGTCTTCAACTCAGGCTTGAAGCAATTGGCTCAGTGGTGTCCTTTGGCGTAGAATGTTTGTGATATCGGAGTCCTCTCAGTTCTTTCTGTGTGCCTGCAGGATGCAGGGAATGTTCGCTGCTTCCCAGGAGGTCTTGGTTCCTGGATGAAGTACTGGCAGGTTTCTCAGGTTTTTGAGACACAGCAGCTGCAGGATAAGTCGTCTTTTGGCACAGTTCTCCAAGTCAGCAGACAGGCCGGTAGGGTTGTCAACAAGTCAGTTGTTGAATCTTCAGTTCTTGCTCTTTGCAACTCTTAACTCCCATCTTCTTTCAAGTCAGTAGGATCTGATTATCTGGTGCCAGGGGCTCCTAAATACTGAATGTAGGGGTGTTAATGGAGTGTAAGGGAGTAGTCAATGGGCTACTGACCATTGGAGGAACTATGCCCCTATATGACCACTTCTTGTGGGAAGTGGGCATAACCGTGTCTCAGAGTTCCTAAGTTTGCCAACACAAAGATGGCCAAATCTGAAAAATCATGTCCACCTCATAATAGGCCAGCTTCGGGATTGTACTAACCTGGTTTGCAAGTCTACCTGACGAGCTAATTTTCCCACCTATTCAGTTGACAAAGGAATCTAGACAACAGCTGGAGGCTTCATCTCCTGTGAAGCAAGCCAGGTTTCACATTTCCAAAGTGGTATCTTATTTGAAGTTCATCTGCTTGGGAATGCTAATAAGCAGGGCATATTGTGGTAGTGGGTGTAAATGCCCTCTCCAAGCAAGCTTTATATATGAACTCTGAGAGAAAAGGCTCTCACCCTTGGGGGTTAGACACTCATCTCTGGTGGCAGAAACCAGTCAGACAAAACACAAGAGGCTGGTAGGTTTTCAGGGGCACCTCTAAGGTGCCCTCTGGGTGCATGCGTCAATACATCCAACACTGGAATGAGAGTGGGTTTGTTAATGCAAGATGTATGATACCAAACATCCCTATTGTCAGTGAAGCCATCCTGTAGCTGGGGAATTCCTTTTCACCAGTGTCCAGCACATTCTAAAACAGCTTCCTTGATCACTTGCGATGGCATTATTGGAGAGCAGAGGGACATATCTGCTCATGCATGTATTCTCTCACATGTAATAAAAAACAGCATGCCTTAGGATTGTAAGGCCTGCTGTAGGGGTGATTTACAAATACTAAATGCAGTGTTAGAGGACATGGCACACAGGGATGTGTAAAACACAGAAGATGATTGACAGAATGTTGCACAATGGCAAAACATTCACTCCCAGTCACAGATCTGGGTTTAATCCATTGTTATTTTGCTCACCAAGCCACCCCAGTTCAGACATGGCCATATGCAAATGCAGGTATGTATGTCATGTTATCTTTTACTTTTGTATGTACCAAAACACACAGTCTGCAAATGGTTTTCTGGCATGCATTTGGTGATTGCTGCCTTATGATGGCACAATTTGTGCTGCATCGCTGAGAAACCCTTCTTTAGTACCTCATGCCCTAGGTGTCTGAGGTACTATTTACTAAGGACTTACAGAGAGTACTAACGGTTTTGCCAATTGAGGAAAATAACTGTACAATTTTGGGAAAGAGATATGGCACTGGGGACCTGCTAATCAGGGACCCAGTGCACTTCCAGTCAAAATCACATCAAATACCAGGCAAGCAGTGGGGATGACCATGTCATAAAGGGGCGTTTTCCTACATGGATAGGACTCTAGCTTTTGGATAAAAATCCATGACGGGCTGAGACTCACTCTGGACTTGTTGCTTTTGGCAGCTGTGCACATTTATTCCTTCACACTGAACATGGATCACCTTTTTACATAATTAAGGTTACTCTGCTGCTGTGGCATCCACCTGCTTTGGTTAAAAGGACTTTTAAAGATCGCACCTGTACTACTCCTCTCTTGAAAGGTGGGTGTCATTGCTGCCTGATTCCCATGGTGCATCCCTATTGTGAGGGATGTTTACAGTGCTCTTTCTCCTCCTCCGGTGTCTGTTAAGTGAGAGACTTGTACTGGTACTGATCATAGTGTGGTGGTGAGCTCCAGCAAGGCCTACCAGTGCAAGGGATTCGCCCTTCTCTGCATAGAGTCCTCCGACCAATGAGAAGATGTTGGCACAGAAACTGGAATAGAAAATACAGTGTTTATTAAACCTCATGAGGTGGAACTACATTCACACAGTACCCTTCGGTAATGCATGAAGTAGCACACTGAATGGAAGGAGCTTGGTCCGTTTATACCCACACAGGGGCTCAAATGAAGGTGGTACAAGTACAGAATGCTGGTTGTAAGTACAAATAAGGTCATACAGAAAGTGTACAAGCAACAAGTGGGAGGAGCTAACAGTTAGCTTATTCTGGTGGACGCATGCTGACAGTTACAAGTTGAGGACAGCTGTAAGCTCAACTGAGCATGTGCGAAGCAGAAGAGGTTAAATATGTATCCTCTCTAGGCAGATTTCAAGAGCAGTTAACAGGGAGGTAGGACAGAGCACATGGCGAGCACATGGCAAACAAAATGGCTGCCAGAAATACAAAATGGATTCCACAAAATGGACAAGATAATCTCTAAATACAAGATGTCTTCTGCTAATGCTTAATCTAATCACTGCTAAATTACAACAGATGACCCTTTCAGCATTAGCTGAAGACATTCGATTATCTGGGGTAATCTAGATATGCATCCTGTACATTGATGCTCATCATCTCAGTGATTTCTTTATTTAACATTTGTTGTGCTTTTATATCTGCAATATTTCTTTTGGCAGGTGTACAAGCAGTGATGCACATGGAGCAAAGCATAGGACCACATTGTATACAAGTACAGCATGTAAATAGTATCACCAGTAGTATACATAGAATAGTCAGTAGCTTCCAGCCCCAAGTAGCTAAGAGTGTCTATATCCAGTTTGAAAATGTCCATGTACCAGTCTCTGTGTGAATTTCTGCAGCAATTTTATGCAGTTTTGAGATTGCATCATATACTGAAGGTGAGTGATCCGGTATAAATACTCAACAACTACTACCGATGATGCGACATGCACCACCTCGATTAGCCAAAATCACGTCTAACACCATCCTATTTTGGAGAGCTACAATCCTCTCAATTTTTAGTTCCTCTGTAATGTTCCCAAGTGCCATAGCTGTTTGATTGGTAACAGCTTCCACAACACGAGTTAATCACCTTATCTTTCTGATATTTAATGCAGCACCCACAAAGAAGAACAAACCCAAATTGAAATCAACATATTGTTGCAGAGTGGTATCTGTCTGGTCAACTTCATCTACACTTATTGTTCGTTTATATCTATTCTTGGAAATGTCATTATACAACTTTAAATTCAGGTGATATGATGGAGGGGCCAAGAACGCAGGTGGTAACAAAAATGATATGTATCACCCAACAGGTAATTGATAGTATCCTTTATTATCACATACAAAATAAGTGTTATGTGAAGACATAAAACTGCTGTTATTAGCACCTTCAATAGTCAATGTCAAAATACATTCATTCCGTCCTACTGGAATTCTTCCAACACTACTTATACACAGTTCTGCTTTAGCACTAGTCACAGAAATTAGAAAATTCCATTGTCTTTGATGTTCCTCATATTCGTGAAGACATATGGTGTCGAAATATTGTCCGGTTGGTATTCTTCCCATTCCCGTTTAGTCCCTTTATCTTAAGGATAACCATAATCATCTTGATAGGATAGTTTATTCAGACGAAAGATAATTACTCCTACTGAAGGCTTTCCAAAAGCAAACAAAAGAGCATACCAAGCTTGACAAGAACCATTATGGGAAAACGGTAGAGGAATAAAAGGTGTTCCTCCTTTCTTTTGGTGTGCAGGTATCATTCCACACACCCAACAGTTAGTAGCATTCGTAGCATTGTGTGGATGATGCAACATCTGGATGAATGTGTTATTTAAGTAAGATTGTCAATGCTTCTGCTCATGGTAGGGAAGCGTAAAATACTGATGTTCCACTGAATATGGAGTAATGGCAACGAAAAGCTGTTGAGCAGGAGACACTTTCTCAAAAAACCAGGTGATTATTGCCATAACCACCAGAGCAATAACAAACCCTACAGCACAAATGATTCTTTTGTTATTCATTCAGCAACAGCGATAATTGATCTTTCTAAAACTCGTTGAAAACAATTGTTGGAGCTATTGTCCCTGGGCAACTGCTGATTTCTTCACCACGGGCCAAGACGGGAGTCTCTACACTAACGCAGGGCTGATCCCCCCCCCTTGCCACATCAGCTCTCCGTTTCACTAACCCAGGGCGGTAGCTCAACCAGTCTTTTTGGGCAAAGCAGACTCTTTCCTCGGTCTCAAGTGGTATCGCCATGGTCCAGGAATCTTGTGGTTCGGGAAGACTTCCGCAGATTCGTCAGGTGAGATAGCCTGACCTTTCTCCATCTCCAGAATGTCTTGATGGTCGGTCAGTACAGCAGGTTCCACCAAGGCAGCAATGTGTGCTATGGACCCATTTCTTCTAGTTCGTTACTCGAACTGCTGTCCTTGTCGCAAGTAGCACTTGCTCCGGACCTCGCCACCTCGGTTTCAGGCTGTTCGATCTGTCGAAGGCCTTGACCATCACATAGTGGCCAGACGGAGTTCGTGGGCCTCACCTGTAGATCTGTCAGGAAGCGCTTCTCGAACCTGTTGATGAATAGAGATCAAACTGTCGGTTAACTGTGCCAAATAATCATTCATCAAAACACAAGGAACATCATGTATGGGGCGTGGCTTAGGAACTCCCCAAATATTCATTGGTCTCCAAAAGACCACTTCGTATGGGGTGAGACCAGATCGTGAATGTGGCACAGATCTTATGGACAACAATGCCAAGGGTAATGCATCAGGCCACTTTAAAGACGTGGAAGCCATTATTTTTGCCAACTTCAATTTCAAAGTAGCGTTGTACCTCTCCACTAATCCTGCTGGTTGTGGGTGAAAGACTGTATGGAATTTCTGTTTGATCCCTAATCCTTTCAGGACAGGCTCAACAACTTGCCCAATACAATGAGGTCCGTTGTCACTCCACAAAAGCTTACAAACACCATATCTAGGGAAACACTCCTTTAGAATCACCTTTGCTTTGGTGAGAGCAGTATTATCCTTTGTAGGGTATGCCTCTATCCATTTACTGAAGGCACATACCACCACTAGGACATATTTCAGATGATTGCATCGTTCAAGTTGGATGTAATCCATCTGCAAGACTTCAAAAGGTGCGGTTGGTGTAGCAAACCCTCCTGTAGGAGTCCATGTCCCTTTTCCAGGATTATACTGCCAACAGATCAAACAGGACTGTACTACTCTTTTAGCTGTGCTGGCAATTTCAGGAAGCTCCCAAACTTGCGAAAGCAATTTAGTTATTGCTAGAGCTCCAACATGTGCCAGCCCATGTGCCATTTAAACCATAGGTTGTAAATAGGCTGCAGGCAATTTCCACTTATTAATTTCTTTGTAACGTCACAGCCCTCATCGTCTAACATTCCTTCTTTACACCATTGCTCAAGCTCTTCCACAGAGGCAGATCTCTGTATATCCAATACTTCCTCTCTAGCATCATGCCAACGCTCAGCTTGTGATTTCACTACATACATGGATGTAGTGCTTCGCTGCATCGCAGTCTCACGAGCTACACAATCTGCAAAGGCATTGCCTTGTCCTATTTTGTCAATGATTTTCTTGTGTGCGCTACACTTCATAATAGCAACTCTCTTTGGGTATGTAAGTGAAGTCAAGAGATTATGTACTAATTCTCTGTGCATTATCTGCATCTTGTGGGATATAAGAAAGCCTCTTTCCTTTCAGATTAGGCCAAAATCATGAACCACTCCAAAAGCATAGCGGCTATCCGTGTAAATGTTCACACACAAATCAGTGCTAAGTTCACACGCTTGTGTCAAAGCTATTAGTTCAGCTGCTTGAGCCAACTTCTGTGGTATTCGCGCTGTTTCCACTACTGTCTCAAGCGTGGTAATTGCATAAGCAGCTGAAGTCGTGCCATCTGGTAACTTCAAACAGGACCCATCAACCCACAGTTCCCCATCTACATCTGAAAGGGGCGTATCTTGCAAATTGATGTGACCCTTTGTCTGTTCCTCAGTAAGGAATATACAATCGTGAGGCTCCTTTGACTGAGTCGCAGGATATGGCAACAAAGTGGCTGGGTTCAGTGTCGCACACCTCTTCAGGGTAATATGAGGTGCTAATAGTGTAAATTTGTGTCCTGTCAGGCGAACACTAGTTAAGTGTTGTGTTTTAGTCTGATTCAAAAGGGCGTCTACTGCATGAGGTACTAGCACCAACAGTTTGTGTGACAAAACTATCCCTTCACTCTGACGTACGGACATAGCTGTCGCTACAACTGAACGGAAGCACCCAGGCAATGCACGAGCAACAGGATCAAGAACAGTAGAAAAGTATGCGCAAGGACCCTGCTTGTACCCGTGTGTCTGTACTAAAACTGACAATGCACATCCATTTTTCTCATGTACATAGAGTGTAAAAACCTTTGTGTAATCTGGTGTGCCTAACACTGGTGCAGAGCAAAGAGCTTGTCTTAACTGACGAAAAGCATTTTGACATTCATCTGTCCATGGAAGGGGGATCGGAGTGTTTTTAGTCAAAAGCGCTAGCAGGGGTTTAACAATGAGCGAAAAGCCCAACAATATCCATTGCCTACAAAACGAAGTCAAACCAACTAATGCACCAACATCTTTCTGTGTGGAAGGTACTGGGGTGTCTAAAATTGCTTGAATGCGATCTGGTGTCAATGCACGGCCCTCCTTAGACAGAAGGTGACCTAAGTAGGTTACCACGGTCTACAATATTGCAATTTCTTTCGTGATACTTTATGATGGTGTGTAGCAAGAAAAGAAAACAAAAACAAAGTACTCTCTTCACATAGTTCAGGCGTATCGGCTGCCAACAAGATTTCATCAACATATTGTATGAGAGCCACCCCTTCAGGCAAAGTAAAGGTATCAAGCTGTCTCTTCAATGCTTGACTATAAATACTAGGACTCTCAGTATAGCCTTGAGGAACTCTACAAAATCTATATGATCGATTATTCAAAGTGAAACCGAACAAATATCGGCTTTCAGGATGAGTAGGGATCGAAAAGAAAGCATTCTTCAAGTCTATCACAGAGAATGTAGTTGCTGTCGGAGGAACCAAAGTAAGTAGTGTCGTTATGTCAGAATCCACAGGGTACTGTGGTAATACAATCTTGTTTACTTCTCTCAAGTCAATGATAAATCTGTAATTTTAGTGTCAGTATGTTTTTCAAAATGGGAAGACTCGGACAATTGCAAACATTGTAAGGAACTTCTTCCACGACCCCTACTTTGATCAAATCATGTACAATACGTGTGAGTGCTTCTTCTCCTTCTCGAGAAATCTTATACTGAGGCAGTCTTGGCAATGAAGCACCCTCCTTGACACTAATATGCACTGGCGGAATAAGCATTTGCCCTACATCAGTGTCTGAAGTAGCCCACAAAGTACTAGGGAGTGAAGCTAATGCAATGTCCTCTTTAACCCTTTCGATGCTCATGACGAGCTCAGCTCGTCATGATGCACAGTTGAGCTGTGCTGATGACGAGCTGAGCTCGTCATGAAACAATCAGAATAATCAAAAGTCAGCACAGGAGGGGAAAACGCCTAGCAGCCAAGGTGTTAACAATACAGGATCGCTTAATCATAGGGTAGTTGTCATTCAAAATGACCCATACTCCTTCTGGAGAACATCGTATCGTAGCCCTGAAATATTTGAGCATATCAAGACCCACAATATTGTCTGGTGTGTTCGGAGAAAGCAAAAACGGACATGGAGCAGTAAACTTATCAACATGGAATGCGGTGATTGTAACAATGGGCTAAGGGAAGGTGTTCCATCAAAACCTATTGATGTAATGGTTAAGCCAGACAGGGGAGCCCTTGGAACCAAGTGTTTAGACAAGGCGCTACGATAAGCTCCTGTATCAACCAGAAACTGATCAGTAGAAACCAAAACATGTGCTGTGACATAGGGACCCCTCTGATATACTAGAACTTCAACTGATTCCTTACCCCATGCTAAGCAATCCTATGCATAAGCAGAATCTTGCAAATCAGACGGCACATAGTCGGACATTTGATATTGATTCCGTCTATCAAAAGTGTTAAACCCATGCTGTCCACGTGTATTAGCATCAAACCTAGAGCGATCATTCGCGCTTCCTCTAGGCCCTGAATATCCTGAACGATTTCTCATTTGTCCTAGACCACGTGGACACTGCTGAGCACGCAGTACTAGACAATCAAAAAGCCAATGTCCAAATTTCTTGCAGTACGCACACTGGTCAACAGACAAATTCAAACGAGTATGAGAAGGAAAAGACAAAGCACAAGATTCACATCCGCCTCTATCGTTACCTCTAGAAGGTGGGCCATAAGCTTGAGCTAACATAACCTTTGTTTTCAACTCTTTAGACTTTTTATCCTCATTACTTTTTGCTTCTAATTCTTGTCGCTCATAATACTGAGCATCAATCTGAACCTGTGCCTCAAGGGAACTGTCCAGCCTGAACTGCCAAGCCGTGCCTTCCCTGGACAGGAAACAAGCTTCCGAGGACCGGTTTCTGGCATTTCAGCCGTCTTCAGCCCGGCTTGCTTGAATCCAGTGGCAAAGTGAGCAAGGGACTCACGTCTGAGCATACCCTGCCAACTTATGGTGAGCAAAGTGGTACAAAAGGAGGTGGTGATGGACGGAGCATCTGAACCAATCAAACATTCACACCCAGTCAACAGATCTGGGTTTAATCCATCACCGTTCTTTAGCCCACTCTGCCACCCCAGTTCAGACATGGCCATATGCAAATCAGTCTGACCCTGTGCCTCATGAGAACTGACCAAACCGAACTGCCAAGCCATGCCTTCCCTGGACCAGAAACAAGCTTCCGAGGACTGGTTTCTGGCATTTCAGCCGTCTTCAGCCCGGCTTGCTTGAATCCAGTGGCAAAGTGAGCAAGGGACTCACGTCTGATCATAACCTGCCAACTTATGGCGAATAAAGCGGTACAAAAGGAGGTGGTGATGGACAGAGCATCTGAACCAATGAAACATTCACACCCAGTCAACAGATCTGGGTTTAATCCATCACCGTTCTTTAGCCCACTCTGCCACCCCAGTTCAGACATGGCCATATGCAAATCAGTCTGACCCAGTGCCTCATGGGAACTGTCCAGCCCGAACTGCCAAGCCATGCCTTCCCTGGACCGGAAACAAGCTTCCGAGGACCGGTTTCTGGCATTTAAGCCGTCTTCAGCCCGGCTTGCTTGAATCCAGTGGCAAAGTGAGCATGGGACTCACGTCTGAGCATACCCTGCCAACTTATAGCGAACAAAGAGGTAGAAAAGGAGGTGGTGATGGACGGAGCATCTGAACCAATCAAACATTCACACATATCAACAGATCTGGGTTTAATCCATCACTGTTCTTTAGCCCACTCTGCCACCCCAGGTCAGACATGGCCATATGCAAATCAGTCTGACCCTGTGCCTCATGGGTACTGTCCAGCCCGAACTGCCAAGCCATGCCTTCACTGGAACGGAAACAAGCTTCCGAGGACCGGATTCTGGCATTTCAGCCGTCTTCAGCCCGGCTTGCTTGAATCCAGTGGCAAAGTGAGCAAGGGACTCACGTCTGAGCATACCCTGCCAACTTATGGCAAACAAAGCGGTACAAAAGGAGGTGGTGATGGACGGAGCATCTGAACCAATTAAACATTCACACCCAGTCAACAGATCTGGGTTTAATCCATCCACGTTTCTTTAGCCCACTCTGCCACCCCAGTTCAGACATGGCCATATGCAAATCAGTCTGACCCTGTGCCTCATGGGAACTGTCCAGCCCGAACTGCCAAGCCATGCCTTCCCTGGACCGGAAACAAGCTTCCGAGGACCGGTTTCTGGCATTTCAGCCGTCTTCAGCCCAGCTTGCTTGAATCCAGTGGCAAAGTGAGCAAGGGACTCACGTCTGAGCATACCCTGCCAACTTATGGTGAACAAAGCGGTACAAAAGGAGGTGGTGATGGTCGGAGCATCAGAACGAATCAAACATCCACACCCAGTCAACAAATCTGGGTTTAATCCATCACCATTCTTTAGCCCACTCTGCCAAACCAGTTTAGACATGGCCATATGCAAATCAGTCTGACCCTGTGCCTCATGGGAACTGTCCACCCCGAACTGCCAAGCCATGCCTTCACTGGACCTGAAACAAGCTTCTGAGGACCGGTTTCTGGCATTTCAGCCGTCTTCAGCCCGGCTTGCTTGAATCCAGTGGCAAAGTGAGCAAGGGACTCACGTCTGAGCATACCCTGCCAACTTATGGCAAACAAAGCGGTACAAAAGGAGGTGGTGATGGACGGAGCATCTGAACCAATCAAACATTCACACCCAGTCAACAGATCTGGGTTTAATCCATCACCGTTCTTTAGCCCACTCTGCCACCCCAGTTCAGACATGGTCATATGCAAATCAGTCTGACCCTGTGCCTCATGGGAACTGTCCAGCCCGAACTGCTAAGCCATGCCTTTCCTGGACCAGAAACAAGCTTCCGAGGACCGGTTTCCGGCATTTCAGCCGTCTTCAGCCCGGCTTGCTTGAATCCAGTGGCAAAGTGAGCAAGGGACTCACGTCTGAGCATTCCCTGCCAACTTATCGCGAACAAAGTGGTATAAAAGGAGGTGGTGATGAACGGAGCGTCTGAACCAATCAAACATTCACACCTAGTCATCAAATCTGGGTTTAATCCATCACCGTTCTTAAGCCCACTCTGCCACCCCAGTTCAGACATGGCCACATGAAAATCAGTCCGACCCTGTGCCTCATGGGAACTGCCAAGCCCGAACTGCCAAGCCATGCCTTCCCTGGACCAGAAACAAGCTTCCGAGGACCGGTTTCTGGCATTTCAGCCATCTTCAGCCTGGCTTGTTTGAATCCAGTGGCAAAGTGAGCAAGGGACTCATGTCTGAGCATACCCTGCCAACTTATATCAAACAAAGCGTTACAATCGGAGGTTCTGATGGACGGAGCATCTGAACCAATCAAACATTCACACCCAGTCAACAGATCTGGGTTTAATCCATCACCGTTGTTTAGCCCACTCTGCCACCCCAGTTCAGACATGGTCATATGCAAATCAGTCTGACCCTGTGCCTCATGGGAACTGTCCAGCCCGAACTGCTAAGCCATGCCTTTCCTGGACCGGAAACAAGCTTCCGAGGACCGGTTTCTGGCATTTCAGCCGTCTTCAGCCCGGCTTGCTTGAATCCAGTGGCAAAGTGAGCAAGGGACTCACGTCTGAGCATACCCTGCCAACTTATCGCGAACAAAGTGGTATAAAAGGAGGTGGTGATGGACGGAGCATCTGAACCAATCAAACATTCACACCTAGTCATCAAATCTGGGTTTAATCCATCACCGTTCTTTAGCCCACTCTGCCACCCCAGTTCAGACATGGCCACATGCAAATCAGTCTGACCATGTGCCTCATGGGAACTGCCAAGCCCGAACTGCCAAGCCATGCCTTCCCTGGACCAGAAACAAGCTTCCGAGGACCGGTTTCTGGCATTTCAGCCATCTTCAGCCTGGCTTGCTTGAATCCAGTGGCAAAGTGAGCAAGGGACTCACTTCTGAGCATACCCTGCCAACTTATGGCGAACAAAGCGGTACAATCGGAGGTCGTGATGGACGGAGCATCTGAACCAATCAAACTTTCACACCCAGTCAACAGATCTGGGTTTAATCCATCACCGTTCTTTAGCCCACACTGCCACCCCAGTTCAGACATGGCCATATGCAAATCAGTCTGACCCTGTGCCTCATGGGAACTGTCCAGCCCAAACTGCGAAGCCATGCCTTCCCTGGACCAGAAACAAGCTTCCGAGGACAGGTTTCTGGCATTTCAGCCGTCTTCAGCCCAGCTTGCTTGAATCCAGTGGCAAAGTGAGCAAGGGACTCAGGTCTGAGCATACCATGCCAACCTATGGCGAACAAAGCGGTACAAAAGGAGGTGGTGATGGACGGAGCATCTAAACCAATCAAACATTCACACCCAGTCAACAGGTCTGGGTTTAATCCATCACCGTTCTTTAGCCCACTCTGCCACCCCAGTTCAGACATGGCCATATGCAAATCAGTCGGACCCTGTGCCTCAAGGGAACTGTCCAGCCCCAACTGCCAAGCCATGCCTTCCCTGGATTGGAAACAAGCTTCCGAGGACCGGTTTCTGGCATTTCAGCCGTCTTCAGCCCAGCTTGCTTGAATCCAGTGGCAAAGTGAGCAAGGAACTCACGTCTGAGCATACCCTGCCAACTTATGGCGAACAAAGCGGTACAAAAGGAGGTGGTGATGGACGGAGCATCTGAACCAATCAATCATTCACACCCAGTCAACAGATCTGGGTTTAATCCATCACAGTTCTTTAGGCCACTCTGCCACCCCAGTTCAGATAGGGCCATATGCAAATCAGTCTGACCCTGTGCCTCATGGGAACTGTCCAGCCCGAACTGCCAAGCCATGCCTTCCCTATACCGGAAAAAAGCTT
The DNA here is from genome assembly GCF_964263255.1 of Lissotriton vulgaris. Classification (NCBI taxonomy): domain Eukaryota; kingdom Metazoa; phylum Chordata; class Amphibia; order Caudata; family Salamandridae; genus Lissotriton; species Lissotriton vulgaris. The sequence continues at coordinate 76,298 of NW_028253415.1, forward strand.
CCGAGGACCGGTTTCTGGCATTTCAGCCGTCTTCAGTCCGGCTTGCTTGAATCCAGTGGCAAGTGAGCAAGGAACTCACGTCTGAGCATACCCTGCCAACTTATGGCGAACAAAGCGGTACAAAAGGAGGTGGTGATGGACGGAGCATCTGAACCAATTAATCATTCACACCCAGTCAACAGATCTGGGTTTAATCCATCACAGTTCTTTAGGCCACTCTGCCACCCCAGTTCAGATAGGGCCATATGCAAATCAGTCTGACCCTGTGCCTCATGGGAACTGTCCAGCCCGAACTGCCAAGCCATGCCTTCCCTATACCGGAAAAAAGCTTCCGAGGACCGGTTTCTGGCATTTCAGCCGTCTTCAGTCCGGCTTGCTTGAATCCAGTGGCAAGTGAGCAAGGGACTCACGTGTGAGCATACCCTGCCAACTTATGGTGAACAAAGCGTTACAAAAGAAGGTGGTGATGGACGGAGCATCTGAACCAATTAAACATTCACACCCATTCAACAGATCTGGGTTTAATCCATCACCGTTCTTTAGCCCACTCTGCCACCCCAGTTCAGACATGGCCATATGCAAATCAGTCTGACCCTGTGCCTCATGTGAACTGTCCAGCCCAAACTACCAAGCCATGCCTTCCCTGGACCGGAATCAAGCTTCCGAGGACCGGTTTCTGGCATTTCAGCCGTCTTCAGCCCGGCTTGCTTGAATCCAGTGGCAAAGTGAGCAAGGGACTCTCGTCTGAGCATACCCTGCCAACTTATGGCGAACAAAGCGGTACAAAAGGAGGTGGTGATGGACGGAGCATCTGAACCAACCAAACATTCACACCCAGTCAACAGATCTGGGTTTAATCCATCACCGTTCTTTAGCCCACTCTGCCACCCCAGTTCAGACATGGCCATATGCAAATCAGTCTGACCCTGTGCCTCCTGGGAACTGTCCAGCCTGAACAGCCAAGCCATGCCTTCCCTGGACCGGAAACAAGCTTCCGAGGACCGGTTTCCGGCATTTCAGCCGTCTTCAGCCCGGCTTGCTTGAATCCAGTGGCAAAGTGAGCAAGGGACTCACGTCTGAGCATACCCTGCCAACTTATGGCAAACAAAGCGGTACAAAAGGAGGTGGTGATGGACGGAGCATCTGAACCAATTAAACATTCACACCCAGTCAACAGATCTGGGTTTAATCCATCCACGTTTCTTTAGCCCACTCTGCCACCCCAGTTCAGACATGGCCATATGCAAATCAGTCTGACCCTGTGCCTCATGGGAACTGTCCAGCCCGAACTGCCAAGCCATGCCTTCCCTGGACCGGAAACAAGCTTCCGAGGACCGGTTTCTGGCATTTCAGCCGTCTTCAGCCCAGCTTGCTTGAATCCAGTGGCAAAGTGAGCAAGGGACTCACGTCTGAGCATACCCTGCCAACTTATGGTGAACAAAGCGGTACAAAAGGAGGTGGTGATGGTCGGAGCATCAGAACGAATCAAACATCCACACCCAGTCAACAAATCTGGGTTTAATCCATCACCGTTCTTTAGCCCACTCTGCCAAACCAGTTTAGACATGGTCATATGCAAATCAGTCTGACCCTGTGCCTCATGGGAACTGTCCACCCCGAACTGCCAAGCCATGCCTTCACTGGACCTGAAACAAGCTTCTGAGGACCGGTTTCTGGCATTTCAGCCGTCTTCAGCCCGGCTTGCTTGAATCCAGTGGCAAAGTGAGCAAGGGACTCACGTCTGAGCATACCCTGCCAACTTATGGCAAACAAAGCGGTACAAAAGGAGGTGGTGATGGACGGAGCATCTGAACCAATTAAACATTCACACCCAGTCAACAGATCTGGGTTTAGTCCATCCACGTTTCTTTAGCCCACTCTGCCACCCCAGTTCAGACATGGCCATATGCAAATCAGTCTGACCCTGTGCCTCATGGGAACTGTCCAGCCCGAACTGCCAAGCCATGCCTTCCCTGGACCGGAAACAAGCTTCCGAGGACCGGTTTCTGGCATTTCAGCCGTCTTCAGCCCAGCTTGCTTGAATCCAGTGGCAAAGTGAGCAAGGGACTCACGTCTGAGCATACCCTGCCAACTTATGGTGAACAAAGCGGTACAAAAGGAGGTGGTGATGGTCGGAGCATCAGAACGAATCAAACATCCACACCCAGTCAACAAATCTGGGTTTAATCCATCACCGTTCTTTAGCCCACTCTGCCAAACCAGTTTAGACATGGTCATATGCAAATCAGTCTGACCCTGTGCCTCATGGGAACTGTCCACCCCGAACTGCCAAGCCATGCCTTCACTGGACCTGAAACAAGCTTCTGAGGACCGGTTTCTGGCATTTCAGCCGTCTTCAGCCCGGCTTGCTTGAATCCAGTGGCAAAGTGAGCAAGGGACTCACGTCTGAGCATACCCTGCCAACTTATGGCAAACAAAGCGGTACAAAAGGAGGTGGTGATGGACGGAGCATCTGAACCAATCAAACATTCACACCCAGTCAACAGATCTGGGTTTAATCCATCACCGTTCTTTAGCCCACTCTGCCACCCCAGTTCAGACATGGTCATATGCAAATCAGTCTGACCCTGTGCCTCATGGGAACTGTCCAGCCCGAACTGCTAAGCCATGCCTTTCCTGGACCGAAAACAAGCTTCCGAGGACCGGTTTCTGGCATTTCAGCCGTCTTCAGCCCGGCTTGCTTGAATCCAGTGGCAAAGTGAGCAAGGGACTCACGTCTGAGCATACCCTGCCAACTTATCGCGAACAAAGTGGTATAAAAGGAGTTGGTGATGGACGGAGCATCTGAACCAATCAAACATTCACACCTAGTCATCAAATCTGGGTTTAATCCATCACCGTTCTTTAGCCCACTCTGCCACCCCAGTTCAGACATGGCCACATGCAAATCAGTCTGACCCTGTGCCTCATGGGAACTGCCAAGCCCGAACTGCCAAGCCACGGATTCCCTGGACCAGAAACAAGCTTCCGAGGACCGGTTTCTGGCATTTCAGCCATCTTCAGTCCGGCTTGCTTGAATCCAGTGGCAAAGTGAGCAAGGGACTCACGTGTGAGCATACCCTGCCAACTTATGGCGAACAAAGCGGTACAAAAGGAGGTGGTGATGGACGGAGCATCTGAACCAATCAAACATTCACACCCAGCCAACAGATCTGGGTTTAATCCATCACCGTTCTTTAGCCCACTTTTCAACCCCAGTTCAGACATGGCCATATGCAAATCAGTCTGACCCTGTGCCTCATGGGAACTGTCCAGCCCGAACTGCCAAGCCACGCCTTCCCTATACCGGAAACAAGCTTCCGAGGACCGGTTTCTGGCATTTCAGCCGTCTTCAGTCCGGCTTGCTTGAATCCAGTGGCAAAGTGAGCAAGGGACTCACGTGTGAGCATACCCTGCCAACTTATGGCGAACAAAGCGGTACAAAAGGAGGTGGCGATGGACGGAGCATCTGAACCAATCAAACATTCACACCCAGCCAACAGATCTGGGTTTAATCCATCACCGTTCTTTAGCCCACTTTTCAACCCCAGTTCAGACATGGCCATATGCAAATCAGTCTGACCCTGTGCCTCATGGGAACTGTCCAGACCGAACTGCCAAGCCATGCCTTCCCTGGACCGGAAACAAGCTTCCGAGGACTGGTTTCTGGCATTTCAGCCGTCTTCAGCCCGGCTTGCTTGAATCCAGTGGCAAAGTGAGCAAGGGACTCACGTCTGAGCATACCCTGCCAACTTATGGTGAACAAAGCGTTACAAAAGGAGGTGGTGATGGACGGAGCATCTGAACCAATTAAACATTCACACCCATTCAACAGATCTGGGTTTAATCCATCACCGTTCTTTAGCCCACTCTGCCACCCCAGTTCAGACATGGCCATATGCAAATCAGTCTGACCCTGTGCCTCATGTGAACTGTCCAGCCCAAACTACCAAGCCATGCCTTCCCTGGACCGGAATCAAGCTTCCGAGGACCGGTTTCTGGCATTTCAGCCGTCTTCCGCCCGGCTTGCTTGAATCCAGTGGCAAAGTGAGCAAGGGACTCTCGTCTGAGCATACCCTGCCAACTTATGGGGAACAAAGCGGTACAAAAGGAGGTGGTGATGGACGGAGCATCTGAACCAACCAAACATTCACACCCAGTCAACAGATCTGGGTTTAATCCATCACCGTTCTTTAGCCCACTCTGCCACCCCAGTTCAGACATGGCCATATGCAAATCAGTCTGACCCTGTGCCTCCTGGGAACTGTCCAGCCTGAACAGCCAAGCCATGCCTTCCCTGGACCGGAAACAAGCTTCCGAGGACCGGTTTCCGGCATTTCAGCCGTCTTCAGCCCGGCTTGCTTGAATCCAGTGGCAAAGTGAGCAAGGGACTCACGTCGGAGCATACCCTGCCAACTTATGGCAAACAAAGCAGTACAAAAGGAGGTGGTGATGGACGGAGCATCTGAACCAATTAAACATTCACACCCAGTCAACAGATCTGGGTTTAATCCATCCACGTTTCTTTAGCCCACTCTGCCACCCCAGTTCAGACATGGCCATATGCAAATCAGTCTGACCCTGTGCCTCATGGGAACTGTCCAGCCCGAACTGCCGAGCCATGCCTTCCCTGGACCGGAAACAAGCTTCCGAGGACCGGTTTCTGGCATTTCAGCCGTCTTCAGCCCAGCTTGCTTGAATCCAGTGGCAAAGTGAGCAAGGGACTCACGTCTGAGCATACCCTGCCAACTTATGGTGAACAAAGCAGTACAAAAGGAGGTGGTGATGGTCGGAGCATCAGAACGAATCAAACATCCACACCCAGTCAACAAATCTGGGTTTAATCCATCACCGTTCTTTAGCCCACTCTGCCAAACCAGTTTAGACATGGTCATATGCAAATCAGTCTGACCCTGTGCCTCATGGGAACTGTCCACCCCGAACTGCCAAGCCATGCCTTCACTGGACCTGAAACAAGCTTCTGAGGACCGGTTTCTGGCATTTCAGCCGTCTTCAGCCTGGCTTGCTTGAATCCTGTGGCAAAGTGAGCAAGGGACTCACGTCTGAGCATACCCTGCCAACTTATATCAAACAAAGCGGTACAATCGGAGGTCGTGATGGACGGAGCATCTGAACCAATCAATCATTCACACCCAGTCAACAGATCTGGGTTTAATCCATCACAGTTCTTTAGGCCACTCTGCCACCCCAGTTCAGATAGGGCCATATGCAAATCAGTCTGACCCTGTGCCTCATGGGAACTGTCCAGCCCGAACTGCCAAGCCATGCCTTCCCTATACCGGAAAAAAGCTTCCGAGGACCGGTTTCTGGCATTTCAGCCGTCTTCAGTCCGGCTTGCTTGAATCCAGTGGCAAGTGAGCAAGGAACTCACGTCTGAGCATACCCTGCCAACTTATGGCGAACAAAGCGGTACAAAAGGAGGTGGTGATGGACGGAGCATCTGAACCAATCAATCATTCACACCCAGTCAACAGATCTGGGTTTAATCCATCACAGTTCTTTAGGCCACTCTGCCACCCCAGTTCAGATAGGGCCATATGCAAATCAGTCTGACCCTGTGCCTCATGGGAACTGTCCAGCCCGAACTGCCAAGCCATGCCTTCCCTATACCGGAAAAAAGCTTCCGAGGACCGGTTTCTGGCATTTCAGCCGTCTTCAGTCCGGCTTGCTTGAATCCAGTGGCAAGTGAGCAAGGGACTCACGTGTGAGCATACCCTGCCAACTTATATCAAACAAAGCGTTACAATCGGAGGTTGTGATGGACGGAGCATCTGAACCAATCAAACATTCACACCCAGTCAACAGATCTGGGTTTAATCCATCACCGTTGTTTAGCCCACTCTGCCACCCCAGTTCAGACATGGTCATATGCAAATCAGTCTGACCCTGTGCCTCATGGGAACTGTCCAGCCCGAACTGCTAAGCCATGCCTTTCCTGGACCGGAAACAAGCTTCCGAGGACCGGTTTCTGGCATTTCAGCCGTCTTCAGCCCGGCTTGCTTGAATCCAGTGGCAAAGTGAGCAAGGGACTCACGTCTGAGCATACCCTGCCAACTTATCGCGAACAAAGTGGTATAAAAGGAGGTGGTGATGGACGGAGCATCTGAACCAATCAAACATTCACACCTAGTCATCAAATCTGGGTTTAATCCATCACCGTTCTTTAGCCCACTCTGCCACCCCAGTTCAGACATGGCCACATGCAAATCAGTCTGACCATGTGCCTCATGGGAACTGCCAAGCCCGAACTGCCAAGCCATGCCTTCCCTGGACCGGAAACAAGCTTCCGAGGACCGGTTTCTGGCATTTCAGCCATCTTCAGCCTGGCTTGCTTGAATCCAGTGGCAAAGTGAGCAAGGGACTCACGTCTGAGCATACCCTGCCAACTTATGGCGAACAAAGCGGTACAATCGGAGGTCGTGATGGACGGAGCATCTGAACCAATCAAACATTCACACCCAGTCAACAGATCTGGGTTTAATCCATCACCGTTCTTTAGCCCACTCTGCCACCCCAGTTCAGACATGGCCATATGCAAATCAGTCTGACCCTGTGCCTCATGGGAACTGTCCAGCCCAAACTGCGAAGCCATGCCTTCACTTGACCCAGAAACAAGCTTCCGAGGACAGGTTTCTGGCATTTCAGCCGTCTTCAGCCCAGCTTGCTTGAATCCAGTGGCAAAGTGAGCAAGGGACTCAGGTCTGAGCATACCATGCCAACCTATGGCGAACAAAGCAGTACAAAAGGAGGTGGTGATGGACGGAGCATTTAAACCAATCAAACATTCACACCCAGTCAACAGGTCTGGGTTTAATCCATCACCGTTCTTTAGCCCACTCTGCCACCCCAGTTCAGACATGGCCATATGCAAATCAGTCGGACCCTGTGCCTCAAGGGAACTGTCCAGCCCCAACTGCCAAGCCATGCCTTCCCTGGATTGGAAACAAGCTTCCGAGGACCGGTTTCTGGCATTTCAGCCGTCTTCAGCCCAGCTTGCTTGAATCCAGTGGCAAAGTGAGCAAGGAACTCACGTCTGAGCATACCCTGCCAACTTATGGCGAACAAAGCGGTACAAAAGGAGGTGGTGATGGACGGAGCATCTGAACCAATCAATCATTCACACCCAGTCAACAGATCTGGGTTTAATCCATCACAGTTCTTTAGGCCACTCTGCCACCCCAGTTCAGATAGGGCCATATGCAAATCAGTCTGACCCTGTGCCTCATGGGAACTGTCCAGCCCGAACTGCCAAGCCATGCCTTCCCTATACCGGAAAAAAGCTTCCGAGGACCGGTTTCTGGCATTTCAGCCGTCTTCAGTCCGGCTTGCTTGAATCCAGTGGCAAGTGAGCAAGGGACTCACGTGTGAGCATACCCTGCCAACTTATATCAAACAAAGCGTTACAATCGGAGGTTGTAATGGACGGAGCATCTGAACCAATCAAACATTCACACCCAGTCAACAGATCTGGGTTTAATCCATCACCGTTGTTTAGCCCACTCTGCCACCCCAGTTCAGACATGGTCATATGCAAATCAGTCTGACCCTGTGCCTCATGGGAACTGTCCAGCCCGAACTGCTAAGCCATGCCTTTCCTGGACCGGAAACAAGCTTCCGAGGACCGGTTTCTGGCATTTCAGCCGTCTTCAGCCCGGCTTGCTTGAATCCAGTGGCAAAGTGAGCAAGGGACTCACGTCTGAGCATACCCTGCCAACTTATCGCGAACAAAGTGGTATAAAAGGAGGTGGTGATGGACGGAGCATCTGAACCAATCAAACATTCACACCTAGTCATCAAATCTGGGTTTAATCCATCACCGTTCTTTAGCCCACTCTGCCACCCCAGTTCAGACATGGCCACATGCAAATCAGTCTGACCATGTGCCTCATGGGAACTGCCAAGCCCGAACTGCCAAGCCATGCCTTCCCTGGACCGGAAACAAGCATCCGAGGACCGGTTTCTGGCATTTCAGCAGTCTTCAGCACGGCTTGCTTGAATCCAGTGGCAAAGTGAACAAGGGAATCACGTCTGAGCATACCCTGCCAACTTATGGTAAACAAAGCGGAACAAAAGGAGGTGGTGATGGACCGAGCATCTGAACCAATCAAACATTCACACCGAGTCAACATATCTGGGTTCAATCCATCACTGTTCTTTAGCCCACTTTGCCACCCTAGTTCAGACATGGCCATATTCAAATCAGTCTGACCCTGTGCCTCATGGGAACTGTCCAGCCCGAACTGCCAAGCCATGCCTTCCCTGGACCGGAAACAAGCTTCCGAGGACCGGTTTCTGGCATTTCCGCCGTCTTCAGGCCGGTTTGCTTGAATCCAGTGGCAAAGTGAGCAAGGGACTCACGTCTGAGCATACCCTGCCAACTTATGGCGAACAAAGCGGTACAAAAGGAGGTGGTGATGGACGGAGCATCTGAACCAATCAAACATTCACACCCAGTCAACAGATCTGGGTTTAATCCATCTCCGTTCTTTAGCCCACTCTGCTACCCCAGTTCAGACATGGCCATATGCAAATCATGATGACCCTGTGCCTCATGGGAACTGTCCAGCCCGAACTGCCAAGCCATGCCTTCCCTGGACCGGAAACAAGCATCCGAGGACCGGTTTCTGGCATTTTAGTCGTCTTCAGCCCGGCTTGCTTGAATCCAGTGGCAAAGTGAGCAAGGGACTCACGTCTGAGCATACCCTGCCAACTTATGGCGAACAAAGCGGTACAAAAGGAGGTGGTGATGGACGGACTATCTGAACCAATCAAACATTTACACCCAGTCAACAGACCTGGGTTTAATCCATCACCGTTCTGTAGCCCACTCTGCCACCCCAGTTCAGACATGGCCATATGCAAATCAGTCTGACCCTGTGCCTCATGGGAACTTTCCAGCCCGAACTGCCAAGCCATACCTTGCCTGGACCGGAAACAAGCTTCCGAGGACCGGTTTCTTGCATTTCAGCCGTCTTCAGCCCGGCTTGCTTGAATCCAGTGGCAAAGTGAGCAAGAGACTCACGTCTGAGCATAACCCGCCAACTTATGGCGAACAAAGCGGTACAACAGGAGCTGGTGATGGACGGAGCAGCTGAACCAATCAAACATTCACACCCAGTCAACAGAACTGGGTTTAATCCATCACCGTTCTTTAGCTCACTCTGCCACCCCATTTCAGACATGGCCATAAGCAAATCAGTCTGACACTGTGCCTCATGGGAACTGTCCAGCCCGAACTCCCAAGCCATGCCTTCCCTGGACCGGAAACAAGCTTCCGAGGACCGGTTTCTGGCATTTCAGCCGTCTTCAGCCTGGCTTGCTTGAATCCAGTGGCAAAGTGAGCAAGGGACTCACATCTGAGCATACCCTGCCAACTTATGGCGTACAAAGCGGTACAAAAGGAGGTGGTGATGGACGGAGCATCTGAACCAATCAAACATTCACACCCAGTCAACAGATCTGGGTTTAATCCATCACCGTTCTTTAGCCCACTCTGCCACCCCAGTTCAGACATGGCCATATGCAAATCAGTCTGGCCCTGTGCCTCATGGGAACTGTCCAGCCCGAACTACCAAGCCATGCCTTCCCTGGACCGGAAACAAGCTTCCGAGGACCGGTTTCTGGCATTTCAGCCGTCTTCAGCCCGGCTTGCTTGAATCCAGTGGCAAAGTGAGCAAGGGACCTGCGTCTGAGCATACCCTGCCAACTTATGGCGAACAAAGCGGTACAAAAGGAGGTGGTGATGGACGAAGCATCTGAACCAATTAAACATTCACACCCAGTCAACATATCTGGGTTTAATCCATCACCGTTCTTTAGCCCACTCTGCCACCCACTTCTGACATGGCCATATGCAAAATAGTCTCACCCTGTGCCTCATGGGAACTGTCCAGCCTGAACTGCCAAGCCATGCCTTCCCTGGACCGGAAACAAGCTTCCGAGGACCGGTTTCTGGCATTTCAGCCGTCTTCAGCCTGGCTTGCTTGAATCCAGTGGCAAAGTGAGCAAGGGACTCACTTCTGTGCATACCCTGCCAACTTGTGGCGAACAAAGCTGTACAAAAGGAGGTGGTGATGGACGGAGCATCTGAACCAATCAAACATTCACACCCAGTCAACAGATCTGGGCTTAATCCATCACTGTTCTTTAGCCCACTCTGCCACCCCAGTTCAGACATGGCCATATGCAAATCAGTCTGACCCTGTGCCTCATGGGAACTGTCCAGCCTGAACTACCAAGCCATGCCCTCCCTGGACATGAAACAAGCTTCCGAGGACCGGTTTCTGTCATTTCAGCCATCTTCAGCACGGCTTGCATGAATCCAGTGGCAAAGTGAGCAAGGGACTCACAGCTGAGCATATCCTGCCAACTTATGGCGAACAAAGCGGTACAAAAGGAGGTGGTGATGGACGGAGCATCTGAACCAATCAAACATTCACACCCAGTCAACCGATCTGGGTTTAATCCATCACCATTCCTTAGCCCACTCTGCCACCCCAGTTCAGACATGGCCATATGCAAATCAGTCTGACCCTGTGCCTCATGGGAACTGTCCAGCCCGAACTGCCAAGCCATGCCTTCCCTGGACCGGAAACAAGCTTCTGAGGACCGGTTTCTGGCATTTCAGCCGTCTTCAGCCCGGCTTGCTTGAATCCAGTGGCAAAGTGTCCAAGGGACTCACATCTGAGCATACCCTGCCAACTTATGGCAAACATAGCGGTACAAAAGGAGGTGGTGATGAACGGAGCATCTGAACCAATCAAACATTCACACCCAGTCAACAGATCTGGGTTTAATCCATCACCGTTCTTAAGCCCACTCTGCCACCCCAGTTCAGACATGGCCATATGCAAATCAGTCTGACCCTGTGCCTCATGGGAACTGTCAAGCCCGAACTGCCAAGCCATGCCTTCCCTGGTCCGGAAACAAGCTTCCGAGAACTGGTTTCTGGCATTTCAGCCGTCTTCAGCCCGGCTTGCTTGAATCTAGTGGCAAAGTGAGCAAGGGACTCACGTCTGAGCATGCCAGGCCAACCTATGGCGAACAAAGCGGTACAAGAGGAGGTGGTGATGGACGGAGTATCTGAACCAATCAAACATTTACACCCAGTCAACAGATCTGGGTTTAATCCATCACCGTTCTTTAGCCCACTCTACCTCCCCAGTTCACACATGGCCATATGCAAATCAGTCTGACCCTGTGCCTCATGGGAACTGTCCAGCCCGAACTGCCAAGCCATGCCTTCCCTGGACCGGAAACAAGCATCCGAGGACCGGTTTCTGGCATTTCAGCAGTCTTCAGCACGGCTTGCTTGAATCCAGTGGCAAAGTGAACAAGGGAATCACGTCTGAGCATACCCTGCCAACTTATGGTGAACAAAGCGGTACAAAAGGAGGTGGTGATGGACCGAGCATCTGAACCAATCAAACATTCACACCCAGTCAACAGATCTGGGTTTAATCCATCACCGTTCTTTAGCCCACTCTGCCACCCCAGTTCAGATATGGCCATATGCAAATCAGTCTGACCCTGTGCCTCATGGGAACTGTCCAGCCCGAACTGCCAAGCCATGCCTTCCCTGGACCGGAAACAAGCTTCCGAGGACCGGTTTCTGGCATTTCAGCCGTCTTCAGCCCGGCTTGCTTGAATCCAGTGGCAAAGTGAGCAAGGGACTCACTTCTGAGCATACCCTGCCAACTTATGGCGAACAAAGCGGTACAAAAGGAGGTGGTGATTGATGGAGCATCTGAACCAATCAAACATTCACACCCAGGCAACAGATCTGGGTTTAATCCATCACCGTTCTTTAGCCCACTTCTCAACCCCAGTTCAGACATGGCCATATGCAAATCAGTCTGACCCTGTGCCTCATGGGAACTGTCCAGACCGAACTGCCAAGCCATGCCTTCCCTGGACCGGAAACAAGCTTCCGAGGACCGGTTTCTGGCATTTCAGCCGTCTTCAGCCCGGCTTGCTTGAATCCAGTGGCAAAGTGAGCAAGGGACTCACGTCTGAGCATACCCTGCCAAATTATGGCGAGCAAAGCGGTTCAAAAGGAGGTGGTGATGGACGGAGCATCTGAACCAATCAAACATTCACACTGAGTCAACATATCTGGGTTTAAACCATCACTGTTCTTTAGCCCACTTTGCCACCCCAGTTCAGACATGGCCATATGCAAATCAGTCTGACCCTGTGCCTCATGGGAACTGTCCAGCCCGAACTGCCAAGCCATGCCTTCCCTGGACCGGAAACAAGCTTCCGAGGACCGGTTTCTGGCATTTCAGCCGTCTTCAGCCCGGCTTGCTTGAATCCAATGGCAAAGTGAGCAAGGGACTCACGTCTCAGCATACCCTGCCAACTTATGGCGAACAAAGCGGTACAAGAGGAGGTGGTGATGGACGGAGTATCTGAACCAATCAAACATTTACACCCAGTCAACAGATCTGGGTTTAATCCATCACCGTTCTTTAGCCCACTCTACCACCCCAGTTCAGACATGGCCATATGCAAATCAGTCTGAACCTGTGCCTCATGGGAACTGTCCAGCCCGAACTGCCAAGCTATGCCTTCCCTGGACCGGAAACAAGCTTCCAAGGACCCGTTTCTGGCATTTCAGCAGTCTTCAGCCCGGCTTGCTTGAATCCAGTGGCAAAGTGAGCAAGGGACTCACGTCTGAGCATACCCTGCCAAATTATGGCAAGCAAAGTGGTACAAAAGGAGGTGGTGATGGACGGAGCATCTGAACCAATCAAACATTCACACCCAGTCAACAGATCTGGGTTTAATCCATCACCGTACTTTAGCCCACTCTGCCACCCCAGTTCAGACATGGCCATATGCAAATCAGTCTGACCCTGTGCCTCATGGGAACTGTCCAGCCCGAACTGCCAAGCCATGCCTTCCCTGGACCGGAAACAAGCATCCGAGGACCGGTTTCTGGCATTTCAGCAGTCTTCAGCACGGCTTGCTTGAATCCAGTAGCAAAGTGAACAAGGGAATCACGTCTGAGCATACCCTGCCAACTTATGGTAAACAAAGCGGAACAAAAGGAGGTGGTGATGGACCGAGCATCTGAACCAATCAAACATTCACACCCAGTCAACAGATCTGGGTTTAATCCATCACCGTTCTTTAGCCCACTCTGCCACCCCAGTTCAGATATGGCCATATGCAAATCAGTCTGACCCTGTGCCTCATGGGAACTGTCCAGCCCAAACTGCCAAGCCATGCCTTCCCTGGACCGGAAACAAGCTTCCGAGGACCGGTTTCTGGCATTTCAGCAGTCTTCAGCCCGGCTTGCTTGAATCCAGTGGCAAAGTGAGCAAGGGACTCACTTCTGAGCATACCCTGCCAACTTATGGCGAACAAAGCGGTACAAAAGGAGGTGGTGATGGACCGAGCATCTGAACTAATCAAACATTCACACCCAGTCAACAGATCTGGGATTAATCCATCACCGTTCTTTAGCCCACTCTGCCACCCCAGTTCAGATATGGCCATATGCAAATCAGTCTGACCCTGTGCCTCATGGGAACTGTCCAGCCCGAACTGCCAAGCCATGCCTTCCCTGGACCGGAAACAAGCTTCCGAGGACCTGTTTCTGGCATTTCAGCCGTCTTCAGCCCGGCTTGCTTGAATCCAGTGGCAAAGTGAGCAAGGGACTCACGTCTAAGCATACCCTGCCAGCTTATGGTGAGCAAAGTGGTACAAAAGGAGGTGGTGATGGACGGAGTATCTGAACCAATCAAATATTTACACCCAGTCAACAGATCTGGGTTTAATCCATCACCGTTCTTTAGCCCACCCTACCACCCCAGTTCAGACATGGCCATATGCAAATCAGTCTGACCCTGTGCCTCATGGGAACTGTCCAGCCCGAACTGCCAAGCTATGCCTTCCCTGGACCAGAAACAAGCTTCCAAGGACCCGTTTCTGGCATTTCAGCAGTCTTCAGCCCGGCTTGCTTGAATCCAGTGGCAAAGTGAGCAACGGACTCACGTCTGAGCATACCCTGCCAAATTATGGCGAGCAAAGCGGCACAAAAGGAGGTGGTGATGGACGGAGCATCTGAACCAATCAAACATTCACACCCAGTCAACAGATCTGGGTTTAATCCATCACCGTTCTTTAGCCCACTCTCCTACCCCAGTTCAGACATGGCCATATGCAAATCAGTCTGACCCTGTGCCTCATGGGAACTGTCCAGCCCGAACTGCCAAGCCATGCCTTCCCTGGACCGGAAACAAGCTTCCCAGGACCGGTGTCTGGCATTTCAGCAGTCTTCAGCGCGGCTTGCATGAATCCAGTGGCAAAGTGAGCAAGGGACTCACGTCTGAGCATACCCTGCCAATTTATGGCGAACAAAGCGGTACAGAAGGAGGTGGTGATGGACGGAGCATCCGGACCAATCAAACATTCACACCCTGTCAACAGATCTGGGTTTAATCCATCACCGTTCTTTAGCCCACTCTACCACCCCAGTTTAGACATGGCAATATGCAAATCAGTCTGACCCTGTGCCTCATGGGAACTGTCCAGCCCGAACTGCCAAGCCAGGCCGTCCCTGGACCGGAAACAAGCTTCCGAGGACCGGTTTCTGGCATTTCAGTTGTCTTCAGCCCGGCTTGCTTGAATCCAGTGGCAAAGTGAGCAAGGGACTCACATCTGAGCATATCCTGCCAACTTATGGCGAACAAAGCGGTACAAAAGGAGGTGGTGATGGACGGAGCATCTGAACCAATCAAACATTCACACCCAGTCAACCGATCTGGGTTTAATCCATCACCATTTTTTAGCCCACTCTGCCACCCCAGTTCAGACATGGCCATATGCAAATCAGTCTGAACCTGTGCCTCATGGGAACTGTCCAGCCCGAACTGCCAAGCCATGCCTTCCCTGGACCGGAAACAAGCATCCGAGGACCGGTTTCTGGCATTTCAGCAGTCTTCAGCACGGCTTGCTTGAATCCAGTGGCAAAGTGAACAAGGGAATCACGTCTGAGCATACCCTGCCAACTTATGGTAAACAAAGCGGAACAAAAGGAGGTGGTGATGGACCGAGCATCTGAACTAATCAAACATTCACACCCAGTCAACAGATCTGGGTTTAATCCATCACCGTTCTTTAGCCCACTCTGCCACCCCAGTTCAGATATGGCCATATGCAAATCAGTCTGACCCTGTGCCTCATGGGAACTGTCCAGCCCGAACTGCCAAGCCATGCCTTCCCTGGACCGGAAACAAGCTTCCGAGGACCGGTTTCTGGCATTTCAGCCGTCTTCAGCCCGGCTTGCTCGAATCCAGTGGCAAAGTGAGCAAGGGACTCACGTCTGAGCATACCCTGCCAAATTATGGCGAGCAAAGCGGCACAAAAGGAGGTGGTGATGGACGGAGCATCTGAACCAATCAAACATTCACACCCAGTCAACAGATCTGGGTTTAATCCATCACCGTTCTTTAGCCCACTCTCCTACCCCAGTTCAGACATGGCCATATACAAATCAGTCTGACCCTGTGCCTCATGGGAACTGTCCAGCCCGAACTGCCAAGCCATGCCTTCCCTGGACCGGAAACAAGCTTCCCAGGACCGGTGTCTGGCATTTCAGCAGTCTTCAGCGCGGCTTGCATGAATCCAGTGGCAAAGTGAGCAAGGGACTCACGTCTGAGCATACCCTGCCAACTTATGGCGAACAAAGCGGTACAGAAGGAGGTGGTGATGGACGGAGCATCCGGACCAATCAAACATTCACACCCAGTCAACAGATCTGGGTTTAATCCATCACCGTTCTTTAGCCCACTCTGCCACCCCAGTTCAGACATGGCAATATGCAAATCAGTCTGACCCTGTGCCTCATGGGAACTGTCCAGCCCGAACTGCCAAGCCAGGCCTTCCCTGGACCGGAAACAAGCTTCCCAGGACCGGTTTCTGTCATTTCAGTTGTCTTCAGCCCGGCTTGCTTGAATCCAGTGGCAAAGTGAGCAAGGGACTCACATCTGAGCATATCCTGCCAACTTATGGCGAACAAAGCGGTACAAAAGGAGGTGGTGATGGACGGAGCATCTGAACCAATCAAACATTCACACCCAGTCAACCGATCTGGGTTTAATCCATCACCATTCTTTAGCCCACTCTGCCACCCCAGTTCAGACATGGCCATATGCAAATCAGTCTGAACCTGTGCCTCATGGGAACTGTCAAGCCCGAACTGCCAAGCCATGCCTTCCCTGGACCGGAAACAAGCATCCGAGGACCGGTTTCTGGCATTTCAGCAGTCTTCAGCACGGCTTGCTTGAATCCAGTGGCAAAGTGAACAAGGGAATCACGCCTGAGCATACCCTGCCAACTTATGGTAAACAAAGCGGAACAAAAGGAGGTGGTGATGGACCGAGCATCTGAACTGCTCCTCTCAGGTTGCAAAGAATCTGGGGGTGAAGCTGGATAACAGGTTAACCTTGAAATCGCAGATCCTGGGGGTGTCTGGCATGTGCTTTGGCATCCTTAGGATGCTGCGGAGGTTTCTTCCTTTGTTATCCGTGGAACATAGGACGCTGACAGTTCAGGCTCTGATTGGGTCCAGGTTGGATTATTCCAACATTCTCTACCTGGGCCTTCCCGAGTACCTGCTGCAGCGCCTTCAAGTGGTGCAGAACGCCGCGGCCAGGGCTATCTTCGGCCTTAGTAGGCGCTCCAGTGCCTCGAGCTTGCTGGTAACGTTACATTGGTTGCCCATTCGTAAGAGGATCGCCTTTAAGGCTTTGACCTTGGTCTATAAAGCTCTTCACAAGGGGGGAGCTAAGTACCTCCAAAAGAGAATGGTCTTTTATCATCCGACCAGGTCTCTGAGGTCGGAATCCCTGCACCTTGCTGTCGTCCCTCGGGTAAAGAAAGCGCGCCTTGGTGGGCGCTCTTTTGGAGTGCTGGCATCTCAGCTATGGAACTCTCTGCCGCTGGCCCTGCGGGGTGCCACTAGCTTATTGGCTTTTAGGAAAGGCCTTAAGACGTGGCTTTTTACTCAGTAGCCGTCCTTTTTGGTATCTCTGGCTCACTACTCTTTTAGTCTTTTATTTGGTGTTATGTTATTATGCTGCAGTTTTCTTGTCTTTTCCAATAAAAGCGCCGGGACACTCTTTCTGAGTAGCCGTGCGCTATAAAAATGATCCAATAACATAACATAACATAACATAACATAACTAATCAAACATTCACACCCAGTCAACAGATCTGGGTTTAATCCATCACCGTTCTTTAGCCCACTCTGCCACCCCAGTTCAGATATGGCCATATGCAAATCAGTCTGACCCTGTGCCTCATGGGAACTGTCCAGCCCGAACTGCCAAGCCATGCCTTCCCTGGACCGGAAACAAGCTTCCGAGGACCGGTTTCTGGCATTTCAGCCGTCTTCAGCCCGGCTTGCTTGAATCCAGTGGCAAAGTGAGCAAGGGACTCACGTCTGAGCATACCCTGCCAAATTATGGCGAGCAAAGCGGCACAAAAGGACATGGTGATGGACGGAGCATCTGAACCAATCAAACATTCACACCCAGTCAACAGATCTGGGTTTAATCCATCACTGTTCTTTAGCCCACCCTGCCACCCCAGTTAAGACATGGCTGTTAGAATTGGGGGTCTCTGGTTGGCGCAAGTATTCACTTGTGACAAGCAGGGACCCTCTCCTCTAAGTCAGGGCGAAGGATGACCCCTTAGAATTACCCTTGCTCACGCCAGGTGCGTGGCGTGAGCAGCCAAGGCTATTCTTCAGGCGTTAGCTAGTTAAGCATTTGTAATCACACACACAGTAAATACACTAATCTCCCCACAAATGGACACCAGGCTGTGAGTATATAAAAATACGCTTCTTTATGTAAAAATTATATATACTCTTTAGAACAGACTTATCACAAGATCAAATAACGTTTCTGTATGCCCACAGGTTGTAAATAGGCAAGCTCTCTTTTAGTTGTAGTTCAAATGTTCTGTGCTTACTTCAAGTTGTATTCCACAGTGTTCTTTTAATTCCTTGGTCGTTTCTGACCAGATTGTGCACTTTTCCACCCCTCTAGGACCTATGGGGTCCTGCTATGCACTCTGCCGCACTCCACGGCGCCTCAGATGGGTGAAATCCCGACCCCCTGCCAAGTCTCACCCTTACCGCGTGAGGCGCGATCGGCCCGGCCGGGTCTCATGGAGCGGATGGCCCCCCTGGTCTACGGGACCCACACGGGGGGGAAACACCGACCTCAGGGCTGTCCAGGAGGAGGGAAGGCCCAAGAACCCAGCGCAGCCCCAGTCACTCGGGCAGGGGCTTAGATTGCAGCCTCTGCTTCCCGACAGCTAAAGGATTCCAGCGGGGGGGGCTGGAGCGCTCTAGCAGCGCGGAGCTGCAGGCAGGCACAGAGAGCGGTGCGAGTCAGCTGGAAAGGGCGGCTCACACCACAGCGGATCTTTAGGCCGGGGGGCACTTGTGAACAGGGCAGTGGGCAGAAAACAAAGGGGTTCAAGTAACGTTGCGGGCCACGAGCCCGATGGCAGTCTCAGTGGCGGCTTTTCTCCGGTGACAGATGCGAGGTGCCCAGCGGCTCAGGCAGAGCGAGGCTGGCACCCGAGGCGTCCGGACAGCGGAGGTCTGTCCCCTGGGTCTGTGGGAGTCCGGTGGGGATTTCTGGCGGGAGGGTGAGGCACCGCAGCGAGCCTTCCCAGGCGGTCGACACAGCGATCCCCTCAGCGGGGGAAGAGCGGCTCAACGGAGCGGAGCTCTTCCTCGGCGGGGACGAGAGGACACAGTCGGTCACGGCCTGAGGGAGGGGCTGGGGGGCACCACAGCAGCGAGCCTTCCCAGGCGGTCAACACAGCGATCTCCTCAGCGGGGGGAGAGCGGCTCAACGGAGCGGAGCTCTTCCTTGGCGGGGACGAGGAGACACAGTCGGTCACGGCCTCAGGGAGGGGCTGGGGGGCACCAAGGTCACAGCTCCGGCAGTAGTAGATATCCCGGTTAATTACCGGCAGACGAGCAGAGGGCAGGTTGAGCAAGATGGTCCTGTGGCTCAGGTCAGGGGGCAAGCTCAGTCAAGCCCTTGGAGAATGTTTAAGCACAAAGCAGCAAAGTCTTTTCTTATCAAGTCTTTTCCTCTCCTTTCTCAGCAAGGCAAGCAGCAGGCCAGTTCTCCCAGCATCTCTTCTCCTTCTAGGCGGGCAGAGGTCCTTCGTGGTAAAACAGGATTCTGATTTACAAGGAGCAGGGCTCCTACTTTTATACACAGTTTCTTTTGTTCTCACAGGCCAGGGGGGGCCTTTGCATAACTGCTCTCAGCCTCTGAGCACTTGTTGGGGGTACTTCTGGCTTCTGCTTTCAGTGTGAGGGCAGGCACATCAGCCGCTCCCCAGGGGGGCGGAGCCAGCATTGTGTGGACAGGGGCAGCCAGGAGTACCTTGCTGATGGGGCTTCGCCCTTCCTGGGCCAGGTGCAGGCTGAGTCATCAGTCGCTCCCCAGGGGGGCGGAGCCAGCATTGTGGTGGCAGAGCACAGCCTGATGCATAGTCCAGGGAAACTCCCACCTCCCACTAAGGTGTAATCCTTCCATTCACCACCTGTCATCCCCCAGCCCTGTCACTCACACAACCCAGACAGTCAGATACACATACTGCAGAGGCGGGCTGAAATGGTTAGGCAAGCAAATGCTAACTTTCTAAAAGTAGCATTTGCAAACACAGGATATTAAAATAAACTTTACTAAAAGAAGTATTTTATTATTCTGAGTTCAGGCATACTAAACATTAATTTCTACCATGTTCCCTGAGCCTGCTGGGATTATAGGGTGTAATAATTCCAGCAGCCCATCTTGGCCTAAAGGGAGCAGGTAGCCTTACACAGTGAAAAACGAATTTGGCTGTAATTCACTATTAGGACATGCCACACACATCAGGGCTTGTCCTACCTTACACTTACAATGCACCCTGCCCTAGGGCCTACCATAGGGGTGACTAATATGAAGTTAAGGGAAGGTTTAGGGGCTGGCAAGTGTGTGCACTTGCCCAGCCAGCATGACAGTACCAGACTGCACGCAGGTTCTGCAATGGCAGACCCTAGACACATTTTAAGGCTGCTTCTGTGGGTGGCGCAACCAGCGCTGCAGGCCCACTAGCAGTATTGGCATTTACAAGCCCTGGCACTCCTTGTGCACTTTACTGGGGACTGACAGTAAATCCAATGAACCAATCAGGGATACCAAACACAGTTATACTTTTCATAGGGAGCACTTGCACTGCGGCACGGATTGGCCGTGGCGCAGTGCCCTGAGCGGCGGACACCAGCAAAAACAGCAAAACATCTGAGGCACAACAGCAAAAAGTGGAAGGGAAACTCACGCCAAGGTGCCAGGTCTAACACGTGTCCCCTCCAGCTGAAATATGGGGGGAACTACCCTTACCCAGGGAGTTCCACATCACTAAGGTGGAAAAATCTGGACAGACCATCAGCATTGGCGTGATCTGTGCCAGGGCGGTGTTCCACCGTAAAGTCCATTCCCTGTAGGGAGATGGCCCACCTCAACAGTCTTGGGTTCTCACCCCTCATCTGCATCAACCATCTGAGGGGCCTGTGGTCCGTCTGAACCCGGAAGTGAGACCCAAACAAGTAGGGTCTTAGCTTCTTCAGCGCCCAGACCACAGCAAATGCTTCTCGCTCTATTGCACTCCACCTACTTTCCCGTGGAAGTAACCTCCTACTGATGAAGGCTACAGGTTGGTCCCAGCCCTCCTCAGTCATCTGTGAGAGAACAGCCCCTACACCATGCTCTGAAGCGTCTGTTTGCACGATGAATTCCTTGGAGAAATCAGGAGCCAGGAGCACGGGCGCCGTGCACATGGCAGTCTTCAGGGTGTCAAAAGCCTTCTGACAGGTGTCAGTCCAAATCACATTCCTGGGCTGCTTCTTAGAAGTCAGCTCTGTCAAGGGGGTCACAATAGTGCCATAGCCCTTGACAAACCTCCTGTAATACCCAGTGAGCCCCAGGAAGGCTCTCACTGCAGTCTGGGTCTTGGGGGGTTCCCAAGCCAGGATGGTCTCAATTTTGGGTTGCAAGGGTGCCACCTTGCCACTCCCCACTTGGTGTCCCAAGTACACCACTGAACCCTGCCCAATCTGGCACTTGCTTGCCTTGATTGTGAGGCCTGCCTTGCGCAGGGCCGTCAACACTTCCCAGAGGTGTCGCAGGTGTTCTGGCCAGGTACCACTGAACACCGCGATGTCATCCAGGTAGGCGGCACTGAACTCATCCAGCCCAGCCAACACCTGGTTGACCAACCTCTGAAAGGTGGCAGGGGCATTCTTCATTCCAAATGGCATAACCCGGAACTGGAAATGCCCATCTGGTGTAGAGAATGCTGACCTCTCCTTTGCCCCATCGGTCAAGGCGATCTGCCAGTACCCAGACGTTAAATCAAACGTGCTGAGGAACCGGGCAGCCCCTAGCCGATCAATGAGCTCATCAGCTCTGGGGATAGGGTGCGCGTCAGTCTTGGTGACTGAATTGAGTCCTCTGTAGTCCACACAGAACCGGAGTTCAGGTGTGGCTCCCGGCGCAGCAGCCTTTGGGACCAAGACCACGGGGCTGGACCAAGGACTGCTGGAAGACTCAACCACCCTAAGGGCAAGCATCTTGGAGACCTCCTCCTTGATGCAGGCCCTGACCCTGTCAGCCACTCTGTAAGCCCTATGCTTCACAGGTAAGCTGTCTCCTGTGTCCACATCATGGACGCACCAATCTGTGACACCAGGAACCAGGGAGAACAGATCTGGAAACTGCCCCAGCAATTGGCGGCAGTCTTCCTGTTGCTCAGGGGTCAGGGTGGGTGAGAGGTTAACTCCATCCACTGACCCATCTTTCTCACAGGCCACTAAGAGGTCAGGAAGAGGCTCAGACTCCTCTTCCATTCCGTCATCAGTGGCCAACAACATGCCCACTTCGGACCTTTTCAAGTGGGGCTTGAGGCGGTTGACATGTAGGACCCTTAAAGGGTTCCTGGGCGTCTTCATATCCACCAAGTATGTCACTGGGCTCTTGCGCTCCACAACCTCAAATGGTCCTGTCCACTTATCCTGAAGTGCACAGGGTTCCACTGGGGCCAAGACATACTCCTCTTGTCCAGGCTGAAGCTCTACCAGAGTGGCATTCTGGTCGTACCACCGCTTCATCTCCTCCTGGCTGGCTTCCAGATTTGCCTCAGCAAGTTGTCTGAAGCGCCTGGTTTGGTTTCTGAAGGCCAGCATGTAGCTATATACATTCTGGGGAGGTTTCCTGGGAGATTGCTCCCAGCCTTCCTTTACCAAACTCAGTGGTCCTCTCACGGGGTGACCATACAGCAGTTCAAAGGGGCTGAACCCTAGGGACTTCTGTGGCACCTCGCGGTATGCAAAGAGCAGGCATGGCAAGAGGACGTCCCACTTACGCCTCATTGGACCTTCCAGGCCCATGATCATGCCCTTCAGGGTTCGGTTGAATCTCTCAACCAACCCGTTTCCTTGGGGATGGTAAGGTGTGGTGAACTTGTAGGTTACACCACACTCTTGCCAAAGGGACTTCATATACTTGGATATGAAGTTGGTCCCCCTGTCGCTCACCACCTCTAGAGGGAATCCTACTCGTGAGAAAATTCCCATCAGTGCACGCCCCACCACGGGGGCCGTCACTGTCCTCAGAGGGATGGCTTCAGGATACCGGGTGGCATGATCCACCAAGACCAGGATGAACCTGTTGCCCATGGCTGTCTTGGGGTCCAGAGGCCCAACAATGTCAATACCCACTCGCTGGAATGGCGTACCGACCACAGGGAAGGGTTGGAGGGGAGCCTTGTTCTTCCCTCCGCTCTTCCCACTTGCCTGGCAAGTTGGACAGGTCCTACAATGAGCGTCTGAGCTCTTGTGCATTTGGGGCCAGTAGAAGTGGGTGACAAGCCTGTCATAGGTCTTGTCCATCCCCAAATGTCCTGCTAAAGGCACATCATGAGCCAGTCCCAGTAGGAAGGATCTGAACTTCTGGGGTACCACCAGCACACGGGCTGACCCAGGTTCAGCAGCCTTAGGCTCTGAATACAGGAGGTCATTCTCCCAGTACACATAATATGTTTTGGCCTGAACACCATTGGCCTGGTCTGCAGCCTGTTGCCGCATACCCACGAGAGGGCATTCTTTCTGCTCCCTGCAGAATTCCTCCCTGGAGGGGCCTCCTTCTTGCTGCCAATGGGTCAGCTCAGGCAGGTCCCCCAGTTCAGCAATCTGTTCCCCAGTAGGCTCCAGGGCATCCCCCTCCGGGTCTGCTTCCTCCTGGACCGTGGGAACAACAGGGGCCGGTTTCCCGCGCCCCCTGCGCCTCCTCTCTAAGACCGGTTCCTGGGCCTCTCCTTCAGGCCCCAGGACCTCTTGATCACCCCTACTGGCTGCCATTGACCGGGTGGTCACGAACGCCCAGTCAGGCAGACCCACCATCTTTAGGTGAGTCGTCTTCTCCACCTTTTCCCAAGGGGAGTTTTCCAAGTCGTTCCCTAGCAAACAGTCCACAGGCATGGCTTTCCTCACACAAACCTGCAGAGTACCAGAGACCCCCCCCCCCCCACTCGAAGGGAACTTGAGCCATCGGACACTGACTCTCTGAATTATCAGCGTTGATAACCCTACAGTAGGCATGGGGTACAACCTGCTCTTGAGACACCAGGTGCTGCCTCACTGCCGTCACACTGGCTCCTGTGTCTCTAAGAGCCTCAGCTTTCTTACCATTGATGGTCACCACCTGCCCATATTTTTTAGTGTTAGAGGGCAGGTAGTTCTCAGGGACCATCTCACTGTCTCCTAGCGAGACTAGGGTCATCTGAACAGGATCTCCACCCTCAGGGACTGCTACTTCTTCTCCCAAGTGAACACTAGTCACTTGTCGGGGTAGAGCACCAGTGGGTGCTGGTTTACCAAATAGGCGACACTTGGGGTCAGTGGAAATGTGACCTGGGTCACCACATTTGTAACAATTGAAGGGCCCCTTTGGAACAGGCCTACCTGTCGGGGCCCCATTCTGCTTCGGGGGTGGGGGCGGCTGAGAACCTCGCTGCTGGTTCCCTTGGGGATTACTTTGGGGGCCTTTAGGAAACCCTTTCTGTTTACCCCTGTCCCCCCCGCTCTTCTGCTGGGGACCCTGCCCACCCTTGGCGGAGTCTCCCACGGGACCCTTGTGGACCCTGGTGCTGAGCCAGCGGTCCGCCTCCTCAGCAAGCTTCCTCGGGTTGGACAGCTTGCTATCAATCAGGTGCTGGCGTAACTCAGGAAAACAGTGATCAGACAAGTGCTCCCATGCAATTAAATCAAAAAGCCCCTGAAAATCATTTACCTTGCTACCCGTCACCCAACCATCCAGTGCTCTGCAAAAACCAGTCACATACTCCACATATGTACTCCCAGTACGCTTTACACTGTCCCTGAACTTCTGTCTGTACATTTCAGGGGTAAGCCCATACCTGGTCATTAAGGCCTCTTTCATGCGGGGATAGGACTGCTGTTCTTCAGTGGGCAAATCTAGCAGGGTGTCCCGCCCTTCGCTAAGGAACCTCCCCCACAACCCCGCCCCCCAATCCTTGTCAGGGACCCGGTGGGAGGACATGGCTACCTCATATGCCCTAAACCACTGTCCTATGTCATCCCCCTTAAAGAACTCCTTAACTACATCTTTGGGGATGTATACCCTGGACTCTACCGGCGTTGTGCTGCCACCAGAAGGAGTCGTTCCAGAACCTCTCAGCTCCAACTCCTTCACTCTTAGGTCATGGTCCAGCTTGCGTTGCTGTGCCTCCATGGCCAATCTTTGCTTGTCCATTTCCAACTTTTGTTTCTCCATCTCCATTTGCCCAGCCAATTTTGCCATCTCCATTGCATGCGCCCTTTCTGCGGCCCTGTCTGCCAGCTCCTCTGGTGACAGGCCTCTGGGGGGCTCCACAGTGCCATCTGGTGGAATGATCTCCGCCGGGGTCTGGGGATCTCTTGACTCCCTCCAGGCTCTCAGCGCCGTCACGAGTTGGGTCTTGTTGTTCAATCCACTTTTGGCAATTCTGCTTTTTGTGCAGAGATCTTTCAGCTGGACATTGGTTAAGTCCCTCAAGGCTTCCTCCCTCCAATCTATGTCCTCTGCTCCAGAGAAGGTAGAGAGCGCTCTTCCTGCAGGGAGTGAGCCAGGCATGGCTTCGGTAATGGCAGATGTCTCAACGAAATTAAAAACTGGAAACCTGTGGCTGCGTTATAGATCTGCTCTCACTATGTGGTGATCAGTAATTCACTGTATGTCAACTACAAATGCAAATTCGCAAATCCTCACCGCTGCGTCCAATGTTAGAATTGGGGGTCTCTGGTTGGCGCAAGTATTCACTTGTGACAAGCAGGGACCCTCTCCTCTAAGTCAGGGTGAAGGATGACCCCTTAGAATGACCCTCGCTCACCCTCAAGGTGCGTGGCATGAGCAGCCAAGGCTATTCTTCAGGCATTAGCTAGTTAAGCATTTGTAATCACACACACAGTAAAATACACCAATCCCCCCACAAATGGACACCAGGCTGTGAGTATATAAAAATACGCTTCTTTATGTAAAAATTATATATACTCTTTAGAACAGACTTATCACAAGATCAAATAACGTTTCTGTATGCCCACAGGTTGTAAATAGGCAAGCTCTCTTTTAGTTGTAGTTCAAATGTTCTGTGCTTACTTCAAGTTGTATTCCACAGTGTTCTTTTAATTCCTTGGTCGTTTCTGACCAGATTGTGCACTTTTCCACCCCTCTAGGACCTATGGGGTCCTGCTATGCACTCTGCCGCACTCCGCGGCGCCTCAGATGGGTGAAATCCCGACCCCCTGCCAAGTCTCATGCTTCCCGCGTGAGGCGCGATCGGCCCGGCCAGGTCTCGTGGAGCGGATGGCCCCCCTGGTCTACGGGACCCACACGGGGGGGAAACACCGACCTCAGGGCTGTCCAGGAGGAGGGAAGGCCCAAGAACCCAGCGCAGCCCCAGTCACTCGGGCAGGGGCTTAGATTGCAGCCTCGGCTTCCCGACAGCTAAAGGATTCCAGCGGGAGGGGCTGGAGCGCTCTAGCAGCGCGGAGCTGCAGGCAGGCACAGAGAGCGGTGCGAGTCAGCTGGAAAGGGCGGCTCGCACCACAGCGGATCTTTAGGCCAGGGGGCACTTGTGAACAGGGCAGTGGGCAGAAAACAAAGGGGTTCAAGTAACGTTGCGGGCCACGAGCCCGATGGCAGTCTCAGTGGCGGCTTTTCTCCGGTGACAGATGCGAGGTGCCCAGCGGCTCAGGCAGAGCGAGGCTGGCACCCGAGGGGTCCGGACAGCGGAGGTCTGTCCCCTGGGTCTGTGGGAGTCCGGTGGGGATTTCTGGCAGGAGGGTGAGGCACCGCAGCGAGCCTTCCCAGGCGGTCGACACAGCGATCGCCTCAGCGGGGGAAGAGTGGCTCAATGGAGCGGAGCTCTTCCTCGGCGGGGACGAGAGGACACAGTCGGTCACGGCCTGAGGGAGGGGCTGGGGGGCACCACAGCAGCGAGCCTTCCCAGGCGGTCAACACAGCGATCTCCTCAGCGGGGGGAGAGCGGCTCAACGGAGCGGAGCTCTTCCTCGGCGGGGACGAGGAGACACAGTCGGTCACGGCCTCAGGGAGGGGCTGGGGGGCACCAAGGTCACAGCGCTCCGGCAGTAGTAGATATCCCGGTTAATTACCGGCAGACGAGCAGAGGGCAGGTTGAGCCAGATGGTCCTGTGGCTCAGGTCAGGGGGCAAGCTCAGTCAAGCCCTTGGAGAATGTTTAGGCACAAAGCAGCAAAGTCTTTTCTTATCAAGTCTTTTCCTCTCTTTTCTCAGCAAGGCAAGCAGCAGGCCAGTTCTCCTAGCGTCTCTTCTCCTTCTAGGCGGGCAGAGGTCCTTCGTGGTAAAACAGGATTCTGATTTACAAGGAGCAGGGCTCCTACTTTTATACACAGTTTCTTTTGTTCTCACAGGCCAGGGGGGCCTTTGCATAACTGCTCTCAGCCTCTGAGCACTTGTTGGGGGTACTTCTGGCTTCTGCTTTCAGTGTGAGGGCAGGCACATCAGCCGCTCCCCAGGGGAGCGGAGCCAGCATTGTGTGGACAGGGGCTGCCAGGAGTACCTTGCTGATGGGGCTTCGCCCTTCCTGGGCCAGGTGCAGGCTGAGTCATCAGTCGCTCCCCAGGGGGGCGGAGCCAGCATTGTGGTGGCAGAGCACAGCCTGATGCATAGTCCAGGGAAACTCCCACCTCCCACTAAGGTGTAATCCTTCCATTCACCACCTGTCATCCCCCAGCCCTGTCACTCACACAACCCAGACAGTCAGATACACATACTGCAGAGGCGGGCTGAAATGGTTAGGCAAGCAAATGCTAACTTTCTAAAAGTAGCATTTGCAAACACAGGATATTAAAATAAACTTTACTAAAAGAAGTATTTTATTATTCTGAGTTCAGGCATACTAAACATTAATTTCTAACATGTTCCCTGAGCCTGCTGGGATTATAGGGTGTAATAATTCCAGCAGCCCATCTTGGCCTAAAGGGAGCTGGTAGCCTTACACAGTGAAAAACGAATTTGGCTGTAATTCACTATTAGGACATGCCACACACATCAGGGCTTGTCCTACCTTACACTTACAATGCACCCTGCCCTAGCGCCTACCATAGGGGTGACTAATATGAAGTTAAGGGAAGGTTTAGGGGCTGGCAAGTGTGTGCACTTGCCCAGCCAGCATGACAGTACCAGACTGCACGCAGGTTCTGCAATGGCAGACCCTAGACACATTTTAAGGCTGCTTCTGTGGGTGGCGCAACCAGCGCTGCAGGCCCACTAGCAGTATTGGCATTTACAAGCCCTGGCACTCCTGGTGCACTTTACTGGGGACTGACAGTAAATCCAATGAACCAATCAGGGATACCAAACACAGTTATACTTTTCATAGGGAGCACTTGCACTGCGGCACGGATTGCCCGTGGCGCAGTGCCCTGAGCGGCGGACACCAGCAAAAACAGCAAAACATCTGAGGCACAACAGCAAAAAGTGGAAGGGAAACTCACGCCAAGGTGCCAGGTCTAACAATGGCCATATGCAAATCAGTCTGACCCTGTGCCTCATGGGAACTGTCTAGCCCAAACTGCCAAGCCATGCCTTCCATGGACCACAAACAAGCTTCCGAGGACCGGTTTCTGGCATTTCAGCCGTCTTCAGCCCGGCTTGCTTGAATCCAGTGGCAAAGTGAGCAAGGGACTCACGTCTGAGCATACCCTGCCAACTTATGGC
Source organism: Lissotriton vulgaris (assembly GCF_964263255.1). Classification (NCBI taxonomy): domain Eukaryota; kingdom Metazoa; phylum Chordata; class Amphibia; order Caudata; family Salamandridae; genus Lissotriton; species Lissotriton vulgaris. Next base: position 104,658 of record NW_028253415.1, read on the forward strand.
AAATAAAGCGGTACAAAAGGAGTTGGTGATGGACGGACCATCTGAACCAATCAAACATTTACACCCAGTCAACAGATCTGGGTTTAATCCATCACCGTTCTTTAGCCCAATCTGCCACCCCAGATCAGACATGGCCATATGCAAATCAGTCTGACCATGTGCCTCATGGGAACTGTCCAGCCCAAACTGCCAAGCTATGCCTTCCCTGGACCGGAAACAAGCTTCCAAGGACCCGTTTCTGGCATTTTAGCTGTCTTCAGCCCGGCTTGCTTGAATCCAGTGGCAAAGTGAGCAAGGGACTCACGTCTGAGCATACCCTGTCAACTTAGGGCAAACAAAGCGGTACAAAAGGAGGTGGTGATGGACGGAGCATCTGAACCAATCAAACATTCACACCCAGTCAACAGATCTGGGTTTAATCCAACACCGTTCTTTAGCCCACTCTGCCACCCCAGTTCAGACATGGCCATATGCAAATCAGTCTGACCCTGTGCCTCATGGGAACTGTCCAGCTCGAACTGCCAAGCCATGACTTCCGTGGACCGGAAACAAGCTTCCAAGGACCGGTTTCTGGCATTTCAGCCGTCTTCATCCCGACTTGCTTGAATCCAGTGGCAAAGTGAGCAAGGGACTCACGTCTGAGCATACCCTGCCAACTTAGGGCAAACAAAGCTGTACAAAAAGAGGTGGTGATGGACGGAGCATCTGAAGCAATCAAACATTCACACCCAGTCAACAGATCTGGGTTTAATCCATCACCGTTCTTTAGCCCACTCTGCCACCCCAGTTCAGACATGGCCATATGCAAATCAGTCTGACCCTGTGTCTCATGGGAACTGTCCAGCCCGAACTGCCAAGCCATGCCTTCCCTGGACCGGAAACAATCTTCCGAGGACCGGTTTCTGGCTGGGTTGAATGTATGACATTGTTCTGCATTCTGTCCATCAACTATGGTTTTTGCATTTGTCACTCCGAGTGGGATGGGTATGCTCAGACGTGAGTCCCATGCACTCCACACCACTGGATTCAAGCAAGCCGGGCTGAAGATGGCTGGAATGCCAGAAACCGGTCCTTGGAAGCTTGTTTCCAGTCCAGGGAAGGCGTGGCTTGGCAGTTCGGGCTGGACTGTTCCCATGAGGCACAGGGTCAGACTGATTTGCATATGGCCATGTCTGAACTGTGGTGGTGTGGAGTGGAAAAAAACAATGGATTTAGGCCCAGATCTCTGTACTGGGGTGAATGTATGACATTGTTCTGCATTCTGTCCATCAACTGTGGTTTTTCCTCATAAAACTGAGCCATGGTTAAGAGAGAAAACGGAGAAGAGGTAGTCCATAAACTCTCACTGGCCTTCAGGCGACTAGCTATTCCTGGGAAAAGGTTTGCAACATATTTAACGACAAACAGATGTCTACCTGTGTCATCTGTCAATGACTGGCCACTAAAATCGTGGAATGCTTTTTCAAAGCGTGTTAAGAAGTCAGAAACGAATTTATCTACCTTTTGCTTGCAAGACTCTAACACTGTCCAATCTATCTTTTTAGGGGGTATAATCGTTTTTAACTTAACTAATATAGCTGACGGAAGATTTAAAATTAACTCACACAGTTTCTGTGCAGGTTCTCTATCTTCATCTAACGGCTCTAAATCTTACCACAATGCTCCAAATGTCGCACGATCATCTACTTTACGCACCGTTCTCCACATATAAGGTGGTAATATTAGTCCAAAAAACAAATCAATATCAGGCAAAGTCATAGTACAAAAGCTAATGGCACCCTCAACTTCCTTATAAAAGGCTTCTGGATTCTTTCGCGGATCAGGCAATGCATTTTTAAGGGCCATAACATCTGCTCTATTCCAAGGAGTGTAAACCCAATTATAAATAAAATATCCTTTAGCATCTACAAAAAAGTCTTATCATCATTTGTACCCATTCCTTTAGGAGGAACATATAAAGGTGCGGCTTCCCGCATGGGTTTCACATTAATTACAACATTCTTATCTGTTTCAGGAGTAGAAGTTCGTGCCATGCTGATTCGGGATGTTTGTGCAACTGCGTCTGTTGCCTTTTTCTCCTCTCGCAAACGGGCTGCTTCAACACGTAAAATCCGTTTCGCTCGCGGAATTTGCGGATTTTCGGCAAATTCGCAATCCGCGAAGTCTCGCGAATTTGACAAAAATTCACAACTTCACACGCAGCGGATTTTTTTGCTTGGCCGCGCTTGACAAATACAATATTGCGGTGCGCGGCGTTCACTTACCGTCATTCAGCGCTTGAAGAGTTGTTTTTCTCCATGTTTGCGTGTGCTGTGCCATTTTGGATCTTGCTGCGTGATCCAGCGGGAGTTTGTCCACCGCGATTACGTCATCGCGCCCGCCACCTTACACAGCGAGAGTTTGTCAACGCGAGTACGTCATAAAGGCTCGTGATCACGCATCGCGGAAGTAAACAATTGCGAACATGTAGATGCGGCGAGCCTCAACAATCTCGCACTCGCGAAATTGCTAAATTTGCAATTCTGCACAAGAAATCCACCAGCAGGCAGCATAAACCTTCTGAAAATGATGATTTTTATCAGAATAACTCCTCAGGTTGACATTTGCCTGCACTTTTTTTTGCAAGGAGTCCATTTTGGGGGGGGGGGGGCGGGGTGGGCGGAAGGAAGTGGCCCACAGTCTCCAACATCCTGTTCCTGTTGTTGTGCCATAGGCCAACACCCAGTCTGCCATGCTTTCATCCATTATGCCTTGGGGTACTCAGTGGTGCATGGGCCTAGTCTTTCTGTGGGGTGTCTTGAATTTGAACATGATTGAGGGCATGGATGGCATTGGATTGTGGTGATTTTTGTGTGTTTTTTGATTTTTGGGGGTGGTGTTGGGGCGTGTCCATGTGGGTGGGGCCATTTTGAGGCCTGGTCCAGGCAGGGCCAGGCCATGTGGTGGGGGTCTAGGGGCCATTTTGAAGCCAGGCAGTGTGCTTTGTGCCATAGGCCTGCATCCAATGTGCCTTGCTTTTATCCATTATGCACAGGGTTACTCAGTGGTGCAGGGGGCTAGTCTTTTTGTGGGGTGTCTCGAATTTGAACCTGATTGTGGGCATGGATGTCATTGGATTGTGGTGATTTTTGTGTGTTTTTCGGTTTTTTGAGGTGTTGATGGGGCATGGCCATTTTGAAGCCAGGCAGTGTGCTTTGTTGTGCTATAGGCCTGCACCCAGTCTGCCATGCTTTCATCCATTATGCCCAGGGGTACTCTGTCAGTGGTGCATTTTATTGGTCTTTCCATTTTCGGTGGTGGATATAATAAAAATGCTTACTTGCAAACTCTTAATTGAAGCGCTACATATGCAACATTTATTTAACTGATGTTCCTCTGGCTTTGTTTGCTTTTAGGTGCAGAAAGACGAATCATCAGCCTCATCGTTCCTCATCAGTGCCAGGAACAAGTCCTGCTGCGGAGTGTGCAGCACAACGTCTCAAGATGGCCCCAAAAAAAGTTGCCCATAGCTCCTCTAGCAAGAAAGTTGCCAGTAAGGAGCAGAAGAAGCAAGTGGCGCCACTTACCAAGGAGACTAGTGTGCCAACCGTCGCGTTTTTTGGGGAAAAAAAGTACGCCTGCCGCAGCAGCAGGGTCTGCTGGAGACCAAGCTGGGAGCAGCACCTCCGCTCCATTGGGCTCAGTGCCACCACCACCACGCCAACTTAAGTCCAAGCCCTTGAGTGCTGCAGAGGCAGCCAGTATAGTTGTTCAATCACCATCGACCAGTGATGTTGGCTCATCGCAAGAAAGTAGCAGCATCCCTCAATCAACACAGGTTGTTGTAACTCATCTGACGAGTGTTCAACAACCACAGCCGCAACAACAACCACATGTGCAAGTACAAGCCCAAGTACATGTGGAAGGAGAGGCGGCGCAAGGAGATGCGCAAGCAGAGGTGCATGGAGAGGCACAAGTGCCCACAATAGTTGTTCCTCCCGAAGTAGGGGCACATCAGGAAATCGACATTCAAGCCGAGGTATCATTTGAGGATGCCACTCCTCCTAATCATTCATTGTCTTCAAGATCCCTAGCAAGGAAAAAATCAAGGATAGTGTCTACATCTTCTTCAAGCCCACTTCCGTCTGATGATATGGATGAAAATTGGGAACCACCACTGCAGTCTGAGAGTGAGGCACACCATGATCTGACAAAGGTAGCTAAGCGTAAAAGGAAGGTCCCCGAAAGTCTCATAGTTATGGAGTGTGATGAGGACGCTGAACAAGAAGTGGCGTATACTCCTGCTGATGAAGACTCTAACGACGATGACACAGTCATCATAGACATCACTGCAGCCTCAGCGGGCATGCAGCAAACAGACATTTTGACCCTAGCCCGAAATGCTGCTGAGCGTGATGTTGGCGACGTGGCAATGGAACCACCACCAATGCAGTTAACTAGTACACCAGCACCTACCGCTTCCATATTTTCTCGCCAGAAGGGACCTCAATCCACCTCGACTTCCATTTCCTCAATTAGTGGTGCTGTAAGTGCGCAACGTAGTAAATTTCAGCAACACACATCCTCCACTTCATCTGGCATTACCATTCCCAGTATCGCCTCCTCCGCCCCCCACAGACATTTGAAGTCCGCAGTTTGGGACTTCTTTAGTGTTAGCCCAACAAGGGAAAACATAGCCATTTGTACCATTTGTAAGCTTCGAGTTAGTCGTGGTAAGCTTGGTACCAACTATGGTACCGGAGGCCAGAGAGGTCATCTTGATAGACAGCACACTGTCAAATGGCATGCGCACCTAAAGGAGACCAAGGCAGCCCGAATTGTAAGTCAACAAATTGTATCCGTTGATGTTTCATCTGATGATGATGAGGAGGAAGAAGCGTCAAACATTTCTTCACTTACACCCAGTACCCCTGTCAGCAGTACACCCCCTGCAAGATATATGAGCCACACTAAGAGTGTGGGAGAGAGTGAGACACCAATGCGAAAAAGTTCATCATCACCGAGCGTAACTGGGTCGAAGAAGTCATCATCATCCCGTAAAATGGTCCAGCCCACCATTAGAAGCATGTTGTTTTCAGATGCACCATTTGAACACAACCACCCAACGGCGCGTCTGTATAACACTAAGCTGGCTAAAATGCTGGCGCTGGACCTTCTCCCTTTTACTTTTGTGGAAGGGGTGGGTTTTCTTGAATTAGTGGCAAACCTCTGCCCTAAATGGAAGGTTCCTAGCCGGTTCTATTTTGCCAGAGTTGCGGTTCCAGCACTACATGAAGATGTGCTGGAGGTGATTGGGGCAGCTTTGCAGAAGAGTGCTGTTCACACTATACATCTGATAACAAACATGTGGACCAGTTGCCAAGCCGTTGATTACATGTGCATCAGTGCACATTGGGTCTCTTTTTCAGGGGTTAAAGCAAAGCTAAACGCAGGTGTTGACCCGGACCAAGTTTTTAAAGCTGCTCGGAAACATGCAACACTAGCCATGTTTGCCATGGAGAAAAATCATACAGGAGAAAACATTTTGCATGAGTTTAACACAAAGGTCTTTCAACGGCTGTCCCCAAGAAAACGCATGATTGGTTATGTTTCCACGGATAATGGTGCCAATGTAGTTAAGGCCATGGATAAGGGTAACTATTTCAGAGTGCTGTGTTTGGCGCACTGTATAAACCTGGTTGTTAAAAAATTCTTGAGTGAAGAAAGTCCAGTGTGCGAGTTACTGACCACCTGCCAAAGAATGTGCACACATTTCAACCATTCTTTTAAGGCCCGGAAGCAGCTGAGGTGCCTGCAACATGAATGTAAGCTGCCAGTGAAAGCACTCATTCAGGAGGTGGTAACACGTTGGAACTCAACCTTCTACATGCTTGAGCGTCTGTATGAGCAGTATGCTTTAGTCGATCAGTATTTCTTTACACTGAGTACACCTATGATGGACCTGAGGATACAGGTGGAGCAATGGAAGCTAGTTAAAAGCCTGACAGACATGCTTTGTCCTTTTGAGGTCTTTACGCGTGCAGTCAGCAGGGAGGACTGTAATTTGGGAAAAGCTATCCCATTGTTGCGCATGCTAGAGCACCAACTGAAGGCGGTGTCTTCTACGTTTCAAAAAGATGGAAAGCAAGAAGCATTTGAGTTGGTGGAGAAGTTATTACAGCGCCTACTTTGCGATGAACGTCTTCAAAAGATCCACACAGAACAGCATTACATTTGTGCTACTATTCTGGGTCCACGGTACAAAAAGGCAGTGGCAGGCAGAGAATTCTTTCCTTTTGATGACGCAGATGTTACAAAGTACAAACATTGGCTAGCTGTGTCAGCCAGTCGGTTTGAAAGAGAACGGCAGGAAATTGAAGGAAAAGGCAGTACATCAGCATCAGCAGGCCATCCGGAGTCAAAAAAATCCACTTCTGCATCTGTGGCAGAATTGAGTGATTTTCCCTCTCAGCCGTTAAAGACACCAGCAACCGTATCATCTGCACCAGACACAACAGTAACATTGTGTGAAGAAGAGGATTGGCTAACTCAGCTTGGGTTTGCTTCTCAAAAGGTCCCAGAAAAAAGTAAGCAAAGTGGAGGAACCCTGAAGAACCTTGAGTCGATGGTGCAGGACTATCTGAATGACTCAACAGAGGTCTATGTTCATGATGACCCATTGGCGTATTGGCATGGGAAAAGAGTTGTGTGGCCAGAGATCACCAACCTGGCTATAAATTACAAGTCTTGCCCACTCACAAGCGTGTCTTCTGAACGTGTTTTCAGTGCTGCTGGTGGCATTGTAACTTCCAAAAGGACCCGCCTCTCTCCCAAAAATGTGGAGAGGTTAACAATGATCAAGATGAATCAGCACCTCATACCACCAGATTACAAAATACGAGAATGCACGCAGGAAGAAGACGAGGAGGACACCAACTTAGACGAGGGAAGTTCTTCTCTTTTAACTGACCTACTCCCGTCTGAATTCGCAGAGTTTGAGGACGAGCTCTTCTTCCCTGACACCGAGCCCTGAAAATGAGTCAATGAATCACTAACTTTCTTTTCCGTCCTTATTAACTTTTATTCCTGTGTGTCTGTCTTTCTTTGTTTTGCAAAATCTATATAAAAAACTTTAATCACCTAATCACAAAAACAAGCCCATCAGCAGAACTGTCTTCTTTTATTTGCTTATTGATTTGAAGGTGCCGCAGTCTGCATTCCTCAGGATCACAAGAACATGCTCCTCTATCCTCCTCTTTCAGACTCATATTTCCCTCAAAGCAGATGGCTGGATTACGCCCAATGAAGAAAGACTCTGCACTTGTGGGGGTGTTCTACTTCTTTGTGGGTGAGTTGACGGGTCTGAGGCATTGCTGTGAAGGTCAATACCGGATAAAAGTGGTTTGGAGAAAATCGGAGCAGAAAAATATTTTGCGCTTTTGATCACTTGCCTGTCTTTGGGGTGCTGTTTGGCAGGCTTTTTAGGTTGTCGGGGGTGGGTTTGGGGGTCTGGGAGCACTGCTGGCACAGACTAATGTTGATTGCATTTGTTTTTCATGAAATCCATGGTGGAAAAGGGGAGTTAGGGCCTAGCTGCACAGAGAATTTGGACTGAATTGAAGGTAGTAGGCCCCTTTTTGCTTTTTGCCTGTTTGGGGGTGTTCTGCTTTTTTGCTGGTGGCTGCAGGGGTCTGGGGCCATTGCTGGGAATTTCTAATACCGGATAAATGTGGTTTGGACAAAATCGGAGGTGATTTTTTTTCTTCGTTTTTGCTGACTTGCTTGTCTTTGAGGTGCTGTTTGGGGGGGTTCGGGGTGTTTGTGGGTGGGTTTTGTGGTCTGGGAGCACTGCTGGGTATGGATACTTTTGATTGCAAGAGGTTTGAAGCAAATCCATGGTGGCAAAGGGGAGTTAGGGCCTAGCTGCAGAGCGCGCGTGTACTGATTTTGGAAATTTGCCTGAAAATTTCTAGTCCCCATTTTTGTAGTTTTGCTTTTTGGCTGTTTGGGGGTCTTCTACTTCTTTCCGCCTGGGTTGCCGGATCTGGGGCCATTGCTGGGAATGTCTAATACCGGATAAAAGTGGTTTGGACAAATTCGGAGGTGAACATTTTTTTGCGTTTTTGCTGACTTGCTTGTCTTTGAGGTGCTGTTTGGGGGGTTCCGGGTGTTTGTGGGTGGGTTTTGGGGTCTGGGAGCACTTCTGGCACAGTCTAATGTTGATTGCATTTGTTTTTCAGGAAATCCATGGTGGAAAAGGGGAGTTAGGGCCTAGCTGCACAGCGTATTTGGACTGAATTGAAGGTAGTAGGCCCATTTTTGCTTTTTGACTGTTTGGGGGTGTTCTGCTTTTTTGCGGGTGGCTGCAGGGGGCCATTGCTGGGAATGTCTAATACCGGATAAAAGTGGTTTGGACAAAATCGGAGGTGAAATTTTTTTTGCGTTTTTGCTGACTTGCTTGTTTTTAAGGTGCTGTTTGGGGGTGTTCTGGGTGTTTGTGGGTGGGTTTTGGGGTCTGGGAGCACTGCTGGCACAGTCTAATGTTGATTACATTTGTTTTTCCAGGAAATCCATGGTGGAAAAGGGGAGTTAGGGCCTAGCTGCACAGCGTATTTGGACTGAATTTAAGGTAGTAGGCCCATTTTTGCTTTTTGACTGTTTGGGGGTGTTCTGCTTTTTTGCGGGTGGCTGCAGGGGTCTGGGGCCATTGCTGGGAATGTCTAATACCGGATAAAAGTGGTTTGGACAAAATCGGAGGTGAATTTTTTTGCGTTTTTGCTGACTTGCTTGTCTTTAAGGTGCTGTTTGGGGGGTTCTGGGTGTTTGTGGCTGGGTTTTGGGGTCTGGGAGCACTGCTGGCACAGTCTAATGTTGAGTGCATTTGTTTTTCAGGAAATCCACGGGGGAAAAGGGGAGGTAGGGCCTAGCTGCACAGCGTATTTGGACTGCATTGAAGGTAGTAGGCCCATTTTTGCTTTTTGACTGTTTGGGGGTGTTCAGCTTTTTTGTGGGTGGCTGCAGGGATCTGGGGCCATTGCTGGGAATGTCTAATACCAGATAAAAGTGGTTTGGACAAAATCAGAGGTGAATTTTTTTTGCGTTTTTGCTGACTTGCTTGTCTTTGAGGTGCTGTTTTGGGGGGTTCCGGGTGTTTGTGGGTGGGTTTTGGGGTCTGGGAGCACTGCTGGCACAGTCTAATGTTGATTGCATTTGTTTTTCAGGAAATCCATGGTGGAAAAGGGGAGTTAGGGCCTAGCTGCACAGCGTATTTGGACTGAATTGAAGGTAGTAGGCCTATTTTTGCTTTTTGCCTGTTTGGGGGGTGTTCTGCTTTTTTGTGGGTGGCTGCAGGGGTCTGGGGTCATTGCTGGGAATGTCTAATACCGGATAAAAGTGGTTTGGACAAAATCGGAGGTGAATTTTTTTTGCGTTTTTGTTGACTTGCTTGTCTTTGAGGTGCTGTTTGGGGGGTTCCGGGTGTTTGTGGGTGGGTTTTGGGTTCTGGGAGCACTGCTGGCACAGTCTAATGTTGATTGCATTTGTTTTTCAGGAAATCCATGGTGGAAAAGGGGAGTTAGGGCCTAGCTGCACAGCGTATTTGGACTGAATTGAAGGTAGTAGGCCCATTTTTGCTTTTTGACTGTTTGGGGGTGTTCTGCTTTTTTACGGGTGGCTGCAGGGGTCTGGGGCCATTGCTGGGAATGTCTAATACCGGATAAAAGTGGTTTGGACAAAATCAGAGAAGAAAATTGTTTTGTGTTTTTGCTGACTTGCTTGTCTTTGAGGTGCTGTTTGGGGGGGTTCCGGCTGTTTGTGGGTGGGTTTTGGGGTCTGGGAGCACTACTGGGTATGGATACTTTTGATGGCAAGAGGTTTGAAGGAAATCCATGGTGGCAAAGGGGAGTTAGGCCTAGCTTCAGAGAGCGTGTTGAGTGATTTTCGAAATTTGCCTGAAAATGTCTAAGTCCCCATTTTTGTAGTTTTGCTTTTTGGATGTTTGGGGGTCTTCTACTTCTTTCCGCCTGGGTTGACGGGTCTGGGGCCATTGCTGGGAATGTCTAATACCGGATAAATGTGGTTTGGACAAAATCGGAGGTGAACATTTTTTTGCGTTTTTTGCTGACTTGCTTGTCTTTGAGGTGCTGTTTGTGGGGGTTCCGGGTGTTTGTGGGTGGGTTTTGGGGGCTGGGAGCACTGCTGGGTATGGATACTTTTGATTGCAAGAGGTTTGAAGCAAATCCATGGAGGCAAAGGGAAGTTAGGGCCTAGCTGCACAGCGCGTTTGGACAGAATTGAAAGAAGGCCGAAAATATTCTTAGTATGAGATTTTCCATTTTTGCTTTTTGCCTGTTTGGGGGTGTTCTTCTTTTTTGTGGGTGGGTTGGCAGGTCTTGGGGCATTGCTGGGAAGGCCTTTTTTAACTTAGGGCTCGTTAGGGCTAGCACTAGCAGCAGGATTGCATGTGTTTCGGGGTGTTCTAGATTTTTGCAACTGAGTTCTGGGGCCTTAGAGCACTCGTGGGAGGTGTGTATCACTTACACCGCAACTTTTACGTCGTAATGCTGTTACAACGCAGCTATTACAACGCAGGATCCATTACATCGGATGCCATTACAACGCATGGCATTACATAGCAGATGGTATTACAACGCATACCATTACATCGTAAGTATTGGTAAGTATATAATTTTTTATTTATTTTATTTAATATTATATAATTGATTTAATTATTATTAATTATAAATAAAAATAAATAAAAATATTTATTTATGTTTTTAAATATTATAAATTAAATGTATTAATTTAAGTAATTTTTTAAATAAGTATGAGTATAGGAGTATATGTTTTGGGGTACTGAGGTATATGTTTTGGGGTGTTTGGGTATTTTTTGGTTTTAGGGCAGGGTTTGGGTTTTGGGGTACAGGGGTGTATTTAGGTTTTAGGGCAGGGTTTGGGTTTTGGGGTACTGGGGTGTTTTTAGGTTTTAGGGCAGGGTTTGGGTTTTGGGGTACAGGGGTGTTTTTAGGTTTTAGGGCAGGGTTTGGGTTTTGGGGTACAGGGGTGGTTTTAGGTTTTAGGGCAGGGTTTGTGTTTTGGGGTACAGGGGTGTTTTTAGGTTTTAGGGCAGGGTTTGGGTTTTGGGGTACAGGGGTGTTTTTAGGTTTTAGGGCAGGGTTTGGGTTTTGGGGTACAGGGGTGTTTTTAGGTTTTAGGGCAGGGTTTGGGTTTTGGGGTACAGGGTTTTTTTTAGGTTTTAGGGCAGGGTTTGGGGTTTGGGGTACAGGGGTGTTTTTAGGTTTTAGGGCAAGGTTTGTGTTTTGGGGTACAGGGGTATTTTTAGGTTTTAGGGCAAGGTTTGGGTTTTGGGGTACAGGGGTGTTTTTAGGTTTTAGGGCAGGGTTTGGGTTTTGGGGTACAGGGGTGTTTTTAGGTTTTAGGGCAGGGTTTGGGTTTTGGGGTACAGGGGTGTTTTTAGGTTTTAGGGCAGGGTTTGGGTTTTGGGGTACAGGGGTTTGTGTTTTGGGTTAATTAAATTATATTTACCATTTTTAAATTAATTAAAATATATTTAATAAATTAAATTAATTTTATTTCATTAATTACATTTTTAAATTAAATTAATTAAATTAAATTATTTATTTCAATTAATTTAATTTAATATCAATTATTAAAATATGTACATTAAGTTAATTGTATTATTTTAATTAAATTAAATTATTCCCATTTTTTTTAAAATTACATTTAATAAATAGATTTTTTTTTATTAAATTAAATTAATGGCTATTTTAAAATGTATTTTAATTAAATTAATTAAATTAAATTAATTAAATTAACTTAATAACATTTAAAAAAAAAGGTATACTTACCTATACTTACGATGTAATGCCATGCGTTGTAATACCATCTGCTATGTAATGCCATGCGTTGTAATGGCATCCGATGTAATGGATCCTGCGTTGTAAAAATTCCGTTGTAACGGAATGCAATGTAAAAATCTGCGTTGTACTGACACCAATCCCTCGTGGGAATGTGTAATTTTGGTAGCAAGTGGTTTGAAGAAAATCCATGGTGGGAAAGGGGGGATTTGGCCTAGTTAAAGAAAGCGTTTGCCACTATTCTTAACTTAGGGCTCGTTAGGGTTAGCAGTATTGTATTGCATGTGTTTGGGCGGGGGTTCTAGATTTTTACGACTGGGTGGTGTCTTGGAACACTTGTTGGAATGTGTAATTTTTATTGCAAGTGGTTTGAAGATAATCCATGGTGGGAAAGGGGGTTTTTAGGCATACTTTCTGAGTGCATTTTGGCCCGATTTGAAATTCGGCCTCTGCGAGGTAGCAGCAGTATTCTGCACGTTTTTGGGAGGGTAATGTGGGGTGTTCTAGATTTTGGGGATTGTCATCTCTGAAAGTGACAGTATAATTTTTTCACTACACAGCGTGCCTTATATACTTTTTTTCTCCGAGGTGTCTTTAACACTTATTGTTGTGTTTTTCCATCATCAATTACAGGCAGGCTTTTACCCTGTGCCATCGATGTACTACTCAGGCTTACAATTAGCGATCCGCAAATCCGCATCAGGCAGGCAGTGGACAGAGTGTCTGGTCACCAAGATTGATCGACAGAGCATCCATTGGAATGAAGGAGTACCGCGAATAAGAGGAATGGCTGGATGCATCAACTTCACAAATTCAACGGGACAACTACAAAAAACAGTAACAGTATCCAAAATTCTTCTTATCTTTTAAATTATGTTCTTGTGAACTTGAACTTACTTCTATGAGTGTGACTCTGTGCGTTTGTTTGATCTCTGCTTCAAATTCATCCCTCCAGCTATTTGATATGTCTTTGCTATGTTTAACACTAATTTAATGTTTTAAGTGTTTATTCTCTCTGAGGGCAGAGAGGCAAGTGAAATTGAGTAATGACTGCAGGCCTGTACTGTCAACTTGTTTCTTCGTACTTACTAGTAAGTTGCAGTAAGTAGTAGTACTACTTTTCAGTAACCTAGCCATCCATTTAGTACTTCTGGCATGCAGTAGTGCACTTCCTTTATGTCCCTTTAAAGATTTATCAATATCTTCTAATCCAAATATTTGTTTCTCTTCATTTGTTGTTTGAGTGTCCATGCTGTGTTTTTTCCTCTCTACCAAACTTTCCCAAAACCCCCCATTCCCATCCAATTTTCAAACCCTAACCCTCTTCCCCCGGGCTGTGTGGTATTTCATTGAGGTGTGACTGACAACAACAATAAATTCCACACACTTGCTGGGGAGGATAAGGTCAAAGCAACCAGAAGTTCATGTGCGCCATCGTGGATTGATAAGAACATCCTCCTCCTACACGACGTGAACAATCAAATGCTTAATGCTTACCTTACGTTGGCACTGCTTAGGCTACAATTTAGGGCACTGTTCTGTACCGTACTATCTATTGTACTGTTTCTAATGCTACGCTCAGGCCACTCAAGGTTTAATTTCCTCTTCTTTTCATATGGTGATACTGCCAGTGTGTACCACTACTGCTACCAGCACAACAATGATATTGCATCCGTCGAGGATTTAAGTCAACAACCAACCTTAATCACCATTTGCAATGCAGCCAGCCCTGGGGCTACCCCAATTGTCAAACACAAATCACAGGTAAGATAAGCATATTGGAGAGGTAGTAGAATAATGGGCGAGGAGGACTAAGTTGGGAGAAGACTAGGAGAGCAGAGACTGACAGTCCTACCAGTAAAGTACATAAAGTACAGTAGTAGGGCTACTAAATTTACTAACTCGGCTACTTGCATTTTGGTAGATTTCAGGACTATATGTTTCATTCATGCTGGTAAGTTTGAAGAAAACAAACGTCCAGTAACCACCGCCAACCCCCACACAAAATAATATATGAACAGGTACACTGTGTTTTTGAAGGAAAAGTAATTATTAGAAAATATATATTCGCATTGTTTTCAGCACAACAATAATAAAATTAATTACCCGAACTCACCCCCCTCCCGAACCCAACCAATGTCAAAAAGTCCAAAAGTCCCCTTTTCCAAACACCCAATACCCACCCCCCCACAGTCATTAAAAAAGGGGCAAGGGACAGTCACTTCCTCTGGTGGCGTAGTTTGGCAAGCTGTTCCTGCATGTCCCGCTGCTCTTTACAGAGGTCCTGGAGCTGGCGCTGATGTTTTTGGGCTAACCGCTCCAGGTAGTCCACTCTTCTGCGTAGCCGGCGCACACAAACCATCCAGGATCTGGGGGAGGCCGCTGATGTTGTTGCTGCTGTGCGGCAGCGGCGGGAGGCTCTCGGGCCGCGGCTCCGTTTCGCTGGACGCTTCTGGCTGGTCGACCTGGGGGCAGTGGAGGAGGATGTAGATGTTGATGTCTCCTGATGCTCCCGAGCCCACAACCGCTGATACTCGGCACAAATAGCCTCCAGCTTACGGGCCCTGGCCCGGACAGCCATATCCTTACGGGTGAGCTTTTTGGGAGAAGCATCTATGAATAAAGAAAGAAAAATACTGTAGCCAATAGTCTTTAACATAAAGTCAAAATGATTCAACGGAAGGTTGACACTCAGTAACACCAGCAAGTAGCAAACACAGTATAACATTTTGGCATGTATCTTTCCGCCGTCTTTGTACGCATGTGACACTGTGAGTTTCAGAAATTCCACTAGCAGCACTATAGGTGGACTCACTACCACATACATAGTCAGAGAGTACTAAAAAAAGGCCTTTTTAAATTTTTTTCTCTTGTTTTGCAAAATAAATTACTGGTATGTGAACTTGTGGTAGCTGCCATAATGGCAGCTCACTTAGCTTTCACCCAAGAAATACAGACACAGGCCAAGATGATGCAGACTCGCAGTACTTTAAGCAGTACATGCAGGTGGGGATAGGAATGTCTTACTTTTCTATAGGGTTGGCACTGCCACTGGCCATACTTCATCCACTCAGCGTCTGCTCTACTAGATCATACACCTCTGCTATCAACGAGGAGGATAAGAAGATAACATTCAGGCTTCCAAAGTATGTCTATGATTCTTTTTAATGTCTCAAATATACCAAAATGTATTTTTGTCAACAACCAACTAACACCCTTTTCATAATATTTTTGAAACCGCCGTCTTCTTTCTTATGTTGAATTGCATTCAACAAAACCATTCTTTACAGTCATAAATATTAAGACTCCCTCTTCCTTCGTTTCACCCTTCTTTAACTTTTCGTTCTTCACATCCCTAAACTACATCTGATATGACTTGGCTTCACAATAAAAATTTGCCAGCTGAGTTGAAGTGAAATAGAGGGGGCCATTGGTTACCAGAGAAGTACCGCCGCTAATGCTATTAAAAGTCAAGGTTGACTGTCTTCTCCGTGATAGCCCAAAAAGTAGTTCTAAATTAGTAAATGTTCTTGACAGTACAGTGTACTTATACTAGTGTACTGTGTACTACCCTACAGTACATCATACACTCCTTTGCGAGCCTACTCAAAAAAATTTCAATAAGTAAGGAGTATAATAACTTACCACCGTCCGCCGCCGCTGAGTCTTCCCCCCAGCTCCTCCTGTTGGCGCTGCCGCATCCAGAGTGGACCCCTCCGCACTGCTGGCCCCAGCACTGGTGGTCATCTGTGCCACATCAGATGTTGTGACGTCTAGGAAAAACATGTCATATTTTCAGATGCCATACACAACCCCCTATTTTGTCTCGTAATGGAAGAAAATGTTACATAACACACTTTTTATTACTGGGATTGAAAAAAAGTAACGGTTTTGGGGAGGGTGTTAACCTTTTATATGCTTATTCCATTAAATGCTACACTTCTTATGACAACTGATGAATGCTTGCTTAACGTGCACCATTTTTCTCATTACAGAAAGAAGATTCCATTGCCCTTCTGCCAGACAATTCACCAACTACTACTAAGTCATCACCAGCAGTACTTTAAGTACTTTAAAGAAGGTGGGGGCTCCCGCACAGTTATTCTAATAATTTCATGTGTCTGTTATCTATTATTAAGTTTGAGTCATACTAATTTCATTCATGGGAATGTTGTTTAAACTTTAACGTCATCTTCATCCATCAGAATACTACGCTATTAAAAATTAAGAAATAATGTTTTCATTTCTTAATTGAAAAAAAAACTTTAAAACTAACAAACACGGTGTGGTTTTTGTTTACTAGTGAGTGAGTGAGCGGAAAGGTTTGAACTACTGAACTTGGCAGTCATGTTTCAGTGACTCAGATAGGCCGGGACTCGGAGGTTGTCTTCTTCTGTTTTTCTGGGTCGTAAAATCATTGGTCAGACATTCTAGATAGTCGGTCAGGGGATTGGGGGTTCAACTTCTGTTAGGACTAATGTATGTCGAAAATCGAACTGTACCTATCATCAACAATGTCCTATTTATCTTGTCCATACTTCTTTGTGTGCAGAATAGTCCCTGAAACACTAGCGGTATGGGATGTGCTCCTCTCAAATCAAAAAGACAACTCCTACCTTTTACTTGGTGTAAACAATGACATTTTGTTGTTGGAAATTGTCAAAGCACTTACATTAAGAAGACTGGAATAGACAGCAAGGGCAACCCAGAGGACTGCACTCAGTGCCTAGAGCTATTGCTGTATCAGAGTTTTGTTGCACACCGTTTGCTGAATGGGCAAGCTTAGCTACCTACACAGACCGACTCATAATTATAAATAGTAGTAGCACAGAGAGTGATGGTAGAGCCAGGATAAGAATGTAGAAAGTAGTCTATATTAGAAGAAGATCAAAGACTATTTTGTAAAACATAGAATTATTAGGAACCAGTTTATAATGAATAGTAGCTGTAAAAGTTAGGTAGTATTAATATAACAATAAAACAACTTACTGGGGCCAGCAGAAGAGCCTGCAAGGGACTGCTCCTGTCCAACTTCTGCCACCGGAGTCTCTGTCGCCGCCGGCGCCTTGCCCCTGGGTGTTGCTGGTGATCATGAAATAAAGAAACACAACATGGATGATTATTTTTTGGGAAATATTTGATTTCTTTGTACTCAATCTAAAATTATGTCTGGGAAACAAATTAACATCAATTGCATCTGATCTGGTCAACTAGGAGGATAGTAGTACAGTATTGCAGGATTCGCAGACCGTCTATTAGGAAAGTTATGTAATTCACTAACTACATCAACAACAAAAAGGTTCTACTACGACTACCATCACTCAGCAGCACGAGACGTCGCGTGACAGACACAGTCCGTCATCATGATTGCAGACCACTAACAAATGTCCTATAACAAGTAATAAATAATATACTCAACGTATCAATCCACCACTATCTCTTCAAAGTGGCAGCAGCAGGAGTACAAAGGACTAGACTTGAGTCTACTGTCTCTAGCATTACGCAGTAATGCTCTCAAATGACTAAAAAGTTGCAAACAAGTAAGCATAGTAGCAATGCCAATAACCAGGCGAGCACCTGCAATGACAGAAGCTATTTAAACATTAATTTCCTGCAATGTAATCTAATCAGAAGCATTCGTACTCTTCAGGAAAAAAAAATTAGCAATATAACAGAGCACAAGGAAAAAAGTAGTTATTAAATAGCTACTTACCAAGGCCAGGGATCTCCACACCGAGCAGGTCGATCATGTCATGCTCCCGGTCCAAGATGTCACTCCACCGGTGCGTCCCTTGGTGGTAGGTGCGCCGGACCCCAGACTCCTTATACATGTGCCGGCACACCTTCTCCCACAGCTGGCGATGCTCCCAGAGGATGTAACCGGAAGCAATCCGCCCACCTGCTGCCACGGTTTTAAGGAGGTGGACTTGCACAAAAACTATCAAGGCGGCCACCTCCACCTCAGAGAAGATCTATCTGGGCTGCACTTCCTCCCCCCTCCAACGCCCGCAAGGGAGCCGGGTACGTGGTGCTGGGCCCTTCCCCTTGCCCTTGTCGCCTCCCTTTGCCATGGTCCTGGGCACAAGAAGAAGGAAAGAAGAATAGGTGTGAAAAAAATAAGAGAGAGAGCGAAAGAAATAAAGTAGGTAATAAAGTAACAAAAAGTAAAAAAAACACAAAAAAGATGTAGAAAATTGAAGAGAGAGATAATAAGCAAAAAAAAACAAAAAAAGTTCAGAAAAACATAGGATTACAAAGATGTAAGGTGGATAGAAAGGTAGCATGCCCAAAACCATAACAGTGAATGAAAAACAAGATGGCCGCGCCCATAGAGGACCGCGTGGGTAAGTTTGAGCGATATTTCCCCCGCGAGCACGCAAAAACGCCCACGAATACATAATCGCTCGCCGCATACGACGCGAGCATTCTACGAGCGCCCAGAAACTGAAACACGTCACGCAAACAAGATGGCACCGCCCGTACACGACCGCATGGGCAACCTCGGGGTCGGTGCGCTGCAAGCAGTCCGCAAATAAGCAAAAAAACGCCCGAACACGCAAAAAAAAGAAATCAGCAAATTCGAACGAATTTGCGGATTGCAAGATCGATTTTGCACAATTTCGCGTCCTGCGAATCTCGCGAAATGGCAGAAAAACAAATTTTGGAAAACTGAAAGCACTTAGCAGGTGCAAAAGTTCAAGCTTATTTGTAACCATTCCCTATAGTGCTTCCTGAGGGGCCCCTCCAGAGTTCAGTTGCCTACTTTCAACTATTCTCTGACCCTGCTCTGACCCTCAAAGCAGGGTCAGAGAATAGTTACAAGTATGGCACAATGCTCCTGTAAAAAAATAACTGCAACAGGAAGGTCTTACAGCTAAGGAAGCAGGTGCCAGACTTGAAGCACAAATTCAGTGAATCATTAACCAGCCCCAAATTAATTCATCTCAGTTGAGGCTGGGAAGGTGAGCTTTGCTTTCCCCCACATAATGTACAGTGGTGAACAAGAGGGTGGTAGTGGTGGACCAGAGGGTGCTGTGATAAACCAGAGGGGGACAGTGAGGATCCAGAGGGTGGCAGTGGCAAACCAGAGGGTGGCAGTGATGAACCAGAGGGTGGCATGGATGAACCAATGGATGGCAGTGATCAACCAGAGGGTAGCAGTGATGAACCAGAGGTTGGCAGGGATGAACCAGAGGATGGCAGTGATGAACCAGAGTTTGGCAGCCTTGAACCAGAGGGTGGCAGTGATCAACCAGAGGGTGGCAGTGATGAACCAGAGGGTGCTGTGATAAACCAGAGGGGGACAGCGATGATCCAGAGGGTGGCAGTGGCAAACCAGAGGGTGGCAGTGATGAACCAGAGGGTGGCAGGGATGAACCAGAGGGTGGCAGTGATCAACCAGAGGGTGGCAGTGATGAACCAGAGGATGCTGTGATAAACCAGAGTGGGACAGTGATGATCCAGAGGGTGGCAGTGGCACACCAGAGGGTGGCAGTGATGAACCAGAGGGTGGCAGGGATGAACCAGAGGATGGCAGTGATCAACCAGAGGGTGGCAGTGATGAACCAGAGGGTGGCAGGGATGAACCAGAGGATGGCAGTGATCAACCAGAGGGTGGCAGTGATTAACCAGAGGGTGCTGTGATAAACCAGAGTGGGACAGTGATGATCCAGAGGGTGGTAGTGGCAAACAAGAGGGTGGCAGTGATGAACCAGAGGGTGGCAGGGATGAACCAGAGGATGGCAGTGATCAACCAGAGGGTAGCAGTGATGATCGAGAGGGTGGCAGTGGCGAACCAGAGGGTGGCAGTAACGAACCAGAGGGTGGCAGTGATGAACCATAGGGTGCTGTGATAAACCAGAGGGGGACAGTAATGATGCAGTGGGTGGCAGTGGCAAACCCAAGGGTGGCAGTGGCAAACCTGAGGGTGGCAGTGATGAACCAGAGGGTGTCAGCGATGATCCAGAGGGTGGCAGTGGCAAACCAGAGGGTGCTGTGTGTGAGAAGTTGGCCTGGTATATGATGATCACTATTCTAGTGAGCACCTTGCACCAGTCCAAACGACCCTTATGGTGATTGGTTGTAAGTCAACTTTATAGACCAGCTATCCTAGTGGTAGCATGGCCAAAAGCAGTCTTAGGCTAAACTCAAGAGGGCATGTGAAGCCAGCTGTTTTACCATATGCAATCCTTTAAATACCAAATGAAAGGACACCACACAAATTATATATTATAAAATATATGTATTTATTTCTAGAATAAACCCCTTGACTCTTTATGAGCACAGGAGCACAAGCGTTAAACAAAGAACACAGTATAACATACAATAAGATGCACAATTATGGATAGGCAGGGTGGCCACTCAAACCATATATTAAGAAAGTGGTATAAGTACCACGTCACAAACAATGAACAGGCCTAGGGCCTAGGGAATCACTGGGCCTACACTGGACTAACGAAGGTTAGGACATAGGAGGCCCACAGGATGCGGGTGCAGTGTCTATAGGCAACCGCGCTTACCATACAAGTCAATGGTGCGTAAAAATTAGAAAGTTATAGGTTTAGGAGTCTTCCAACTGGACTAGAACTTAGCCACTAAAAACGGACACTAGAGGTGTATAGCACTTTAGGAGCACCGGTGTAATCTCGTTACCTCACCCACAGGAAGCGGGTACATAGGTGCCAAAGTGCGTCGGGTTTCTTCGTGGAGTTCTATGGAGCCTGGAGGTAAAGATGCTGCAGGCGGCCAGGAGAGAAGAGTCCGTTTGTATCCAAGGGTTAATCAAAGATGTAGAGTACCTGCAAGCAGAAGGGACAGAGTCTAGGTCACTAGCCAGTGACCAGGATGGAACCAGGACAGAACCAGGCAGTGTCGGGTTGCGATCAGGTGCTGTCGAGTAGTTTGTCTCCGCTGCCACGTGGACCAGGAAGGATCGAAGATGACCAGCTGGAGGACACAAGCTTCCCACAAAGGCTCTTGCTGTCGGCGGTGTCGGTTCTAAAATTGGAGTCACCAAACCTTGGCAAATGCAACCCAAGCAGGACTCAAAGATGTCTTCTGGATCGGACCGGGAAGGTCAGATCGATGGCTCCTTTTCAGGGAAGCTAGGGCCAGTCTGGAGCAACCAGACCAGCAGTGTAGTTTTGATGGATCGTTGTCACAGAGGCCACTAGCCAACGGGCAAGCGACCGGACAACGCAGCAAGCAGGAAAAGTGCAAAAGGGCCCCACGCAGCACTCGGTGAGTGTGGAGGGGTGATCTTTGGAGCACAGGCTGTTTGGGGCCGGGGCTTCTCAAACCCCAAAGCACAGCGTCGAGGGTGCCTTAGGAGCTGCACAGGAAGCACTTTGTCGACTCTTCAAGTTGGCCGGTCCCACGTCTCTCGTCACCTCCACGGGTCTCAGCTTTGCCAGGACTGTGGATGTCTGGGAGTCTGGGTCTTGTTGATCTCTGTCGTTCGAGCTCCGGCGGGAGCAACGGCAAAGAAAGTCTTGATGCGCTGATGGTGCCTGCTTGCACAGGGTAGCCACTCCTTGACCACAAAGGAGATTCTTCAGTCTTCCACGTTGAGTGGGATGTCGAAGAGTCCAGAGTTTCATTTCAAAGTTTCAGTCAGGATGATCTGGTTTGCATTGACACAGCTCCTACCATTATTCCAAATCTAGGGGCTGGATCTCCTGCTAGGTCCCTCCTATGGGTGGGACCCAGGAAGGGGGTAGTTCCCTTTGTCCAGTTTCGCGCCAGAGCTGGGGCTGGAGAGCCCCAGCACCGGTTTTAACTGGACTTTGCATGGGACACCTTGTGTTCCCCAGGCAGTGTCTAGTTTCATTCAGCCCTCCCTGCCCCAATCCACATCCTTGAACCAGAGGGTGGCAGTGATGAACCAGAGGGTGGCACTGGTGAAGCAGAGGGTGGCAGTGATGATCCAGAGGGTGGCAGGGATGAATCAGAGGATGGCAGCGATCAACCAGAGGGTGGCAGTGATGAACCAGAGGGTGCTGTGATAAACCAGAGGGGGACAGTGATGATCCAGAGGGTGGCAGTGGCAAACGAGAGGGTGGCAGTGATGAACCAGAGGGTGGCAGGGATGAACCAGAGGATGGCAGTGATCAACCAGAGGGTGGCAGTGATGAACCATAGGGTGCTGTGATAAACCAGAGGGGACAGTGATGATCCAGAGGGTGGCAGTGGCAAACCAGAGGGTGGCAGTGATGAACCAGAGGGTGGCAGGGATGAACCAGAGGATGGCAGTGATCAACCAGAGGGTGGCAGTGATGAACCAGAGGGTGCTGTGATAAACCAGGGGCAGACAGTGCTGATCCAGAGGGTGGCATTGGTGAACCAGAGGGTGGCAGTGATGAACCGGAGGGTGGCCGCGATGAACCACAGGGTCGCAAACAGGCTGGACACGTAGAAACAACATGGTCGCGACCGTTGCGACCACACAAGTAAGTTTGCGTTCCAAAACTTGTACAAAACCCTCGTGAACTGGCAAAAACAGCAAATTCGCAAATTCGCACGAATTTGCGAATTGCGAGTTCGCTTTCGCACCAATTCGCGGATCCCGAATTTGCAAATTTCGCCCATGTTTACAAAAGACCTTCATGTAGTTTTTTACAATCAGCTGCTACATCATCGGGCTCTATTTCTACCGAATATTTTCTAAAGCGTTCGATATCCTCTGCGGCAAATGTATTGGTAAAATATATTTGCTCCCTTTCCTGCCAATCTTTTATACTATATAAAAGTTCAGAAGCAGTGACAGTACTACGAACGGCTTTAAATGCAGCAGATCTAATCTGAGGTGTACGTTCAGCAGATAACATTGAGCGAGTTTCTCTAGCTTTGTCCTGGTCTGTAGGAGAGTCCTCATCTGACTCATAAGGAGCAGAAGGAAGAGTATAGGGAGGTGGACAGTGATCTAATAAGAGAGAATCATCTTGGGGTTTATTAAGAATAGGATAAAGAGGTCACCGAACAGCGTATTGGCCATTTACCTGTAAATGACGCTCCCTATCTTCCCTTTCTTTAATTTCTTTAATTTCTCTATTTTTCATTTCCAATGCTTTCGCATGAATGCTCTTTTGCTGTTCTTTTTCAATCAAGGCTTGCTCACGCTTCATTCGCTCACGCACTTCTTTCTCCCACATTCGCACACAGTCAAACATATCTTGCCTAGCCTTTCGCTTAAACATTTGTTGCTCCACATACTGAATCTTTCGCAAATCAAATGACCCATGCATAGGCCAACGCAACTCAGGATCTTTAGAAGTGTATTTATTCCATAACGTGCTATACATTATGGAAGAAATACCATACTTAATATACATGTCCCTATTAGGCGTCCCCTCCGGGGGGTCCGGTTGTGCTTCGTCAAGTTTCAAACTGGTACCACTACAAAAGCAACACATCCTACGAAGTGTGCTGGAAACAGGCATCAAACATGTTTGTGGTGGTAACGCACTCTTAGTTTTGTTTGTTGTTTTGAATTTGTTTTTTTGTCACAAATGTCGTTGGTGCATAGGTAGGTATCCTGCTGAGCTGTCAGGGTAGATTTATAAGATACTGTGACATGTGTTTCCTGTGACACAGGGACCACTCCTTCCTTGCACTCCTTTAATCTTTCATTCAATTATTACTCAGTGTGGAAACAGGCATGCCACAAATAGTGCAGAATATGCAGTATTATAATCAAAGCAGCGCTTAAGGTACTCTTTGTACGTTGCGCCATTCAAACAAAGTCAAATAGAGAAAAATCTTCTCATTACCTGTCTATATGAATTGCAATGCATATATAATTCAAACAAATACTAATATTGGCCAATCTTACGAACAAAAGCCGCAGTGAGTGTTACTAAACTACCTTACCAGTCCAAGGCA
The DNA here is from genome assembly GCF_964263255.1 of Lissotriton vulgaris. Classification (NCBI taxonomy): domain Eukaryota; kingdom Metazoa; phylum Chordata; class Amphibia; order Caudata; family Salamandridae; genus Lissotriton; species Lissotriton vulgaris. The sequence continues at coordinate 128,393 of NW_028253415.1, forward strand.
TCAAAAACCAACAGCAAGTGCCGCAGAATGGCTCTTACCAATCAAATGGTGTCCAGGTTCCGACTGCCAAGTTATCAAATCGACCAAATGGTCACTGCATGGCGAATCAACAGAGGAGATCTCAGTCGAGGAACGGCGCCACCTGGATATTCAGATCAGAAAGAAAGGAAAGACGCCGTGGGTGCCAAGACTCGGGTCTCCTCAGGCAGCGATCACGTCCAAAGCGAGATTCCAATCCTTTGTCTCGACCAGTCCTTCGGGCATCCGAGTCGCCGATGAGCCCCGCATTGGAAGCGCCAATTTGTGGTGGTGAGCCTCAGCAAGGCCCATCAGTGCAAGGGATTCGGCCTTCTCTGCACAGAGTCCTCAGACCAATAGTAAGAAGTTGGCACAGAAACTGGAATAGAAAAGACAGAGTTTATTAAACCTCATGAGGTGGATCTACATTCACACATCACCCTTCGGTAATGCATGAAGTAGCACCCTAAATGGAAGAAGCTTGGTCCTTTTATACCCACACAGGGGCTCAAATGAAGGCGGTACAAGTACAGAATGCTCGTTGTAAGTACAAATAAGGTCATACAGAAACTGTACAAGCAACAAGTGGGAGGAGCTAACAGTTAGCTAATTCTGTTGGACACATCCTGACAGTTACAAGTTGAGGACAGCTGTAAGCTCAACTGAGCATGTGCGAAGCAGAAGAGGTTAAATATATATCGTCTCTAGGCAGATTTCAAGAGCAGTTAACAGGGAGGTAGGACAGAACACATGGCGAGCACATGGCAAACAAAATGGCTGCCAGAAATACAAAATGGATTCCGCAAAATGGACAAGATAGTCTCTAAATACAAGATGTCTTCTGCTAATCGCTGCTAAATTACAACAATAGTGTCAATGTTCGGTGTGAGAAAAGCTTGCAGAAGCTGCTCAGAGTTTTGAGATACAACACATTCCTGTCCTCTTTTGCAGTGCTGGTGCACAATGACTGCCATGGTGCAAGGATGTCTGTGTTGAAATCAAGTTGTTTTTGTAGAGGAAGAGACACCTTCCTTCACAAACACCCTTACACCACCCTTGGTGCGGTGCAGGCTTTTGACACACACCTTAGTCTAAAGCATGTTGTAAATCTGGGAATTGTGGTGGGCGAGAGTGTCCCGCTTGCCCCAAGGTGGCTCATCCTGGGGTTGACTGGAGAAACGACGTGGCCACAGTGGGCCAAGACCTGGCTGGCCCTTGTGGGTGGGGTAGCCAAGAGAAACATTGCCAAAGCATGGGGAGCAGAGACAGCCCCTACTCTTACAGCCTGGAAAAGAGACCTGGACTAGTGTTGTGCGGCAGAACGGGTTATCTACCAGAGCTGGAGTTGGCCTCGTAAAGAGAAAAAGATCTGGAGTGCATGGGCCGAATATAGAGAACTTTGATGCGAGCCCTGTGAACGGATATGTGTTGATGTGGGAGACAGGATGCTAGGGTTTGTGGTGGGCGAGTGTGGGTTTATCATGGTGGGATCGCCCACCGGATACATTTTAAGAACTGTGAACTTGTCTCGGCTATCTCTCCTTAAATGCCACTTGTATATGGGTATTGAACTGAAGCCTGTTTATGTTTAGTAAAAAGACCACAAAAAAAATCTGGGAATGTGTCAAATGCCACGGGTGTTACATGGGAGCACTCACCGTAATGCCCATGGCACGCCTCCCACTCACAGTGTAAGGCAATGCAGTGACTTGTGCTGCATTGCCTCACACCATATCTACAGGGTCATTTGCCACTGGAATGTCATTAAAGTGATTTTCTGGTGGTGCACTGTGCTTGCAAATAATCCCCAAAGCGTGTTGGAAGACATCATTGCTAAAACATGTAGATACTTATTGAGGAGTGAGAGTTTCTCGGAACACATCCACCACTGCTTTCAACACTTTTCAAAGGTTTCCGCTATAAAAAATATATCACATCTTTGGATAACCCAAAGAAAATTTAAATTCCTCCTTTCCTTTTGTGAGATAACCAACTTCCCCAGACAAAAGAAAAATGCTCCACTGTGATCAGGCGTTGAAGCACCCTCGATACGCTGGGTGCCTCGGTGGGATTCTAATAACGAAGCATGCAAACAACTCGGTTGGTGGGCGAGGGGACTTTGAATAAAACCTAAAGGATTTTTTCCCCACTGAGGGCCTCATTTATGAGGAATTGGCGCAGGGCAGTGCTGCACATCTGCTTGCTGCACTGCCCTACACCAATGTGAAAGGGTAGGGATGCACCGTATTTATGAAATACTGTAAATTTGTGGCCTTTCCCCCTGTGCTGCTGCACAATTTTCTCCACAGGGCCAAAGTAGACGGGCTTGCACTGTGGTGCAACGGGTGCCTCTGCTGCAGGCAGGATTGTTTTGGTGTAGCAAGGAGCAACTCCCTGCACAAGAAAGAATCCGAAGAGGTGTTCATCTCTTTCACATGGAAAAAAGGAAACAACAATAAGAAATGAACATATTTCTCCTGGTTACGCCTGCTCTGGGGAGGAGTACGATTCTGGTGCTGCCCCAGGGTTACGTGATTAAGTAAATCTGGAGCAGCGTCAAAGTCCATGGGTGCTGCATGGGGAGACCCACTGTAACGGCCATGGAAGGCCTCCTTGGTTCAGAGTAAGGCAAGGGAGCGGCCGGCACTGCTTCGTCTTACTCCATATCTATGAGGCCACGTAAACCATGCAGAATCCTTGCATCGCCTCATAGATATGATTGAGAGGCCTGCTCTGCTTCGTCTTACTCCATATCTATGAGGCCACGTAAACCCTGCAGAATCCCTGCATCGCCTCATAGATATGATTGAGAGGCCGGCTCTGCTTCGTCTTACTCCATATCTATGAGGCCACGTAAACCATGAAGAATCTTTGCATCGCCTCATAGATATGATTGAGAGGGCGGCTCTGCTTCGTCTTACTCCATATCTATGAGGCCACGTAAACCATGCAGAATCTTTGCATCGACTCATAGATATGATTGAGAGGCCGGCTCTGCTTCGTCTTACTCCATATCCATGAGGCCACGTAAACCCTGCAGAATCTTTGCATCGACGCATAGATATGATTGAGAGGCCGGCTCTGCTTCGTCTTACTCCATATCCATGAGGCCACGTAAACCCTGCTGAATCTTTGCATCGCCTCATAGATATGATTGAGCGGCCGGCTCTGCTTCGTCTTACTCCATATCTATGAGGCCACGTAAACCCTGCAGAATCTTTGCATCGACTCATAGATATGATTGAGAGGCCGGCTCTGCTTCGTCTTACTCCATATCCATGAGGCCACGTAAACCCTGCTGAATCTTTGCATCGCCTCATAGATATGATTGAGAGGCCGGCTCTGCTTCGTCTTACTCCATATCTATGAGGCCACGTAAACCATGCAGAATCTTTGCATCGACGCATAGATATGATTGAGAGGCCGGCTCTGCTTTGTCTTACTCCATATCTATGAGGCCACGTAAACCATGCAGAATCTTTGCATCGCCTCATAGATATGATTGAGAGGCCGGCTCTGCTTCGTCTTACTCCATATCTATGAGGCCACGTAAACCATGCAGAATCTTTGCATCGCCTCATAGATATGATTGAGAGGCCGGCTCTGCTTCGTCTTACTCCATATCTATGAGGCCACGTAAACCATGCAGAATCTTTGCATCGACGCATAGATATGATTGAGAGGCCGGCTCTGCTTTGTCTTACTCCATATCTATGAGGCCACGTAAACCCTGCAGAATCTTTGCATCGCCTCATAGATATGATTGAGAGGCCGGCTCTGCATCGTCTTACTCCATATTTATGAGGCCTCGTAAACCATGCAGAATCTTTGCATCGCCTCATAGATATGATTGAGCGGCCGGCTCTGCTTCGTCTTACTCCATATCTATGAGGCCTCGTAAACCCTGCAGAATCTTTGCATCGCCTCATAGATATGATTGAGAGGCCGGCGTCACAGGAGCGCAAGAAAAAGGTGGCGCTAGCCTGTCATAAATAAGCCCCTTAGTCTGAAGGACATCGCTAAGGAATTAATAAATAACTTGCTATCGTGCTCGCTTTTCATAGTTGAAGTTATGAGAGGTAGACGTGGGAGGTAGACATGTTAACTATAGTAATGCTTCCTTAGATCGGTGAAGCACAGACAGGTGACCGAGTTTTTGTATGTGTGGCCCCTCACAGAACCTTGCAGGGGGGCCCTATGGTTTCATTACACCACTGGACGCGTATTTTTCCCTTTCGATCTCAGGTGGGCAGGGTGGTAAATACGGTAATGCCTCCCTGGAAGGTTGGTGGTGCAGGTGACCATAAGGATACAGCCTGTTAATGTTTATATTACCAGCATGTAACCAAGGAACAATGTAAAAAATAATATCTTGTTATGTTTCTCTTTTATCTTTGCAGAGAGTCGTGTTTTTGACCCAACAGTCTTCAGAGGTACGTCTATAAGTTTTTTCACATCCTTGAATATAAATATTTATCCCCTCTCTACCAGGTACAGTTTGCACAAACATAGGTAACAAGTGAGACTTGTTACACGAAAGAGCTATATTATAAACTCCATGTCTAGAGAGACCACTCTAAAGGCCAGAAGGGGGGGGGGGCATCTTTTTATCCATGGCAACTTTAAAAAGTGCTTCTTACCTCATAAATAGTTATTTTGGCCTTACTGTGAAAAAAGAACGGCGGATGGGCACCATCTCAGAATATGACATCAGGTGAGACTGTATGTGCAGCGGCTCGAGGCGGGTTCCTAGCCACTAAACAAACGATCCCTCGCATGACAGTAACATGAGACTTGAGGTACATCTGCCCGCACATTACCACGCTAATCTGCTGCACATACACCTTAGTACAACTTGTCTCCGATGTTAGCACAGACCTGTTTGTAGGTTTGTCCTGAGGCTTAACATGCGTCGAACTCATGCGGTACTGGCGTTTGGATAGGAGAGCTACCGGCTGGACGGGGGGCACTCGTGGGCAGTTGGTGGCAAATCACATTGGAGGGGTGCAAAAAAATATAAACATAACATATATGCATATTAATATACACAATAATATGCATATTATTATAAATATAAACATTACAAAAATCACTTACCCGACACTGCCACTTGATGTTCTGAAGCACGTCCTTGTGTTCTGTAGCATGTCCTCAGAGCGCGAAGCCCACGGGCAACTCTCTCATCCAATCAAGACACTGTTCTCATGCTGTTAAGCAGCATGAGTAAGGCGTCTTGATTGGCTGGCGCAGGCTGGCTCCATGCTCCAAAAGGCACGGTCGGCCTGTGTCTGCTCCCCAACCCAACTATCCAAGACAGCCGGGTTGGAGATGTTTGAATCGCACATGTCAGTTTGGCCGTAGCAAGGTTGCCAACCGAACCAACACGCTCAGTTCAAACTTACGTGGCCACTCCTCACTGCTGTCAATCATTGGCAGCAGTGGCACACTGGCCCCGCCCTGCCATCGTACTCAGTTTGATGGCAAAAAGTATCAAAACTAAAATGGCAATAAAATCCTTTGTCATTTTGCCATTTGGCCATTGACCTAAGTCTTCAGTAGGATTAACTGATATTTAATTGTTGGACAGCCTGCGCATACTGTGTTGATTTTCAATTTCTTCACAGATCTAGCTATTCTGACTCTAGCTAGTTATTAAGAATCTTATAAACAGGCTAGGTAAAGTTGCAGCCCGGACACAGGACGGTGTGGAAGCAGGCTTAGAAACTTTACAAATACAGACTCCCCTGAAATTATCAAACCAGGAGAAGAGGTAGACCAATCTCACATAGAAGACACCCACGGCTATATACAATTTAAAGCTACCAGGAGATCAAACCACACCTAGCCTGTTTATAAAATGGCAAAATGACAAAGGATTTTAGAACATACAGTAACAAAGAAGATGTAAAAATCCTGCTGAATATAACATTACTACAAATCACATAAGAAGCGTCCTAAACAAAAGCAACCTTTGGGCACGAAGTCTGCAAAAATCTAACAACGCAGAGTATATTGAGATAAAAATTGTTTTTAACCATAGGAAGCATTGTCCTGAAGAAGGTGTTCAACTTGTTCACCGAAACGCAACATCGACAGTTATTGTGCTTTTTTCTTTTAAATAATTTCTTTCATGATGTTTTTTTAATAAAATATATGTGATAATTTGTTTTTATAAAATGTTAATGAATGTCAAATATTAACTCTTGTGACAATACATTTCTCAATTTTAAGTAACAGAACCTCTATTATCTGATCATTACTTCTTGCTTGACTACCTATGGATCTAAATATTGTGTCTAAAATTGGGCGGGAGATAAGAATCTTACTCAGACTGATAGAGCCTAAGTGTAAATTTGTTACTGTGTGGTGTCCCCTATACTTGATCATACTCCCAGCTGGAGCTTATCTTTACGCTTGGATAGTAGGACGGCTTAATTGTAGTCTGACCTATCATCTACAACCAAGAAAAGGGAAGCCTTCATTGATAGGTGCACTGCTGGTCAAACTGCACTAGTACAGGGGCGGCATCACCAGTCCGGCCTGGTGCCACTGCACCCGCTGAATCATTGAAAGGTACACTGCTGGTCAAACTGCACTGGTGCAGGTGCAGTGTCGCTGGTCAGGCCCGGTGCCACTGCACCCGCTGAATCATTGATAGGTACACTGCTGGTCAAACTGCACTGGTGCAGGTTCGGTTTAGCTGGTCAGGCCCGGTGCCACTGCACCTGTTGAATCATTGAAAGGTACACTGCTGGTCAAACTGCACTGGTGCAGGTTCGGTTTTGCTGGTCAGGCCCGGTGCCACTGCACCTGTTGAATCATTGATAGGTACACTGCTGGTCAAACTGCATTGGTGCAGGTGCAGTGTCGCTGGTCAGGCCCGGTGCCACTGCACCCGCTGAATCATTGATAGGTACACTGCTGGTCAAACTGCACTGGTGCAGGTTCGGTTTCGCTGGTCAGGCCCGGTGCCACTGCACCTGTTGAATCATTGAAAGGTACACTGCTGGTCAAACTGCACTGGTGCAGGTTCGGTTTCGCTGGTCAGGCCCGGTGCCACTGCACCTGTTGAATCATTGACAATAACTTGGCAAGGGAATCTTATCTCATTTTAAAAGAGTTATTGAAAACACCTGCTCCACCCTTATCCAACACACCCACGGCAGACAGAAGTGATGAGTTGGCCAACTATTTTAATGTTAAAATCGACCGCATCTTAACTTCTCTGCCCCCTCTCGGCCTGTCGAACCATATGGACAATGAGGCATCCACTAATCAAACAATAAGCAGTTTGCTTCCTCAGCTCACTTCTTTTAGGGCAGTAACAAGGAACGAGGTAGACACCACTATGGCCAAAATGAAAAGCGGCTCCCCTTTAGATCCCGCCCCTATCAGATTCCTTAAAACTGTAGCCCCGGTCATCGTGCCCACAATCACGGAGCTCATAAACATTTCGCTCTCTCAAGGCTCGGTCCACCCCAGCTGGAAAAGTGCAGTCGTTAAAGCACTCCTAAAGAAACCACAGCTGGATGCAGCCGACATGGCGAACTACCGGCCAATTTCACTCCTCCCTTGTATCAGTAAAATGGCCGAGAAATTGGTCAATGGCCAACTGTCACAATACCTAGAAGCCAACAATATCTTACGACAGTCCCAGACTGGGTTTCGCCCGGGCCATGGCACGGACTCTGCCCTTCTCGCTGTTATCGAGGAGGCGAGGTGCATCCTGGATTCAGGAGGATCAGTGGAAGTGATCCTCCTGGATTTAAGCGCAGCCTTTGACACAGTTAACCATCGTGTCCTACTTCATCGGCTGGCTGCGGCAGGGATTGCAGGTTCAGCGCTCAGATGGATAGAGTCTTTCCTCTCAGGGCGCTCGTTCCAGGTGTGGGATGGCAATTGTCATTCTGCCACCCTCCCCCTCATGAGTGGGGTCCCTCAGGGGTCATCATTAAGCCCAACCCTATTTAATGCTTACATGGCCCCTCTCGAAGATGTGGTTACCCCCTTCGGGATTAAAATATTAAGCTATGCAGACGACACCCAATTAGTCGTCTCACTTTCCCAACTGGACAAATACCCAGACAATCTGCAAAACTGCCTTAAAAATATCCACAACTGGATGTGTGAGTCATCGCTCAAATTAAATGGCTCAAAGACTGAAGTTATGCTTCTGGGTAAGCAATGGACCACCATCCCTCCATCCGTCTGGCCAGACGAATTCGGGGAAATCCCCGCCCCGAAACCAGAAATTAAAACTTTAGGAGTATGGCTAGAACCTGAGCTGTCGATGAAAACTCAAGCTACCAAGACAGCAGGGACCTGCTTTGGCCTAATGCGCTCCATTCGGAAAATCCTTCCATTACTTCCTCCCCTATCCAGGAAACTCCTGGTCCAGGGACTAGTGCTTGCGCGGCTGGACTACAGCAACATGGTATACCTCGGAGCCCCAGAAGCTACCATGGCTAAACTCCAGAGTACGCAAAACGCAGCCGCCCGGTTACTCTGGAATCTCCCTTCCAGAGTATCAGCCAAACCAGCAATCCAAGCTCTCCACTGGCTTCCAATACGCCAAAGGGTCGAATTTAAGGCCCTGTGCACTGCACATAAACTGCTTAATGGGTCTTGCCCTGCCATTCTGAGAGACCTGGTCACTCCCTACAAAGCGCACAGGTCCCTTCGCTCGGAGAATGAGAACCTGGCCAATATCCCCAGACACCGGAAGACACGTACTGGCGGCCGTCGCTTCTCGGTTAAAGCATCCACCAGATGGAACGCACTTCCCCGCTCCCTCCGGCTTGAACCTAATCATCTGATTTTTAGGAAAAAACTGAAAACGCTGTTGTTCCCTAAATAGAGTCCCTCCTTTTCTGTCCTCAGATCTTCATAATTATTAAAGTGCGGGGATGCCCTCGGGTCACCAGGTGCTTTACAAATCGCTAAAATAAATAAATAAATAAATTGAAAGGTACACTGCTGGTCAAACTGCACTGGTGCAGGTTCGGTTTCGCTGGTCAGGCCCGGTGCCACTGCACCTGTTGAATCATTGATAGGTGCACTGCTGGTCAAACTGCACTGGTGCAGGTTCGGTTTCGCAGGTCAGGCCCGGTGCCACTGCACCTGTTGAATCATTGATAGGTACACTGCTGGTCAAACTGCACTGGTTCAGGTGCAGTATCGCTGGTCAGGCCCGGTGCCACTGCACCCGCTGAATCATTGATAGGTACACTGCTGGTCAAACTGCACTGGTTCAGGTGCGGTATCGCTGGTCAGGCCCGGTGCCACTGCACCTGTTGAATCATTGATAGGTGCACTGCTGGTCAAACTGCACTGGTGCAGGTTCGGTTTCGCAGGTCAGGCCCGGTGCCACTGCACCTGTTGAATCATTGATAGGTACACTGCTGGTCAAACTGCACTGGTTCAGGTGCAGTATCGCTGGTCAGGCCTGGTGCCACTGCACCCGCTGAATCATTGATAGGTACACTGCTGGTCAAACTGCACTGGTTCAGGTGCGGTATCGCTGGTCAGGCCCGGTGCCACTGCACCTGTTGAATCATTGATAGGTACACTGCTGGTCAAACTGCACTGGTTCAGGTGCAGTATCGCTGGTCAGGCCCAGTGCCACTGCACCCGCTGAATCATTGATAGGTACACTGCTGGTCAAACTGCACTGGTTCAGGTGCGGTATCGCTGGTCAGGCCCGGTGCCACTGCACCTGTTGAATCATTGATAGGTGCACTGCTGGTCAAACTGCACTGGTGCAGGTTCAGTATCGTTGGTCAGGCCTGGTGCCACTGCACCTGCTACACCAGTCTCTGTGCTCATCTGAAGAGGTTTGTCCCTCTCTCACACTTCAAATGTTAAAGACATCAGTTAATGTGAGGGACCAGTCATTGTCAGGTGCTTTTAGAGCGTTATTTACAAGCCTCCTGCTCCACTGGTGTTACTTTTTCCCATATTAAAAGTGATGCATCGCTGGTACAAGAGGCTTGAAACTCAGCCCCTTAGTTTTTAATATATTTTTCTCTGCCTGCAAACTCGGAAGTGTTGACAAGTTTTGTGAGTGCCCTGATGATGTTCTCTGTCTCTGCAGCGCCCTGGTCGGTGGATCCGAATGCTGCAACCGGGACCTTCCTCATCAGCAGTAACGGGAAGGAACTCCACAACCTCAGCACGGAGCGCTGTATCCGGGGGGGCATGGGGGTCAGATCTGGGAGGTGGTACTGGGTGGTGAACTTAGACCCAACAGGGAGCGTCCCGCTTGTGTATCAGACTGTCAACTGGAAGGTGGGGGTCGCCACCGCATCGGTGACCACAAAGCTTCATACCGGTTATGCCCCCTTCGACGGCTTTTGGACCTTCAACAAGGGGTTGGCAGTTAATTATATTATCGATGAAACTAACATAGAGTACCGTTTTCCTGGCGTGCTTTACAATATGGGCATCTTCGTGGACTACGAGGAGGAGCTGGTGTCTTTCTACGACGCTGAAGCAAACAGGCACCTCTACACCTACACCGCCACCTTTCAAGAGAAAATATATCCTTACATCTGCCTTGACTATGGAAGACGCGCTACTCTGCAGTAATCGCACACAGATTAAAAACGTGTTTCTGATAAATTGTTTCTTTTTCATGATATTTTCAAATCACGATATAGTCAAAATACTTGAATTTGCTGAAAGGGGCAATTCTATCCAATAAAAACAAACAGCTTTATCTAAAAGCAAGCTAAACAAATGTGTCTTTCAATCTTTCTGAAAACGGGAGTGACCTGATTTCAACACGAACATCTCACTGAGATTAAATGTTGAAAGTGGGAGCAGAGGTCAGAGGTTGTCCCAACCCGAGTAAACTCGAGGGCTCCTCTGGAATATTCACCATCAGAGCCTCGTGCCAGCAGCAGTGACGTAGAGAGTGTGTCCTGGGCCCAGGAGAAAGGAAGGAAATGGGGCCCCTGAACACTGCTTGAACTGCGAAATAGAGCAGTAACCAAAGCTTCTGGGCCCCGGTGCCACTGCACCCGCTGCACCAATGAAAGCTAGACCCCCCCAAGCCTGTGTGTCCTGGGCCCACGAGAAAGGAAGGAAATGGGGCCCCTGAACACTGCTTGAACTGAGAAATAGAGCAGTAACCAAAGCTTCTGGGCCCCAATGCCACTGCACCTGCTGCACCAATGAAAGCTAGACCCCCCCAAGCCCGTGTGTCCTGGGCCCAGGAGAAAGGAAGGATATGGGGCCCCTGAACATTGCTTGAACTGTGAAATGCAACAGCAATCTGGGCCTCTGTTGCCGGGGCCACTGCACCCGCTGCATCAATGGAATGCCAGGGGTGAGACAAAGACTCCAGACAAACTTCAACATGTAAAATAGGCCACTTTATTCTGAAGTAAACAGAACTCACAGGGAAACTCCTTCGGTACCCATCCGTTTTTTATTTTTTTATTTTTTAAATATATTGCTTTAGAATACAGTTCCAGCAATTTTCTTCACGCAGTCACCTCCCACTTCCTTGAATATTAAATAACATTCATTGCAAACTCAATGCCATATCTCATCATAGAACAATATTAATATTTTTAGGCAAATTCATAAAAATACCTACATATACAGTACACATTTATTAATACATTAATAATAATGCAACACAATCAATAAGGTAGCATTACCAATGGCACTGGGATGTAACCGGTGATCAATAAAGTGGGTATTAGCAATGGCACTGGGATAGAATCAGTGATCAATAAAGTGGGTATTAGCAACTGCACTGGAATGTAACCGGTGATCAATAAAGGGGTATTAGCAATGGCACTGGGATGTAAGCGGTGATCAATACAGTGGGTATTAGTATTGGCACTGGGATGTAACTGATGATCAATACAGGGGGTATTAGCAATGGCACTGGGATGTAACCGGTGATCAATAAAGTGGGAATTAGTATCGGCACTGGGATGTAACCGGTGATCAATAAAGTGGCATTAGCAATGGCACTGGGATATAACCGGTGATCAATAAAGTGGCATTAGCAGTGGCACTGGGATGTAACCGGTGATCAATAAAATGGCATTAGCAATGGCACTGAGATGTAACTGGTGATCAATAAAGTGGGTATTAGCAATGGCACTGGGATGTAAGCGGTGATCAATACAGTGGGTATTAGCATTGCAACTGGGATGAAACTGATGATCAATAAAGGGGGTATTAGCAAAGGCACTGGGATGTACCCGGTGATCAATAAAGTGGCAATAGCAATGGCACTGAGATGTACCCGGTGATCAATAAAGTGGTTCTTAGCAATGGCACTGGGATGTAACCGGTGATCAATAAAGTGGGTATTAACAATGGCACTGGGATGTAACTGGTGATCAATAAAGTGGCATTAGCAATGGCACTGGGATGTAAAATAGGATCAATAAATTGGGCATGTCACAGGGATGTAACCGGTGATCAATAAAGTGGGGATTAGCAATGACACTGGCATGTAATAGGTGATCGATAAAGTGGCATTAGCAACGGCACTGGGAGGTAACTGGTGATTAATAAAGTGGCATTAGCAATGGCATTGGGATGTAACCGGTGATCAATAAAGTGGCATTAGCAATGGCACTGGGATGTAACCAGTGATCAATAAAGTGGGTGTTAGCAATGACACTGGGATGTAACTGGTGATCAATAAAGTGGCATTAGCAATGGAACTGTGATATACCCAGTGAGCAATAAACTCGGTATTTCAATGGCACTGGGATGTAACCTGTGATCAATAAAGTGGGTATTAGAAATGGCACTGGGATGTAACTGGTGATCAATAAAGTGGCATTAGCAATGGCACTGGAATGTAACCGATTATCAATAAAGTGGGTATGTCACAGGGTTGTAACCAGTGATCAATAAAGTGGCATTAGCAATGGCACTGGGATGTAATAGGTGGTCAATAAAGTGGGCATTAGCAATTGCACTGGGATGTAACCGGTGATCGATAAAGTGGGTATTAGCAATGGCACTGGGATGTAACCGGTGATCGATAAAGTGGGTATTAGCAATGGCACTGTGATGTAACTGGTGATCAATAAAGTGGCATTAGCAATGGCACTGGGATGTAACCGGTGATCGATAAAGTGGGAATTAGCAATGGCACTGAGATGTAACCGGTGATCAATAAACTGGCATCAACAATGGCACTGGGATGAAACCGGTGATCAGTAAATGGGCATTAGCAATGGCACTGGGATGTAACCAGTGATTAATAAAGTGGGTATTAGCAATGGAACTGGTCTGTAACCGGTAATCAATAAAGGGGTTATTAGCAAAGGCACTTGGATGTAAGCGGTGATCATTAAAGTGGGCGTTAGCAATGGCACTGGGATGTAGTAGGTGATCAATAAAGTGGCATTAGCAATAGCACTGGGATGTAATAGGTGGTCAATAAAGTGGGCATTAGCAATTGCACTGGGATGTAACCGGTGATCGATAAAGTGGGTATTAGCAATGGCACTGGGATGTAAATGGTGATCAATAAAGTGGCATTAGCAATGGCACTGGGATGTAACCAGTGATCAATAAAGTGGCATTAGCAATGGCACTGGGATGTAACCAATGATCGATAAAGTTGCATTAGCAATGGCACTGAGATGTAACCGGTGATTGATAAAGTGGGTATTAGCAATGGCACTGAGATGTAACCGATGATCAATAAAGTGGGCATGTCACAGGGATGTAACCGGTGATCAATAAAGTGGGGATTAGCAATGACACTGGGATGTCATAGGTGATCGATAAAGTGGTCTTAGCAATGGCACTGGGATGTAACTGGTGATCAATAAAGTGGCATTAGCAATGGCATTGGGATGTAACCGGTGATCAATAAAGTGGCATTAGCAATGGCACTGAGATGTAACCAGTGATCAATAAAGTGGGTGTTAGCAATGGCACTGGTATGTAATAGTTGATCGATAAAGTGGCATTAGCAATGGCACTGGGATATACCCAGTGAACAATAAACTCGGTATTTCAATGGCACCGGGATGTAACCTGTGATCAATAAAGTGGGTATTAGCAATGGCACTGGGATGTAACTGGTGATCAATAAAGTGGCATTCGCAATGGCACTGGAATGTAACCGATTATCAATAAAGTGGGCATAACACAGGGTTGTAACCAGTGATCAATAAAGTGGCATTAGCAATGGCACTGGGATGTAACTGGTAGTCAATAAAGTGTCATTAGCAATGGCACTGGGATGTAACCGATTATCAATAAAGTGGGCATGCCACAGGGATGTAACCAGTGATCAATAAAGAGGCATTAGCAATGGCACTGGTGTTGATCAATAAAGTGGGTATGAGCAATGGTACTGGGATGTAACCGGTGATGAATAAAGTGGACAATAGCAATGGCACTGGGATGTAATCCGTGATCAATAAATTGGGGCTCAGCAATGGCACTGGGATGTAACCGGTGATCAATAAAGTGGCAATAGCAATGGCACTGAGATGAAACTTATGATCAATAAAGTGGTTATTATCAATGGCACTAGGATGTAACCGGTGATCAATAAAGTGGGCATTAGCAATGGTACTGGAATGTAACTGGTGATCAATAAACTGACATTAGTAATGGCACTGGAATGTAACTGTGTTCAATAAAATGGCATTAGCAATGGCACTGGAATGTAACCGGTGATCAGTAAAGTGGGTATTAGCAATGACACTGGGATGAAACCGATGATCAATAAATTGGGCATATCACAGGGATGTAACCAGTGATCAATAAAGTGGGCCTTAGCAATGACACTGGGATGTCATAGGTGATCGATAAAGTGGCATTAGCAATGGCACTGGGGTGTAACCGATGATTAATAAAGTGGGTATTAGCAATGGCACTGGGATGTATTCGGAGATTAATAAAGCGGGTATTAGCAATGGCACTGGGATGTAACCGGTGATCAATAAAGTGGCATTAGCAATGGCATTGGGATGTAACCGGTAATCAATAAAGTGGCATTAGCAATGGCACTGGCATGTGACAAGTGATCAATAAAGTGGCATTAGAAATGGCACTGGGATGTAACCAGTGATCAATAAAGTGGCATTAGCAATGGCACTGGCATGTAACCAGTGATCAATAAAGTTGCATTAGCAACGGCACTCGGATGTAACCATTGATCAATAAAGTGGCATTAGCAATGGCACTGGGCTGTAACAGGTAATCAATAAAGGGGTTATTAGCAAAGGCACTTGGATGTAAGCGGTGATCATTAAAGTGGGCATTAGCAATGGCACTGGGATGTAATAGGTGATCAAAAATGTGGCATACCAATGGCACTGGGATGTAATAGGTGGTCAATAAAGTGTGCATTAGCAATTGCACTGGGATGTAACCGGTGATCGATAAAGTGGGTATTAGCAATGGCACTGGGATGTAACCGGTGATCGATAAAGTGGGTATTAGCAATGGCACTGTGATGTAACTGGTGATCAATAAAGTGGCATTAGCAATGGCACTGGGATGTAACCGGTGATCGATAAAGTGGGAATTAGCAATGGCACTGAGATGTAACTGGTGATCAATAAACTGGCATCAACAATGGCACTGGGATGAAACCGGTGATCAATAAATGGGCATTAGCAATGGCACTGGGATGTAACCAGTGATTAATAAAGTGGGTATTAGCAATGGGACTGGTCTGTAACTGGTAATCAATAAAGGGGTTATTAGCAAAGGCACTTGGATGTAAGCGGTGATCATTAAAGTTGGCGTTAGCAATGGCACTGGGATGTAATAGGTGATCAATAAAGTGGCATTAGCAATAGCACTGGTTTGTAATAGGTGGTCAATAAAGTGGGCATTAGCAATTGCACTGGGATGTAACCGGTGATCGATGAAGTGGGTATTAGCAATGGCACTGGGATGTAACCGGTGATCGATAAAGTGGGTATTAGCAATGGCACTGGGATGTAACTGGTGATCAATAAAGTGGCATTATCAATGGCACTGGGATGTAACCGATGATCAATAAAGTGGCATTAGCAATGGCACTGGGATGTAACCAGTGATCAATAAAGTGGCATTAGCAATGGCACTGGGATGTAACCAATGATCGATAAAGTTGCATTAGCAATGGCACTGAGATGCAACCGGTGATTGATAAAGTGGGTATTAGCAATGGCACTGGGATGTAACTGGTGATGAATAAAAAGGCATTAGCTATGGCACTGAGATGTAACCGATGATCAATAAAGTGGGTATGTCACAGGGATGTAACCAGTAATCAATAAAGTGGCATTAGCAATGGCACTGGTGGTGATCAATAAAGTGGGTATGAGCAATGGTACTGGGATGTAACCGGTGATCAATAAAGTGGGCATTAGCAATGGCACTGGGTTGTAACTGGTGATCAATAAAGTGACATTAGCAATGGCACTGGAATGTAACGGGTGATCAATAAAGTGGCATTAGCGATGGCATTGGGATGTAACTGGTGATCAATAAAGTGGCATTAGCAATGGTACTGGGATGTAACCACTGATCAATATAGTGGGTGTTAGCAGTGGCACTGGGATGTAACCGGTGATCAATAAAGTGGCATTAGCAATGTCAACTGGGATGTAACCAGTTATCAATAAAGTGGCATTAGCAATGTCAACTGGGATGTAACCAGTGATCAATAAAGTGGGTATGAGCAATGGTACTGGGATGTAACCAGTGATCAATAAAGTGGACATTAGCAATAGCACTGGTATGTAACTGGTGATTAATAAAGTGGGCATTAGCAATGGAACTGGGATGTAGCAGGTGATCAGTAAAGTGGGTATTAGCAATGACACTGGGATGTAACCGATGATCAAAACAGTGGGCATGTCACAGGGATGTAACCAGTGATCAATAAAGTGGGCTTGAGCAATGACACTGGGATGTCATAGGTGATCAATAAAGTGGGCAATTACAATGGCCCTGGGATGTAACTGGTGATCAATAATGTGGCATCAGCAATGGCACTGGGATGTAACTGGTGATCAATAAAGTGGCATTAGCAATGACACTGGGATGTAACCGGTGATCAATAAACTGGCACTAGCAATGGCACTGAGATGAAACTTGTGATCAATGAATTATCAATGGCACTGGGATGGAACCGGTGATCAAGAAAGTGGGCATTAGCAATGGCATTGGGATGGAACCGGTGATCAATAAAGTGGGTATTAGCAATTGCACTGGGATGTAACCGGTGAATAATAAAGTGGGTATTAGCAAGGGAACTGGGATGTAACCAATGATCAAAAAAGTGGGCATGTCACAGGGATGTAACCAGTGATTAATAAAGTGGGCATGAGCAATGACACTGGGATGTCATAGGTGATCAATAAAGTGGGCAATTACAATGGCACTGGGATGTAACTGGTGATCAATAAAGTGGCATTAGCAATGGCACTGGGATGTAACTGGTGATCAATAAAGTGGCATTAGCAATGACACTGGGATGTAACCGGTGATCAATAAACTGGCATTAGGAATGGCACTGGGATGTAACCGGTAATCACTAAAATGGGCATTAGCAATGGCATTGGGATGTAACCGGTGATCAATAAAGTGGCATTAGCAATGGTACTGGGATGTAACCAGTGATCAATATAGTGGGTGTTAGCAATGGCACTGGGATGTAACCGGTGATCAATAAAGTGGCATTAGCAATGACAAATGGGATGTAACCATTGATCAATAAACTGACATTAGCAATGGCACTGGAAAGAAACCGGTGATCAATAAACTGGCACTAGCAATGGTACTGGTGGTGATAAATAAAGTGGGTATGAGCAGTGGTACTGGGATGTAACCGGTGATCAATAAAGTTGGCATTAGCAATGGCACTGGGATGTAACTGGTGATCAATAAAGTGGCATTAGCAATGGCACTGGGATATAACTGGTGGTCAATAAAGTGTCATTAGCAATGGCACTGGGATGTAACCGATGATCAATAAAGTGGGCATGTCACAGGGATGTAGCTAGTGATCAATAAAGTGGCATTAGCAATGGCACTGGTGGTGATCAATAAAGTGGGTATGAGCAATGGTACTGGGATGTAATCAGTGATCAATAAAGTGGGCATTAGCAATAGCACTGGTATGTAACTGGTGATTAATAAAGTGGGCAGTAGCAATGGCACTGGGATGTAACTGGTGATCAATAAAGTGGCATTAGCAATGTCACTGGGATGTAACTGGTGATCAATAAAGTGGCATTAGAAATGACACTGGGATGTCATAAGTGATTGATAAAGAGGCATTAGCAATGGCACTGTGATGTAACCGGTGATCAATAATGAGGGTATTTGCAATGGCACTGGGATGGAACCGATGATCAATAATGTGGGTATTAGCAATGGCACTGGGATGTAACCGGTGATTAATAAAGTGGGTATTAGCAATGGCACTTTGATGTATTTGGAGATCAATAAAGCTGGTATTAGCAATGGCACTGGGATGTAACGGTGATCAATAAACTTCTGTTAGCAATGAAACTGGAATGTAACCGGTGATCAATGAAGTGGGTGTTAGCAATGGCACTGGGATGTAACCGGTGATCAATAAAGTGGGTATTTGCAATTGCACTGGAATGTATCCTGTGATCACTAAAGTGGGTATTAGCAATGGCACTGGGATGTAACCGGTGATCAATAAAGTGGGTATTGGCAATGGCACTGGGATGTAACCGGTGATCAATACAGTGGCATTAGCAATAGCACTGGGATGTATCTGGTGATCAATAAAGTGGGTATTAGCAATGGCACTGGGATATGACCGGTGATGAATCAAATGGCATTAGCAATGGCCCTGGGATGTAACCGGTGATCTATAAAGTGGGTATTAGCAATGGCACTGTGATGTTACCAGTGATCGATGAAATGGGTATTAGCAATGGCACTGGGATGTAACAAGTGATCCATAAAGTGGGTACTAGCAATGGCACTGGGATGTAATATGTGACCAATAAAGTGGCATTAGCAATGGCACTGGGATGTAACAGGTGATCAATATTTGGTATTAGCAATGGCACTGGATATAACCGGTGATCAATAAACTGGGTATTAGCTATGGCACTGGGATGTAACCGGTGATCAATAAACTTGCATTATCAATGACACTAGGCTGCAACAGGGGATCAATGAAGTGGGTATTAACAATGGCACTGGGATGTAACCTGTGATCCATAAAGTGGATATTAGCAATGGCACTGGGATGTAACCGGTGATCGATAAAGTGGTTATCAGCAATGGCACTAAGATGTAACCGGTAATCGATAAAGTGGTGATCAATAAACTGGGTGTTAGCTATGGCACTGGGATGTAACCGGTGATCAATAAACTTGCGTTATCAATGACACTAGGATGCAACAGGGGATCAATAAAGTGGGTATTAGCAATGGCACTGGGATGATACCGCTGATCCATGAAGTGGATATTACCAATGGCACTGGGATATAACCAGTGATCAATAAACTGGGTATTAGCTATGGCACTGGGATGTAAACGGTGATCAATAAACCTGCGTTATCAAGGACACTAGGATGCAACAGGGGATCAACAAAGTGGGTATTAGCAATGGCACTGGGATGTAATTAGTGATCAATAAAGTGGTATTAGCAATGGCACGGGATGTAACCGGTGATCCATAAAGTGGGTATTAGAAATGGCACTGGGATTTAACCGGTGATCAATACTTTGGTATTAGCACTGGCCCTGGGATATAACCGGTGATCAATAAACTGGGAATTAGCTATGGCACTGGGATGTAACCGATGATCAATAAACTTCCGTTTGCAATGAAACTGGAATGTAACCGGTGATCAATGAAGTGGGTGTTAGCAATGGCACTGGGATGTAACCAGTGATCAATAAAGTGGGTATTTGCAATGGCACTGGAATGTATCCTGTGATCACTAAAGTGGGTATTAGCAATGGCACTGGGATGTAACCGGTGATCAATAAAGTGGCATTAGCAATGGCACTGGGATGTAACTGGTGACCAATAAAGTGGGTATTGGCAACGGCACTGGGATGTAACCGGTGATCAATACAGTGGCATTAGCAATGGCACTGGGATGTAACTGGTGATTAATAAAGTGGGTATTAGAAATGGCACTTGGATGTAACCGGTGATCAATAAAGTTGCATTGGATGTAAGCTAGGATCAATAAAGTGGGTATTAGCAATGGCATTGGGATGTATCTGGTGATCAATAAAGTGGGTATTAGCAATGGCACGGGGATGTAACCAGTGATCAATAAAGTGGTTATTAGCAATGGTACATGGATATAACCTGGGATCAATAAAGTGGGTATTTGCAATGGCATTAGGATGTATCTGGTGATCAATAAAGTGGGTATTAGCAATGGCACTTGGATGTAACCGGTGTTCAATAAAGTGGGCTTTAGCAATGGTACATGGATGTAACCTGGGATTAATAAAGTGGGTATTAGCAATGGCATTGGGATGTATCTGGTGATCAATAAAGTGGGTATTAGCAATGGCACTGGGATGTGACCGGTGATTAATCAAATGGCATTAGCAATGGCACTGGGATGTGACCAGTGATTGATAAAGGGAGTATTAGCAATGGCACTGGGAATTAACTGGTGGTCAATAAAGTGGCATGAGCAATGGCACTGGTGGTGATCAATAAAGTGGGAATTAGCAATGGCACTGGGATGTAACCGATTGTTGTAAATAAAACAGCGATAATGTTAAGCATTCGGTGAAGACATGTTATTGTGTCTTCAGTGTAGTTTTCCCGCTCATACTTTAAAGCGTGGCCAGACTCCATCTTGTTTTCTGGCGTCCATCTTAAAAGTTACACTCCGCCATGTGCTCGCCACGAGGCAAGTCCTACCTCGCTGACTGTCACCTCTGAAATTTGCCCGGCAACAGGCTATAAATAGTTCCAGCCTGTTTAGCGCATGCCCAGTATGTGTAACATCTGTTCTTGTTTAGAGAGGATTGGAATGTGCATTCGAGGGGTCCCATGAACAATTAACTCCGCCCATGTATCGATCATGTTCGAGAAATACCTATATATGGAAGTAAATCATGCTCTTTGAATTGTAATCACCCACTTATGAGCCCCTTCTTTGTGTATAAAAGGGGACCGCGTGTCCGAGTTCTTTGTGCTACCTTGTACAATACTGTAGAGTGTTGTGTGGGAGGTAGTACCACCTTTAAAGGTTTATTAAACTATGTTTTTGTATTTCCAGTTTCCGTGCCAATTTCTTATGTAGTCTGAGGACTTTGCGTACAGAAGAGCGAACCCTGTTCGCACTCGCAGGCCTTGCCGAGGCCTGTACTCATCAAGGTGATCGATATAGTGTATATTAGCAATGGTACCTGGATGTAACCAGTGAGCAATAAAGTGGGCATTAGTAATGGCACTGGGATGTAACCGGTGATCAATAATTTGGATTTAACAATTGCACTGGGATGTAACTGGCGATCAACAAAGTGGCATTAGCAATGGCACTTGGGATGTAATCTGTGATCAGTAAAGTGGCATTAGCAATGGCACTGGGATGTAACCAGTGATCAATAAAGTGGATTTAACAATGGCACTGGGATGTAACTGGCGATCAATAAAGTGGCATTAGCAATGGCACTTGGGATGTAATCTGTGATCAGTAAAGTGGCATTAGCAATGGCACTGGGATCTAACAAATGATCAATAAAGTGGCATTAGCAATGGTACCAGGATGTAACCGGTGAGCAATAAGGTGGGGATTAGTAATGCCACTGGGATGTAACCGGTGATCAATAATTTGGATTTAACAATGGCACTGGGATGTAACTGGCGATCAATAAAGTGGCATTAGAAATGGCACTTGGGATGTAATCTGTGATCAGTAAAGTGGCATTAGCAATGGCACTGGGATGTAACCAGTGATCAATAAAGTGGCATTAGCAATGGCACTTGGGATGTAATCAGTGATCAGTAATGTGACATTAGCAATGGCACTGGGATGTAATTGGTGATCAATAATGTGGGTATTAGCAATTGCACTGGGATGTGATCAGTGATCAATAATGTGGGTATTATCAATGGTACTGGAATGTAACCAGTGATCAATAAACTGGCATTAGCAATGGCACTGGGATGTAACCAGTGATCAATAAAGTGGGTATTAGCAATGGCACTGGGATGTAATCGGTGATCAATAATGTGGGTATTAGCAATTGCACTGGGATGTGATCAGTGATCAATAAAGTGGGCCTTAGCAATGGTACTGGGATGTACCCGGTGATCAATAAACTAACATTAGAAATGGCACTGAAATGTAACGATGATCAATAAACTGCCATTATCAATGGCACTGAGATGTCACCGGTGACCACTAAACTGGTATTAGCAATGGTGTTTGAATGGAAGCAGTAATCAATAAAGTGGGTATTAGCAATAAAACTGGGATGTAACCGGTGATCAATAAAGTGGGTATTAGCAATGGCACTTGGATGTAAGTGGTGATCAATAAAGTGGGCATCAGCAATGGAAGTAGGATGTAAACGGTGATCAATAAAGTGGCAATAGCAATGGCACTGGAATGTAACTGGTGATCAATAAAGTGGGCATTAGCAATGACACTGGGATGGAACCGGTGATCAATAAAGTGGTTATTAGCAATGGCACTGGGATATAACCGGTGATCAATAAAGTGGCATTAGCAGTGGCACTGGGATGTAACCGGTGATCAATAAAATGGCATTAGCAATGGCACTGAGATGTAACTGGTGATCAATAAAGTGGGTATTACCAATGGCACTGGGATGTAAGCTGTGATCAATACAGTGGGTATTAGCATTGGCACTGGGATGAAACTGATGATCAATAAAGTGGCATTAGCAATGGCACTGGGATATAACTGGTGGTCAATAAAGTGTCATTGGCAATGGCACTGGGATGTAACCGATGATCAATAAAGTGGGCATGTCACAGGGATGTAGCTAGTGATCAATAAAGTGGCATTAGCAATGGCACTGGTGGTGATCAATAAAGTGGGTATGAGCAATGGTACTGGGATGTAATCAGTGATCAATAAAGTGGGCATTAGCAATAGCACTGGTATGTAACTGGTGATTAATAAAGTGGGCAGTAGCAATGGCACTGGGATGTAACTGGTGATCAATAAAGTGGCATTAGAAATGACACTGGGATGTCATAAGTGATTGATAAAGAGGCATTAGCAATGGCACTGTGATGTAACCGGTGATCAATAATGAGGGTATTAGCAATGGCACTGGGATGGAACCGATGATCAATAATGTGGGTATTAGCAATGGCACTGGGATGTAACCGGTGATTAATAAAGTGGGTATTAGCAATGGCACTTTGATGTATTTGGAGATCAATAAAGCTGGTATTAGCAATGAAACTGGAATGTAACCGGTGATCAATGAAGTGGGTGTTAGCAATGGCACTGGGATGTAACCGGTGATCAATAAAGTGGGTATTTGCAATTGCACTGGAATGTATCCTGTGATCACTAAAGTGGGTATTAGCAATGGCACTGGGATGTAACCGGTGATCAATAAAGTGGCATTAGAAATGGCACTGGGATATGACCATTGACCAATAAAGTGGGTATTGGCAATGACACTGGGATGTAACCGGTGATCAATACAGTGGCATTAGCAATAGCACTGGGATGTATCTGGTGATCAATAAAGTGGGTATTAGCAATGGCCCTGGGATGTAACCGGGTTCAATAAAGTGGGCTTTTGCAATGGCACTGGGATATGACCGGTGATTAATCAAATGGCATTAGCAATGGCCCTGGGATGTAACCGGTGATCTATAAAGTGGGTATTAGCAATGGCACTGTGATGTTACCAGTGATCGATGAAATGGGTATTAGCAATGTCACTGGGATTTAACAAGTGATCCATAAAGTGGGTACTAGCAATGGCACTGGGATGTAATATGTGACCAATAAAGTGGCATTAGCAATGGCAATGGAATGTAACCGGTGATCAATAAAGTTGGTATTAGAAATGGCACTGGGATTTAACTGGTGATCAATACTTTTGTATTAGCACTGGCACTGGAATATAACTGGTGATCAATAAACTGGGTATTAGCCATGGCACTGGGATGTAACCAGTGATCAATAAAGTGGGCATTAGCAATGGCCCTGGGATGTAACCGGTTATCTATAAAGTGGGTATTAGCAATGGCACTGTGATGTTACCAGTGATCGATGAAATGGGTATTAGCAATGGCACTGGGATTTAACAAGTGATCCATAAAGTGGGTACTAGCAATGGCACTGGGATGTAATATGTGACCAATAAAGTGGCATTAGCAATGGCAATGGAATGTAACCGGTGATCAATAAAGTTGGTATTAGAAATGGCACTGGGATTTAACTGGTGATCAATACTTTTGTATTAGCACTGGCACTGGAATATAACTGGTGATCAATAAACTGGGTATTAGCCATGGCACTGGGATGTAACCAGTGATCAATAAAGTGGGCATTAGCAATGGCCCTGGGATGTAACCGGTTATCTATAAAGTGGGTATTAGCAATGGCACTGTGATGTTACCAGTTATCGATGAAATGGGTATTAGCAATGGCACTGGGATGTAACAAGTGATCCATAAAGTGGGTACTAGCAATGGCACTGGGATGTAATATGTGACCAATAAAGTGGCATTAGCAATGGCACTGGGATGTAACAGGTGATCAATATTTGGTATTAGCAATGGCACTGGATATAACCGGTGATCAATAAACTGGGTATTAGCTATGGCACTGGGATGTAACCGGTGATCAATAAACTTGCATTATCAATGACACTAGGATGCAACAGGGGATCAATGAAGTGGGTATTAACAATGGCACTGGGATGTAACCTGTGATCCATAAAGTGGATATTAGCAATGGCACTGGGATGTAACCGGTGATTGATAAAGTGGTTATCAGCAATGGCACTAAGATGTAACCGGTAATCGATAAATTGGTGATCAATAAACTGGGTGTTAGCTATGGCACTGGGATGTAACCGGTGATCAATAAACTTGCGTTATCAATGACACTAGGATGCAACAGGGGATCAATAAAGTGGGTATTAGCAATGGCACTGGGATGATACCGCTGATCCATGAAGTTGATATTACCAATGGCACTGGGATATAACCAGTGATCAATAAACTGGGTATTAGCTATGGCACTGGGATGTAAACGGTGATCAATAAACCTGCGTTATCAAGGACACTAGGATGCAACAGGGGATCAACAAAGTGGGTATTAGCAATGGCACTGGGATGTAATTAGTGATCAATAAAGTGGTATTAGCAATGGCACGGGATGTAACCGGTGATCCATAAAGTGGGTATTAGAAATGGCACTGGGATTTAACTGGTGATCAATACTTTGGTATTAGCACTGGCCCTGGGATATAACCGGTGATCAATAAACTGGGAATTAGCTATGGCACTGGGATGTAACCGATGATCAATAAACTTCCGTTTGCAATGAAACTGGAATGTAACCGGTGATCAATGAAGTGGGTGTTAGCAATGTCACTGGGATGTAACCAGTGATCAATAAAGTGGGTATTTGCAATTGCACTGGAATGTATCCTGTGATCACTAAAGTGGGTATTAGCAATGGCACTGGGATGTAACCGGTGATCAATAAAGTGGCATTAGCAATGGCACTGGGATGTAACTGGTGACCAATAAAGTGGGTATTGGCAACGGCACTGGGATGTAACCGGTGATCAATACAGTGGCATTAGCAATGGCACTGGGATGTAACTGGTGATTAATAAAGTGGGTATTAGAAATGGCACTTGGATGTAACCGGTGATCAATAAAGTGGCATTGGATGTAAGCTGGGATCAATAAAGTGAGTATTAGCAATGGCATTGGGATGTATCTGGTGATGAATAAAGTGGGTATTAGCAATGGCACGGGGATGTAACCAGTGATCAATAAAGTGGTTATTAGCAATGGTACATGGATATAACCTGGGATCAATAAAGTGGGTATTTGCAATGGCATTAGGATGTATCTGGTGATCAATAAAGTGGGTATTAGCAATGGCACTTGGATGTAACCGGTGTTCAATAAAGTGGGCTTTAGCAATGGTACATGGATGTAACCTGGGATTAATAAAGTGGGTATTAGCAATGGCATTGGGATGTATCTGGTGATCAATAAAGTGGGTATTAGCAATGGCACTGGGATGTGACCGGTGATTAATCAAATGGCATTAGCAATGGCACTGGGATGTGACCAGTGATTGATAAAGGGAGTATTAGCAATGGCACTGGGAATTAACTGGTGGTCAATAAAGTGGCATGAGCAATGGCACTGGTGGTGATCAATAAAGTGGGAATTAGCAATGGCACTGGGATGTAACCGATTGTTGTAAATAAAACAGCGATAATGTTAAGCATTCGCTGAAGACATGTTAATGTGTCTTCAGTGTAGTTTTCCCGCTCATACTTTAAAGCGTGGCCAGACTCCATCTTGTTTTCTGGCGTCCATCTTAAAAGTTACACTCCGCCATGTGCTCGCCACGAGGCAAGTCCTACCTCGCTGACTGTCACCTCTGAAATTTGCCCGGCAACAGGCTATAAATAGTTCCAGCCTGTTTAGCGCATGCCCAGTATGTGTAACATCTGTTCTTGTTTAGAGAGGATTGGAATGTGCATTCGAGGGGTCCCATGAACAATTAACTCCGCCCATGTATCGATCATGTTCGAGAAATACCTATATATGGAAGTAAATCATGCTCTTTGAATTGTAATCACCCACTTATGAGCCCCTTCTTTGTGTATAAAAGGGGACCGCGTGTCCGAGTACTTTGTGCTACCTTGTATAATACTGTAGAGTGTTGTGTGGGAGGTAGTACCACCTTTAAAGGTTTATTAAACTATGTTTTTGTATTTCCAGTTTCCGTGCCAATTTCTTATGTAGTCTGAGGACTTTGCGTACAGAAGAGCGAACCCTGTTCGCACTCGCAGGCCTTGCCGAGGCCTGTACTCATCAAGGTGATCGATATAGTGTATATTAGCAATGATACCTGGATGTAACCAGTGAGCAATAAAGTGGGCATTAGTAATGGCACTGGGATGTAACCGGTGATCAATAATTTGGATTTAACAATTGCACTGGGATGTAACTGGCGATCAACAAAGTGGCATTAGCAATGGCACTTGGGATGTAATCTGTGATCAGTAAAGTGGCATTAGCAATGGCACTGGGATGTAACCAGTGATCAATAAAGTGGATTTAACAATGGCACTGGGATGTAACTGGCGATCAATAAAGTGGCATTAGCAATGGCACTTGGGATGTAATCTGTGATCAGTAAAGTGGCATTAGCAATGGCACTGGGATCTAACAAATGATCAATAAAGTGGCATTAGCAATGGTACCGGGATGTAACCGGTGAGCAATAAGGTGGGGATTAGTAATGCCACTGGGATGTAACCGGTGATCAATAATTTGGATTTAACAATGGCACTGGGATGTAACTGGCGATCAATAAAGTGGCATTAGAAATGGCACTTGGGATGTAATCTGTGATCAGTAAAGTGGCATTAGCAATGGCACTGGGATGTAACCAGTGATCAATAAAGTGGCATTAGCAATGGTACTTGGGATGTAATCAGTGATCAGTAATGTGGCATTAGCAATGGCACTGGGATGTAATTGGTGATCAATAATGTGGGTATTAGATATTGCACTGGGATGTGATCAGTGATCAATAATGTGGGTATTATCAATGGTACTGGAATGTAACCAGTGATCAATAAACTGGCATTAGCAATGGCACTGGGATGTAACCGGTGATCAATAAAGTGGGTATTAGCAATGGCACTGGGATGTAATCGGTGATCAATAATGTGGGTATTAGCAATTGCACTGGGATGTGATCAGTGATCAATAAAGTGGGCATTAGCAATGGTACTGGGATGTACCCGGTGATCAATAAACTAACATTAGAAATGGCACTGAAATGTAACGATGATCAATAAACTGCCATTATCAATTGCACTGAGATGTCACCGGTGACCACTAAACTGGTATTAGCAATGGTGTTTGAATGGAAGCAGTAATCAATAAAGTGGGTATTAGCAATAAAACTGGGATGTAACCGGTGATCAATAAAGTCGGTATTAGCAATGGCACTTGGATGTAAGTGGTGATCAATAAAGTGGGCATCAGCAATGGAAGTAGGATGTAAACGGTGATCAATAAAGTGGCAATAGCAATGGCACTGGAATGTAACTGGTGATCAATAAAGTGGGCATTAGCAATGACACTGGGATGGAACCGGTGATCCATAAAGTGGGTATTAGAAATGGCACTGGGATTTAACTGGTGATCAATACTTTGGTATTAGCACTGGGCCTGGGATATAACCGGTGATCAATAAACTGGGAATTAGCTATGGCACTGGGATGTAACCGATGATCAATAAACTTCCGTTTGCAATGAAACTGGAATGTAACCGGTGATCAATGAAGTGGGTGTTAGCAATGTCACTGGGATGTAACCAGTGATCAATAAAGTGGGTATTTGCAATTGCACTGGAATGTATCCTGTGATCACTAAAGTGGGTATTAGCAATGGCACTGGGATGTAACCGGTGATCAATAAAGTGGCATTAGCAATGGCACTGGGATGTAACTGGTGACCAATAAAGTGGGTATTGGCAACGGCACTGGGATGTAACCGGTGATCAATACAGTGGCATTAGCAATGGCACTGGGATGTAACTGGTGATTAATAAAGTGGGTATTAGAAATGGCACTTGGATGTAACCGGTGATCAATAAAGTGGCATTGGATGTAAGCTGGGATCAATAAAGTGAGTATTAGCAATGGCATTGGGATGTATCTGGTGATCAATAAAGTGGGTATTAGCAATGGCACGGGGATGTAACCAGTGATCAATAAAGTGGTTATTAGCAATGGTACATGGATATAACCTGGGATCAATAAAGTGGGTATTTGCAATGGCATTAGGATGTATCTGGTGATCAATAAAGTGGGTATTAGCAATGGCACTTGGATGTAACCGGTGTTCAATAAAGTGGGCTTTAGCAATGGTACATGGATGTAACCTGGGATTAATAAAGTGGGTATTAGCAATGGCATTGGGATGTATCTGGTGATCAATAAAGTGGGTATTAGCAATGGCACTGGGATGTGACCGGTGATTAATCAAATGGCATTAGCAATGGCACTGGGATGTGACCAGTGATTGATAAAGGGAGTATTAGCAATGGCACTGGGAATTAACTGGTGGTCAATAAAGTGGCATGAGCAATGGCACTGGTGGTGATCAATAAAGTGGGAATTAGCAATGGCACTGGGATGTAACCGATTGTTGTAAATAAAACAGCGATAATGTTAAGCATTCGCTGAAGACATGTTAATGTGTCTTCAGTGTAGTTTTCCCGCTCATACTTTAAAGCGTGGCCAGACTCCATCTTGTTTTCTGGCGTCCATCTTAAAAGTTACACTCCGCCATGTGCTCGCCACGAGGCAAGTCCTACCTCGCTGACTGTCACCTCTGAAATTTGCCCGGCAACAGGCTATAAATAGTTCCAGCCTGTTTAGCGCATGCCCAGTATGTGTAACATCTGTTCTTGTTTAGAGAGGATTGGAATGTGCATTCGAGGGGTCCCATGAACAATTAACTCCGCCCATGTATCGATCATGTTCGAGAAATACCTATATATGGAAGTAAATCATGCTCTTTGAATTGTAATCACCCACTTATGAGCCCCTTCTTTGTGTATAAAAGGGGACCGCGTGTCCGAGTACTTTGTGCTACCTTGTATAATACTGTAGAGTGTTGTGTGGGAGGTAGTACCACCTTTAAAGGTTTATTAAACTATGTTTTTGTATTTCCAGTTTCCGTGCCAATTTCTTATGTAGTCTGAGGACTTTGCGTACAGAAGAGCGAACCCTGTTCGCACTCGCAGGCCTTGCCGAGGCCTGTACTCATCAAGGTGATCGATATAGTGTATATTAGCAATGGTACCTGGATGTAACCAGTGAGCAATAAAGTGGGCATTAGTAATGGCACTGGGATGTAACCGGTGATCAATAATTTGGATTTAACAATTGCACTGGGATGTAACTGGCGATCAACAAAGTGGCATTAGCAATGGCACTTGGGATGTAATCTGTGATCAGTAAAGTGGCATTAGCAATGGCACTGGGATGTAACCAGTGATCAATAAAGTGGATTTAACAATGGCACTGGGATGTAACTGGCGATCAATAAAGTGGCATTAGCAATGGCACTTGGGATGTAATCTGTGATCAGTAAAGTGGCATTAGCAATGGCACTGGGATCTAACAAATGATCAATAAAGTGGCATTAGCAATGGTACCGGGATGTAACCGGTGAGCAATAAGGTGGGGATTAGTAATGCCACTGGGATGTAACCGGTGATCAATAATTTGGATTTAACAATGGCACTGGGATGTAACTGGCGATCAATAAAGTGGCATTAGAAATGGCACTTGGGATGTAATCTGTGATCAGTAAAGTGGCATTAGCAATGGCACTGGGATGTAACCAGTGATCAATAAAGTGGCATTAGCAATGGTACTTGGGATGTAATCAGTGATCAGTAATGTGGCATTAGCAATGGCACTGGGATGTAATTGGTGATCAATAATGTGGGTATTAGATATTGCACTGGGATGTGATCAGTGATCAATAATGTGGGTATTATCAATGGTACTGGAATGTAACCAGTGATCAATAAACTGGCATTAGCAATGGCACTGGGATGTAACCGGTGATCAATAAAGTGGGTATTAGCAATGGCACTGGGATGTAATCGGTGATCAATAATGTGGGTATTAGCAATTGCACTGGGATGTGATCAGTGATCAATAAAGTGGGCATTAGCAATGGTACTGGGATGTACCCGGTGATCAATAAACTAACATTAGAAATGGCACTGAAATGTAACGATGATCAATAAACTGCCATTATCAATTGCACTGAGATGTCACCGGTGACCACTAAACTGGTATTAGCAATGGTGTTTGAATGGAAGCAGTAATCAATAAAGTGGGTATTAGCAATAAAACTGGGATGTAACCGGTGATCAATAAAGTCGGTATTAGCAATGGCACTTGGATGTAAGTGGTGATCAATAAAGTGGGCATCAGCAATGGAAGTAGGATGTAAACGGTGATCAATAAAGTGGCAATAGCAATGGCACTGGAATGTAACTGGTGATCAATAAAGTGGGCATTAGCAATGACACTGGGATGGAACTGGTGATCAATAAAGTGGTTATTAGCAATGGCACTGGGATATAACCGGTGATCAATAAAGTGGCATTAGCAGTGGCACTGGGATGTAACCGGTGATCAATAAAATGGCATTAGCAATGGCACTGAGATGTAACTGGTGATCAATAAAGTCGGTATTACCAATGGCACTGGGATGTAAGCTGTGATCAATACAGTGGGTATTAGCATTGGCACTGGGATGAAACTGATGATCAATAAAGGGGGTATTAGCAAAGGCACTGGGATGTAACCGTTGATCAATAAATTGGGACTCAACAATGGCACTGGGATGTAACCGGTGATCAATAAAGTGGCAATAGCAATGGCACTGAGATGTACCCGGTGATCAATGAAGCGGTTGTTAGCAATGGCACTGGGATGTAACCGGTGATCATTAAAGTGGGCATTAGCAATGGCACTTTGATGGGACCGGTGATCAATAAAGTGGGTATTAGCAATGGCACTGGGATATAACTGGTGATCAATAAAGTGGCATTAGCAATGGCACTGGGATGTAACCGGTGATCAATAAAATGGCATTAGCAATGGCACTGAGATGTAACTGGTGATCAATAAAGTGGGTATTAGCAATGGCACTGGGATGTAACCGGTGATCAATAAAGTGGCGCTAGCAATGGCACTGGGATGTAACTGGTGATCAATAAAGTGGGTTTTAGCAATGAACTGGGATGTACCCGGTGATCAATAAAGTGGTATCAGCAATGGCACTTGGATGTAACCCGTGATCAATAAATTGGGGCTCAGCAATGGCACTGGGATGTAACCGGTGATCAATAAAGTGGCAATAGCAATGGCATTGAGATGTAACCGGTGATCAATAAAGTGGCGCTAGCAATGTAAATGTAAATTGATACTTTTATAGCGCACTACTCACCCGCAAGGGTCTCAAGGCGCTTGTACGAATACCGCTGTGGAACCCATCCTAGCTTTCCCTGTGAGGCGTCCACTCCTGGTCACCCCCAAGGTGGAGGCCAGGCATCCTTAGCGTTGTGGAGATTAAGCAAGCTATTGCCCAGAGTTGCAGAGTGGGACTCCATGATTGGAATAGGCACAGAGGCGAGAATTATCAGGTCCGTGGAAGTTTTGAGCCCAAGAGCCGCCGAGGCGGGAATTAAACCCTGGTCCCGGCCTAGACTTCTGCTTCAGGGTCTGCCGCTCTAATCATTGAGCCACGCAATGGCACTGGGATGTAACCGGTGATCAATAAAGTGGGTATTAACAATGGCACTGGGATGTAACCGGTGATCAATAAAGTTGCGCTAGCAATGGCACTGGGATGTAACCGGTGATCGATAAAGTGGGAATTTGCAATGGCACTGGGATGTAACCGGTGATCAATAAACTGGCATCAACAATGGCACTGGGATGAAACCCGTGATCAATAAATGGGCATTAGCAATGGCACTGGGATGTAACCATTGATTAATAAAGTGGGTATTAGCAATGGGACTGGTCTGTAACCGGTAATCAATAAAGTGGGTATTAGCAATGGCACTGGGATGTAACCGGTGATCAATAAAGTGGCGCTAGCAATGGCACTGGGATGTAACCGGTGATCAATAAAGTGAGTTTTAGCAGTGAACTGAGATGTAACCGGTGATCAATAAAGTGGGTCTCAGCAATGGCAATGGGAAGTAACCTGTGATGAATAAATTGGGGCACAGCAATGGCACTGGGATGTAACCGGTGATCAATAAAGTGGCAATAGCAATGGCACTGAGATGAAACATGTGATCAATAAAGTGGTTATTAGCAATGGCACTGGGATGTAACCGGTGAATAATAAAGTGGGTATTAGCAATGGAACTGGAATGTAACAGGTGATCAATAAAGTGGCATCAGCAATGGCATTGGGATATAACCTGTGATCAATAAAGTGGGTATTAGCAATGGCACTGGGATGTAACCGGTGATCAATAAAGTGGGTATTAGCAATGGCACTGGGATGTAACCGGTGATCAATATTGGGGCATTAGCAATTGCACTGGGATGTAACCGGTGATCAATAAAGTGGCATCAACAATGTCACTGGGATGTAACCGATGATCAATAAAGTGGCATTAGCAATGGCACTGGGATGTAATAGGTGATCAATAAAGTGGCATTAGCAATGGCACTGGGATGTAATAGGTGGTCAATAAAGTGGGCATTAGCAATGGCACTGGGATGAAACCGGTGATCGATAAAGTTGGTATTAGCAATGGCACTGGGATGTAACTGGTGATCAATAAAGTGGGCATTAGCAATGGCCCTGGGATGTAACCGGTTATCTATAAAGTGGGTATTAGCAATGGCACTGTGATGTTACCAGTTATCGATGAAATGGGTATTAGCAATGGCACTGGGATGTAACAAGTGATCCATAAAGTGGGTACTAGCAATGGCACTGGGATGTAATATGTGACCAATAAAGTGGCATTAGCAATGGCACTGGGATGTAACAGGTGATCAATATTTGGTATTAGCAATGGCACTGGATATAACCGGTGATCAATAAACTGGGTATTAGCTATGGCACTGGGATGTAACCGGTGATCAATAAACTTGCATTATCAATGACACTAGGATGCAACAGGGGATCAATGAAGTGGGTATTAACAATGGCACTGGGATGTAACCTGTGATCCATAAAGTGGATATTAGCAATGGCACTGGGATGTAACCGGTGATTGATAAAGTGGTTATCAGCAATGGCACTAAGATGTAACCGGTAATCGATAAATTGGTGATCAATAAACTGGGTGTTAGCTATGGCACTGGGATGTAACCGGTGATCAATAAACTTGCGTTATCAATGACACTAGGATGCAACAGGGGATCAATAAAGTGGGTATTAGCAATGGCACTGGGATGATACCGCTGATCCATGAAGTTGATATTACCAATGGCACTGGGATATAACCAGTGATCAATAAACTGGGTATTAGCTATGGCACTGGGATGTAAACGGTGATCAATAAACCTGCGTTATCAAGGACACTAGGATGCAACAGGGGATCAACAAAGTGGGTATTAGCAATGGCACTGGGATGTAATTAGTGATCAATAAAGTGGTATTAGCAATGGCACGGGATGTAACCGGTGATCCATAAAGTGGGTATTAGAAATGGCACTGGGATTTAACTGGTGATCAATACTTTGGTATTAGCACTGGCCCTGGGATATAACCGGTGATCAATAAACTGGGAATTAGCTATGGCACTGGGATGTAACCGATGATCAATAAACTTCCGTTTGCAATGAAACTGGAATGTAACCGGTGATCAATGAAGTGGGTGTTAGCAATGTCACTGGGATGTAACCAGTGATCAATAAAGTGGGTATTTGCAATTGCACTGGAATGTATCCTGTGATCACTAAAGTGGGTATTAGCAATGGCACTGGGATGTAACCGGTGATCAATAAAGTGGCATTAGCAATGGCACTGGGATGTAACTGGTGACCAATAAAGTGGGTATTGGCAACGGCACTGGGATGTAACCGGTGATCAATACAGTGGCATTAGCAATGGCACTGGGATGTAACTGGTGATTAATAAAGTGGGTATTAGAAATGGCACTTGGATGTAACCGGTGATCAATAAAGTGGCATTGGATGTAAGCTGGGATCAATAAAGTGAGTATTAGCAATGGCATTGGGATGTATCTGGTGATGAATAAAGTGGGTATTAGCAATGGCACGGGGATGTAACCAGTGATCAATAAAGTGGTTATTAGCAATGGTACATGGATATAACCTGGGATCAATAAAGTGGGTATTTGCAATGGCATTAGGATGTATCTGGTGATCAATAAAGTGGGTATTAGCAATGGCACTTGGATGTAACCGGTGTTCAATAAAGTGGGCTTTAGCAATGGTACATGGATGTAACCTGGGATTAATAAAGTGGGTATTAGCAATGGCATTGGGATGTATCTGGTGATCAATAAAGTGGGTATTAGCAATGGCACTGGGATGTGACCGGTGATTAATCAAATGGCATTAGCAATGGCACTGGGATGTGACCAGTGATTGATAAAGGGAGTATTAGCAATGGCACTGGGAATTAACTGGTGGTCAATAAAGTGGCATGAGCAATGGCACTGGTGGTGATCAATAAAGTGGGAATTAGCAATGGCACTGGGATGTAACCGATTGTTGTAAATAAAACAGCGATAATGTTAAGCATTCGCTGAAGACATGTTAATGTGTCTTCAGTGTAGTTTTCCCGCTCATACTTTAAAGCGTGGCCAGACTCCATCTTGTTTTCTGGCGTCCATCTTAAAAGTTACACTCCGCCATGTGCTCGCCACGAGGCAAGTCCTACCTCGCTGACTGTCACCTCTGAAATTTGCCCGGCAACAGGCTATAAATAGTTCCAGCCTGTTTAGCGCATGCCCAGTATGTGTAACATCTGTTCTTGTTTAGAGAGGATTGGAATGTGCATTCGAGGGGTCCCATGAACAATTAACTCCGCCCATGTATCGATCATGTTCGAGAAATACCTATATATGGAAGTAAATCATGCTCTTTGAATTGTAATCACCCACTTATGAGCCCCTTCTTTGTGTATAAAAGGGGACCGCGTGTCCGAGTACTTTGTGCTACCTTGTATAATACTGTAGAGTGTTGTGTGGGAGGTAGTACCACCTTTAAAGGTTTATTAAACTATGTTTTTGTATTTCCAGTTTCCGTGCCAATTTCTTATGTAGTCTGAGGACTTTGCGTACAGAAGAGCGAACCCTGTTCGCACTCGCAGGCCTTGCCGAGGCCTGTACTCATCAAGGTGATCGATATAGTGTATATTAGCAATGGTACCTGGATGTAACCAGTGAGCAATAAAGTGGGCATTAGTAATGGCACTGGGATGTAACCGGTGATCAATAATTTGGATTTAACAATTGCACTGGGATGTAACTGGCGATCAACAAAGTGGCATTAGCAATGGCACTTGGGATGTAATCTGTGATCAGTAAAGTGGCATTAGCAATGGCACTGGGATGTAACCAGTGATCAATAAAGTGGATTTAACAATGGCACTGGGATGTAACTGGCGATCAATAAAGTGGCATTAGCAATGGCACTTGGGATGTAATCTGTGATCAGTAAAGTGGCATTAGCAATGGCACTGGGATCTAACAAATGATCAATAAAGTGGCATTAGCAATGGTACCGGGATGTAACCGGTGAGCAATAAGGTGGGGATTAGTAATGCCACTGGGATGTAACCGGTGATCAATAATTTGGATTTAACAATGGCACTGGGATGTAACTGGCGATCAATAAAGTGGCATTAGAAATGGCACTTGGGATGTAATCTGTGATCAGTAAAGTGGCATTAGCAATGGCACTGGGATGTAACCAGTGATCAATAAAGTGGCATTAGCAATGGTACTTGGGATGTAATCAGTGATCAGTAATGTGGCATTAGCAATGGCACTGGGATGTAATTGGTGATCAATAATGTGGGTATTAGATATTGCACTGGGATGTGATCAGTGATCAATAATGTGGGTATTATCAATGGTACTGGAATGTAACCAGTGATCAATAAACTGGCATTAGCAATGGCACTGGGATGTAACCGGTGATCAATAAAGTGGGTATTAGCAATGGCACTGGGATGTAATCGGTGATCAATAATGTGGGTATTAGCAATTGCACTGGGATGTGATCAGTGATCAATAAAGTGGGCATTAGCAATGGTACTGGGATGTACCCGGTGATCAATAAACTAACATTAGAAATGGCACTGAAATGTAACGATGATCAATAAACTGCCATTATCAATTGCACTGAGATGTCACCGGTGACCACTAAACTGGTATTAGCAATGGTGTTTGAATGGAAGCAGTAATCAATAAAGTGGGTATTAGCAATAAAACTGGGATGTAACCGGTGATCAATAAAGTCGGTATTAGCAATGGCACTTGGATGTAAGTGGTGATCAATAAAGTGGGCATCAGCAATGGAAGTAGGATGTAAACGGTGATCAATAAAGTGGCAATAGCAATGGCACTGGAATGTAACTGGTGATCAATAAAGTGGGCATTAGCAATGACACTGGGATGGAACCGGTGATCCATAAAGTGGGTATTAGAAATGGCACTGGGATTTAACTGGTGATCAATACTTTGGTATTAGCACTGGGCCTGGGATATAACCGGTGATCAATAAACTGGGAATTAGCTATGGCACTGGGATGTAACCGATGATCAATAAACTTCCGTTTGCAATGAAACTGGAATGTAACCGGTGATCAATGAAGTGGGTGTTAGCAATGTCACTGGGATGTAACCAGTGATCAATAAAGTGGGTATTTGCAATTGCACTGGAATGTATCCTGTGATCACTAAAGTGGGTATTAGCAATGGCACTGGGATGTAACCGGTGATCAATAAAGTGGCATTAGCAATGGCACTGGGATGTAACTGGTGACCAATAAAGTGGGTATTGGCAACGGCACTGGGATGTAACCGGTGATCAATACAGTGGCATTAGCAATGGCACTGGGATGTAACTGGTGATTAATAAAGTGGGTATTAGAAATGGCACTTGGATGTAACCGGTGATCAATAAAGTGGCATTGGATGTAAGCTGGGATCAATAAAGTGAGTATTAGCAATGGCATTGGGATGTATCTGGTGATCAATAAAGTGGGTATTAGCAATGGCACGGGGATGTAACCAGTGATCAATAAAGTGGTTATTAGCAATGGTACATGGATATAACCTGGGATCAATAAAGTGGGTATTTGCAATGGCATTAGGATGTATCTGGTGATCAATAAAGTGGGTATTAGCAATGGCACTTGGATGTAACCGGTGTTCAATAAAGTGGGCTTTAGCAATGGTACATGGATGTAACCTGGGATTAATAAAGTGGGTATTAGCAATGGCATTGGGATGTATCTGGTGATCAATAAAGTGGGTATTAGCAATGGCACTGGGATGTGACCGGTGATTAATCAAATGGCATTAGCAATGGCACTGGGATGTGACCAGTGATTGATAAAGGGAGTATTAGCAATGGCACTGGGAATTAACTGGTGGTCAATAAAGTGGCATGAGCAATGGCACTGGTGGTGATCAATAAAGTGGGAATTAGCAATGGCACTGGGATGTAACCGATTGTTGTAAATAAAACAGCGATAATGTTAAGCATTCGCTGAAGACATGTTAATGTGTCTTCAGTGTAGTTTTCCCGCTCATACTTTAAAGCGTGGCCAGACTCCATCTTGTTTTCTGGCGTCCATCTTAAAAGTTACACTCCGCCATGTGCTCGCCACGAGGCAAGTCCTACCTCGCTGACTGTCACCTCTGAAATTTGCCCGGCAACAGGCTATAAATAGTTCCAGCCTGTTTAGCGCATGCCCAGTATGTGTAACATCTGTTCTTGTTTAGAGAGGATTGGAATGTGCATTCGAGGGGTCCCATGAACAATTAACTCCGCCCATGTATCGATCATGTTCGAGAAATACCTATATATGGAAGTAAATCATGCTCTTTGAATTGCAATCACCCACTTATGAGCCCCTTCTTTGTGTATAAAAGGGGACCGCGTGTCCGAGTACTTTGTGCTACCTTGTATAATACTGTAGAGTGTTGTGTGGGAGGTAGTACCACCTTTAAAGGTTTATTAAACTATGTTTTTGTATTTCCAGTTTCCGTGCCAATTTCTTATGTAGTCTGAGGACTTTGCGTACAGAAGAGCGAACCCTGTTCGCACTCGCAGGCCTTGCCGAGGCCTGTACTCATCAAGGTGATCGATATAGTGTATATTAGCAATGGTACCTGGATGTAACCAGTGAGCAATAAAGTGGGCATTAGTAATGGCACTGGGATGTAACCGGTGATCAATAATTTGGATTTAACAATTGCACTGGGATGTAACTGGCGATCAACAAAGTGGCATTAGCAATGGCACTTGGGATGTAATCTGTGATCAGTAAAGTGGCATTAGCAATGGCACTGGGATGTAACCAGTGATCAATAAAGTGGATTTAACAATGGCACTGGGATGTAACTGGCGATCAATAAAGTGGCATTAGCAATGGCACTTGGGATGTAATCTGTGATCAGTAAAGTGGCATTAGCAATGGCACTGGGATCTAACAAATGATCAATAAAGTGGCATTAGCAATGGTACCGGGATGTAACCGGTGAGCAATAAGGTGGGGATTAGTAATGCCACTGGGATGTAACCGGTGATCAATAATTTGGATTTAACAATGGCACTGGGATGTAACTGGCGATCAATAAAGTGGCATTAGAAATGGCACTTGGGATGTAATCTGTGATCAGTAAAGTGGCATTAGCAATGGCACTGGGATGTAACCAGTGATCAATAAAGTGGCATTAGCAATGGTACTTGGGATGTAATCAGTGATCAGTAATGTGGCATTAGCAATGGCACTGGGATGTAATTGGTGATCAATAATGTGGGTATTAGATATTGCACTGGGATGTGATCAGTGATCAATAATGTGGGTATTATCAATGGTACTGGAATGTAACCAGTGATCAATAAACTGGCATTAGCAATGGCACTGGGATGTAACCGGTGATCAATAAAGTGGGTATTAGCAATGGCACTGGGATGTAATCGGTGATCAATAATGTGGGTATTAGCAATTGCACTGGGATGTGATCAGTGATCAATAAAGTGGGCATTAGCAATGGTACTGGGATGTACCCGGTGATCAATAAACTAACATTAGAAATGGCACTGAAATGTAACGATGATCAATAAACTGCCATTATCAATTGCACTGAGATGTCACCGGTGACCACTAAACTGGTATTAGCAATGGTGTTTGAATGGAAGCAGTAATCAATAAAGTGGGTATTAGCAATAAAACTGGGATGTAACCGGTGATCAATAAAGTCGGTATTAGCAATGGCACTTGGATGTAAGTGGTGATCAATAAAGTGGGCATCAGCAATGGAAGTAGGATGTAAACGGTGATCAATAAAGTGGCAATAGCAATGGCACTGGAATGTAACTGGTGATCAATAAAGTGGGCATTAGCAATGACACTGGGATGGAACCGGTGATCAATAAAGTGGTTATTAGCAATGGCACTGGGATATAACCGGTGATCAATAAAGTGGCATTAGCAGTGGCACTGGGATGTAACCGGTGATCAATAAAATGGCATTAGCAATGGCACTGAGATGTAACTGGTGATCAATAAAGTCGGTATTACCAATGGCACTGGGATGTAAGCTGTGATCAATACAGTGGGTATTAGCATTGGCACTGGGATGAAACTGATGATCAATAAAGGGGGTATTAGCAAAGGCACTGGGATGTAACCGTTGATCAATAAATTGGGACTCAACAATGGCACTGGGATGTAACCGGTGATCAATAAAGTGGCAATAGCAATGGCACTGAGATGTACCCGGTGATCAATGAAGCGGTTGTTAGCAATGGCACTGGGATGTAACCGGTGATCATTAAAGTGGGCATTAGCAATGGCACTTTGATGGGACCGGTGATCAATAAAGTGGGTATTAGCAATGGCACTGGGATATAACTGGTGATCAATAAAGTGGCATTAGCAATGGCACTGGGATGTAACCGGTGATCAATAAAATGGCATTAGCAATGGCACTGAGATGTAACTGGTGATCAATAAAGTGGGTATTAGCAATGGCACTGGGATGTAACCGGTGATCAATAAAGTGGCGCTAGCAATGGCACTGGGATGTAACTGGTGATCAATAAAGTGGGTTTTAGCAATGAACTGGGATGTACCCGGTGATCAATAAAGTGGTATCAGCAATGGCACTTGGATGTAACCCGTGATCAATAAATTGGGGCTCAGCAATGGCACTGGGATGTAACCGGTGATCAATAAAGTGGCAATAGCAATGGCATTGAGATGTAACCGGTGATCAATAAAGTGGCGCTAGCAATGTAAATGTAAATTGATACTTTTATAGCGCACTACTCACCCGCAAGGGTCTCAAGGCGCTTGTACGAATACCGCTGTGGAACCCATCCTAGCTTTCCCTGTGAGGCGTCCACTCCTGGTCACCCCCAAGGTGGAGGCCAGGCATCCTTAGCGTTGTGGAGATTAAGCAAGCTATTGCCCAGAGTTGCAGAGTGGGACTCCATGATTGGAATAGGCACAGAGGCGAGAATTATCAGGTCCGTGGAAGTTTTGAGCCCAAGAGCCGCCGAGGCGGGAATTAAACCCTGGTCCCGGCCTAGACTTCTGCTTCAGGGTCTGCCGCTCTAATCATTGAGCCACGCAATGGCACTGGGATGTAACCGGTGATCAATAAAGTGGGTATTAACAATGGCACTGGGATGTAACCGGTGATCAATAAAGTTGCGCTAGCAATGGCACTGGGATGTAACCGGTGATCGATAAAGTGGGAATTTGCAATGGCACTGGGATGTAACCGGTGATCAATAAACTGGCATCAACAATGGCACTGGGATGAAACCCGTGATCAATAAATGGGCATTAGCAATGGCACTGGGATGTAACCATTGATTAATAAAGTGGGTATTAGCAATGGGACTGGTCTGTAACCGGTAATCAATAAAGTGGGTATTAGCAATGGCACTGGGATGTAACCGGTGATCAATAAAGTGGCGCTAGCAATGGCACTGGGATGTAACCGGTGATCAATAAAGTGAGTTTTAGCAGTGAACTGAGATGTAACCGGTGATCAATAAAGTGGGTCTCAGCAATGGCAATGGGAAGTAACCTGTGATGAATAAATTGGGGCACAGCAATGGCACTGGGATGTAACCGGTAATCAATAAAGTGGCAATAGCAATGGCACTGAGATGAAACATGTGATCAATAAAGTGGTTATTAGCAATGGCACTGGGATGTAACCGGTGAATAATAAAGTGGGTATTAGCAATGGAACTGGAATGTAACAGGTGATCAATAAAGTGGCATCAGCAATGGCATTGGGATATAACCTGTGATCAATAAAGTGGGTATTAGCAATGGCACTGGGATGTAACCGGTGATCAATAAAGTGGGTATTAGCAATGGCACTGGGATGTAACCGGTGATCAATATTGGGGCATTAGCAATTGCACTGGGATGTAACCGGTGATCAATAAAGTGGCATCAACAATGTCACTGGGATGTAACCGATGATCAATAAAGTGGCATTAGCAATGGCACTGGGATGTAATAGGTGATCAATAAAGTGGCATTAGCAATGGCACTGGGATGTAATAGGTGGTCAATAAAGTGGGCATTAGCAATGGCACTGGGATGAAACCGGTGATCGATAAAGTTGGTATTAGCAATGGCACTGGGATGTAACTGGTGATCAATAAAGTGGCGTTAGCAATGGCACTGGGATATAACCGATGATCAATAAAGTGGCATTAGCAATGGCACTGGGATGTAACCGGTGATCAATAAAGTGGCATTAGCAATGGCACTGGGATGTAACCAGTGATCGATAAAGTTGCAGTAGCAACAGCACTGGGATGTAACCATTGATCAATAAAGTGGCAATAGCAATGGCACTGGGCTGTAACCGGTAATCAATAAAGTGGGTATTAGCAAAGGCACTTGGATGTAAGCGGTGATCATCAAAGTGGGTATTAGCAATGGCACTGGGATGTAATAAGTGATCAATAAAGTGGCATTAGCAATGGCACTGGGATGTAATACGTGGTCAATTAAGTAGCATTAGCAATGGCACTGGGATGTAACCGGTGATCGATAAAGTGGGTATTAGCAATGGCACTGGGATGTAACCCGTGATCGATAAAGTGGGTATTAGCAATGGAACTGGAATGTAACAGGTGATCAATAAAGTGGCATCAGCAATGGCATTGGGATATAACCTGTGATCAATAAAGTGGGTATTAGCAATGGCACTGGGATGTAATCGGTGATCAATAATGTGGGTATTAGCAATTGCACTGGGATGTGATCAGTGATCAATAAAGTGGGCATTAGCAATGGTACTGGGATGTACCCGGTGATCAATAAACTAACATTAGAAATGGCACTGAAATGTAACGATGATCAATAAACTGCCATTATCAATGGCACTGAGATGTCACCGGTGACCACTAAACTGGTATTAGCAATGGTGTTTGAATGGAAGCAGTAATCAATAAAGTGGGTATTAGCAATAAAACTGGGATGTAACCGGTGATCAATAAAGTCGGTATTAGCAATGGCACTTGGATGTAAGTGGTGATCAATAAAGTGGGCATCAGCAATGGAAGTAGGATGTAAACGGTGATCAATAAAGTGGCAATAGCAATGGCACTGGAATGTAACTGGTGATCAATAAAGTGGGCATTAGCAATGACACTGGGATGGAACCGGTGATCAATAAAGTGGTTATTAGCAATGGCACTGGGATATAACCGGTGATCAATAAAGTGGCATTAGCAGTGGCACTGGGAATTAACCGGTGATCAATAAAATGGCATTAGCAATAGCACTGAGATGTAACTGGTGATCAATAAAGTGGGTATTACCAATGGCACTGGGATGTAAGCTGTGATCAATACAGTGGGTATTAGCATTGGCACTGGGATGAAACTGATGATCAATAAAGGGGGTATTAGCAAAGGCACTGGGATGTAACCGTTGATCAATAAATTGGGACTCAACAATGGCACTGGGATGTAACCGGTGATCAATAAAGTGGCAATAGCAATGGCACTGAGATGTACCCGGTGATCAATGAAGCGGTTGTTAGCAATGGCACTGGGATGTAACCGGTGATCATTAAAGTGGGCATTAGCAATGGCACTGGGATGGGACCGGTGATCAATAAAGTGGGTATTAGCAATGGCACTGGGATATAACTGGTGATCAATAAAGTGGCATTAGCAATGGCACTGGGATGTAACCGGTGATCAATAAAATGGCATTAGCAATGGCACTGAGATGTAACCGGTGATCAATAAAGTGGCGCTAGCAATGGCACTGGGATGTAACTGGTGATCAATAAAGTGGGTTTTAGCAATGAACTGGGATGTACCCGGTGATCAATAAAGTGGTATCAGCAATGGCACTGGGATGTAACCCGTGATCAATAAATTGGGGCTCAGCAATGGCACTGTGATGTAACCGGTGATCAATAAAGTGGCAATAGCAATGGCATTGAGATGTAACCGGTGATCAATAAAGTGGCGCTAGCAATGTAAATGTAAATTGATACTTTTATAGCGCACTACTCACCCGCAAGGGTCTCAAGGCGCTTGTACGAATACCGCTGTGGAACCCATCCTAGCTTTCCCTGTGAGGCGTCCACTCCTGGTCACCCCCAAGGTGGAGGCCAGGCATCCTTAGCGTTGTGGAGATTAAGCAAGCTATTGCCCAGAGTTGCAGAGTGGGACTCCATGATTGGAATAGGCACAGAGGCGAGAATTATCAGGTCCGTGGAAGTTTTGAGCCCAAGAGCCGCCGAGGCAGGAATTAAACCCTGGTCCCGGGCTAGACTTCTGCTTCAGGGTCTGCCGCTCTAATCATTGAGCCACGCAATGGCACTGGGATGTAACCGGTGATCAATAAAGTGGGTATTAGCA
The DNA here is from genome assembly GCF_964263255.1 of Lissotriton vulgaris. Lineage (NCBI taxonomy): Eukaryota > Metazoa > Chordata > Amphibia > Caudata > Salamandridae > Lissotriton > Lissotriton vulgaris. Next base: position 173,270 of record NW_028253415.1, read on the forward strand.
ATGGCACTGGGATGTAACCGGTGATCAATAAAGTTGCGCTAGCAATAGCACTGGGATGTAACCGGTGATCGATAAAGTGGGAATTTGCAATGGCACTGGGATGTAACCGGTGATCAATAAACTGGCATCAACAATGGCACTGGGATGAAACCCGTGATCAATAAATGGGCATTAGCAATGGCACTGGGATGTAACCATTGATTAATAAAGTGGGTATTAGCAATGGGACTGGTCTGTAACCGGTAATCAATAAAGTGGGTATTAGCAATGGCACTGGGATGTAACCGGTGATCAATAAAGTGGCGCTAGCAATGGCACTGGGATGTAACCGGTGATCAATAAAGTGAGTTTTAGCAGTTAACTGAGATGTAACCGGTGATCAATAAAGTGGGTCTCAGCAATGGCAATGGGAAGTAACCTGTGATGAATAAATTGGGGCACAGCAATGGCACTGGGATGTAACCGGTGATCAATAAAGTGGCAATAGCAATGGCACTGAGATGAAACATGTGATCAATAAAGTGGTTATTAGCAATGGCACTGGGATGTAACCGGTGAATAATAAAGTGGGTATTAGCAATGGAACTGGAATGTAACAGGTGATCAAAAAAAGTGGCATCAGCAATGGCATTGGGATACAACCTGTGATCAATAAAGTGGGTATTAGCAATGGCACTGGGATGTAACCGGTGATCAATAAAGTGGGTATTAGCAATGGCACTGGGATGTAACCGGTGATCAATATTGGGGCATTAGCAATTGCACTGGGATGTAACCGGTGATCAATAAAGTGGCATCAACAATGTCACTGGGATGTAACCGATGATCAATAAAGTGGCATTAGCAATGGCACTGGGATGTAATAGGTGATCAATAAAGTGGCATTAGCAATGGCACTGGGATGTAATAGGTGGTCAATAAAGTGGGCATTAGCAATGGCACTGGGATGAAACCGGTGATCGATAAAGTGGGTATTAGCAATGGCACTGGGATGTAACTGGTGATCAATAAAGTGGCGTTAGCAATGGCACTGGGATATAACCGATGATCAATAAAGTGGCATTAGCAATGGCACTGGGATGTAACCGGTGATCAATAAAGTGGCATTAGCAATGGCACTGGGATGTAACCAGTGTTCGATAAAGTTGCAGTAGCAACAGCACTGGGATGTAACCATTGATCAATAAAGTGGCAATAGCAATGGCACTGGGCTGTAACCGGTAATCAATAAAGTGGTTATTAGCAAAGGCACTTGGATGTAAGCGGTGATCATCAAAGTGGGTATTAGCAATGGCACTGGGATGTAATAAGTGATCAATAAAGTGGCATTAGCAATGGCACTGGGATGTAATACGTGGTCAATTGAGTAGCATTAGCAATGGCACTGGGATGTAACCGGTGATCGATAAAGTGGGTATTAGCAATGGCACTGGGATGTAACCCGTGATCGATAAAGTGGGTATTAGCAATGGCACTGGGATGTAACTGGTGATCAATAAAGTGGCATTAGCAATGGCAATGTGATGTAACCTATGATCAATAAATTGGGCATGTCACAGGGATGTAACCGATGATCAATAAAGTGGGGATTAGCAATGACACTGGGATGTGATAGGTGATCGATAAAGTGGCATTAGCAACGGCACTGGGAGGTAACTGGTGATCAATAAAGTGGCATTAGCAATGGTATTGGGATGTAACTGGTGATCAATAAAGTGGCATTAGCAATGGCACTGGGATGTAACCAGTGATCAATAAAGTGGTTTTTAGCAATGGCACTGGGATGTAACTGGTGATCAATAAAGTGGCATTAGCAATGGCACTGTGATATACCCAGTGAACAATAAACTCGGTATTTCAATGGCACTGGGATGTAACCTGTGATCAATAAAGTGGCATTAGCAATGGCACTGGAATGTAATCGATTATCAATAAAGTGGGCATGTCACAGGGTTGTAACCAGTGATCAATAAAGTGGCATTAGCAATGGCACTGGGATGTAACTGGTAGTCAATAAAGTGTAATTAGCAATGGCACTGGGATGTAACCGATTATCAATAAAGTGGGCATGTCACAGGGATGTAACCAGTGATCAATAAAGAGGCATTAGCAATGGCATTGGTGTTGATCAATAAAGTGGGTATGAGCAATGGTACTGGGATGTAACCGGTGATCAATAAAGTGGGCAATAGCAATGGCACTGGGATGTAACCCGTGATCAATAAATTGGGGCTCAGCAATGGCACTGGGATGTAACTGGTGATCAATAAAGTGGCAATAGCAATGGCACTGAGATGAAACTTGTGATCAATAAAGTGGTTATTATCAATGGCACTGGGATGTAACCGGTGATCAATAAAGTGGGCATTAGCAATGTTACTGGAATGTAACTGGTGATCAATAAACTGACATTAGTAATGGCACTGGAGTGTAACCGTGTTCAATAAAATGACATTAGCAATGGCACTGGAATGTAACCGGTGATCAGTAAAGTGGGTATTAGCAATGACACTGGGATGAAACTGATGATCAATAAACTGGGCATATCACAGGGATGTAACCAGTGATCAATAAAGTGGGCATTAGCAATGACACTGGGATGTCATAGGTGATCAATAAAGTGGCATTAGCAATGGCACTGGGGTGTAACCGGTGATTAATAAAGTGGGTATTAGCAATGGCACTGGGATGTATTCGGAGATTAATAAAGCAGGTATTAGCAATGGCACTGGGATGTAACCGGTGATCAATAAAGTGGCATTAGCAATGGCATTGGGATGTAACCGGTAATCAATAAAGTGGCATTAGCAATGGCACTGGGATGTAACCAGTGATCAATAAAGTGGCATTAGAAATGGCACTGGGATGTAACCAGTGATCAATAAAGTGGCATTAGCAATGGCACTGGCATGTAACCAGTGATCAATAAAGTTGCATTAGCAACGGCACTCGGATGGAACCATTGATCAATAAAGTGGCATTAGCAATGGCACTGGGCTGTAACAGGTAATCAATAAAGGGGTTATTAGCAAAGGCACTTGGATGTAAGCAGTGATCATTAAAGTGGGCATTAGCAATGGCACTGGGATGTAATAGGTGATCAATAAAGTGGCATTACCAATGGCACTGGGATGTAATAGGTGGTCAATAAAGTGGGCATTAGCAATTGCACTGGGATGTAACCGGTGATCGATAAAGTGGGTATTAGCAATAGCACTGGGTTGTAACCGGTGATCGATAAAGTGGGTATTAGCAATGGCACTGGAATGTAACTGGTGATCAATAAAGTGGCATTAGCAATGGCACTGGGATGTAACCGGTGATCGATAAAGTGGGAATTTGCAATGGCACTGGGATGTAACCGGTGATCAATAAATGGGCATTAGCAATGGCACTGGGATGTAACCATTGATTAATAAAGTGGGTATTAGCAATGGGACTGGTCTGTAACCGGTAATCAATAAAGGGGTTATTAGCAAAGGCACTTGGATGTAAGCGGTGATCATTAAAGTGGGCATTAGCAATGGCATTGGGATGTAATAGGTGATCAATACAGTGGCATTAGCAATAGCACTGGGATGTAATAGGTGGTCAATAAAGTGGGCATTAGCAATTGCACTGGGATGTAACCGGTGATCGATAAAGTGGGTATTAGCAATGGCACTGGAATGTAACCGGTGATCGATAAAGTGGGTATTAGCAATGGCACTGGGATGTAACTGGTGATCAATAAAGTGGCATTATCAATGGCACTGGGATGTAACCGATGATCAATAAAGTGGCATTAGCAATGGCACTGGGATGTAACCAGTGATCAATAAACTGGCATTAGCAATGGCACTGGCATGTAACCAGTGATCAATAAAGTGGCATTAGAAATGGCACTGGGATGTAACCAGTGATCAATAAAGTGGCATTAGCAATGGCACTTGCATGTAACCAGTGATCAATAAAGTTGCATTAGCAATGGCACTGGGATGTAACTGGTGATCAATAAAGTGGCATTAGCAAAGGCACTGGGATGTAACTGGTGATCAATAAAGTGGCATTAGAAATGACACTGGGATGTCATAGGTGATTGATAAAGAGGCATTAGCAATGGCACTGTGATGTAACCGGTGATCAATAATGAGGGTATTAGCAATGGCACTGGGATGGAACCGATGATCAATAATGTGGGTATTAGCAATGGCACTGGGATGGAACCGGTGATTAATAAAGTGGGTATTAGCAATGGCACTTTGATGTATTTGGAGATCAATAAAGCGGGTATTAGCAATGGCACTGGGATGTAACGGTGATCAATAAACTTCCGTTAGCAATGAAACTGGAATGTAACCGGTGATCAATGAAGTGGGTGTTAGCAATGGCACTGGGATGTAACCGGTGATCAATAAAGTGGGTTTTTGCAATTGCACTGGAATGTATCCTGTGATCACTAAAGTGGGTATTAGCAATGGCACTGGGATGTAACCGGTGATCAATAAAGTGGCATTAGCAATGGCACTGGTGGTGATCAATAAAGTGGGTATTAGCAATGATACTGGGATGTAACCGGTGATCAATAAAGTGGGCATTAGCAATGGCACTGGGTTGTAACTGGTGATCAATAAAGTGGCATTAGCAATGGCACTAGGATGTAACCAGTGATCAATAAAGTGGCATTAGCAATGGCATTGGGATGTAACCGGTGATCAATAAAGTGGCATAAGCAATGGTACTGGGATGTAACCACTGATCAATATAATGGGTGTTAGCAATGGCACTGGGATGTAACCGGTGATCAATAAAGTGGCATTAGCAATGTCAACTGGGATGTAACCAGTGATCAATAAAGTGGCATTAGCAATGTCAACTGGGATGTAACCAGTGATCAATATAGTGGGTGTTAGCAATGGCACTGCGATGTAACCATTGATCAATAAACTGACATTAGCAATGGCGCTGGAAAGTAACCGGTGATCAATAAACTGGCACTAGCAATGGCACTGAGATGATACTTGTGATCAATAAATTATCAATGGAACCGGTGATCAAGAAAGTGGGCATTAGCAATGGCACTGGGATGGAACCTGTGATCAATAAAGTGGGTATTAGCAATTGCACTGGGATGTAACCAGTGATCAATAAAGTGGCAATTAGCAATTGCACTGGGATGTAACCGGTGATCAATAAACTGGCATTAGCAATGGCACTGCGATGTAACCGGTAATCACTAAAATGGGCATTAGCAATGGCATTGGGATGTAACCGGTGATCAATAAAGTGGCATTAGCAATGGTACTGGGATGTAACCAGTGATCAATATAGTGGGTGTTAGCAATGGCACTGTGATGTAACTAGTGAACAATAAAGTGGCATTAGCAATGTCAACTGGGATGTAACCAGTGAACAATAAAGTGGCATTAGCAAAGGCATTGGGACGTAACCAGTGATCAATAAAGTGGCATTAGCAATGTCAACTGGGATGTAACCAGTGATCAATAAAGTGGCATTAGCAATGTCAACTGGGATGTAACCAGTGATCAATATAGTGGGTGTTAGCAATGGCACTGCGATGTAACCATTGATCAATAAACTGACATTAGCAATGGCACTGGAAAGTAACCGGTGATCAATAAACTGGCACTAGAAATGGCACTGAGATGAAACTTGTGATCAATAAATTATCAATGGCACTGGGATGGAACCGGTGATCAAGAAAGTGGGCATTAGCAATGGCACTGGGATGGAACCGGTGATCAATAAAGTGGGTATTAGCAATTGCACTGGGATGTAACCAGTGATCAATAAAGTGGCAATTAGCAGTTGCACTGGGATGTAACCGGTGATCAATAAGCTGGCATTAGCAATGGCACTGGGATGTAACCGGTAATCACTAAAATGGGCATTAGCAATGGCATTGGGATGTAACCGGTGATCAATAAAGTGGCATTAGCAATGGTACTGGGATGTAACCAGTGATCAATATAGTGGGTGTAAGCAATGGCACTGCGATGTAACCATTGATCAATAAACTGACATTAGCACTGGCACTGGAAAGTAACCGGTGATCAATAAACTGGCACTAGCAATGGCACTGGTGGTGTTCAATAAAGTGGGTATGAACAATGGTACTGGGATGTAACCAGTGATCAATAAAGTGGGCATTAGCAATAGCACTGGTATGTAACTGGTGATTAATAAAGTGGGCAGTAGCAATGGCACTGGGATGTAACTGGTGATCAATAAAGTGGCATTAGCAATGGCACTGGGATGTAACTGGTGATCAATAAAGTGGCATTAGAAATGACACTGGGATGTCATAGGTGATTGATAAAGAGGCATTAGCAATGGCACTGTGATGTAACCGGTGATCAATAATGAGGGTATTAGCAATGGCACTGGGATGGAACCGATGATCAATAATGTGGGTATTAGCAATGGCACTGGTATGTAACCGGTGATTAATAAAGTGGGTATTAGCAATGGCACTTTGATGTATTTGGAGATCAATAAAGCGTGTATTAGCAATGGCACTGGGATGTAACGGTGATCAATAAACTTCCGTTAGCAATGAAACTAGAATGTAACCGGTGATCAATGAAGTGGGTGTTAGCAATGGCACTGGGATGTAACCGGTGATCAATAAAGTGGGTATTTGCAATTGCACTGGAATGTATCCTGTGATCACTAAAGTGGGTATTTGCAATTGCACTGGAATGTATCCTGTGATCACTAAAGCGGCTATTAGTAATTGCACTGGGGTGTAACCGGTGTTCAATAAAGTGGGCTTTAGCAATGGTACATATATGTAACCTGGAATTAATAAAGTGGGTATTAGCAATGGCATTGGGATGTATCTGGTGATCAATAAAGTGGGTATTAGCAATGGCACTGGGATGTGACCGGTGATTAACCAAATTGCATTAGCAATGGCACTGGGATGTGACCAGTGATTGATAAAGGGAGTATTAGCAATGGCACTGGGAATTAACTGGTGGTCAATAAAGTGGCATGAGCAATGGCACTGGTGGTGATCAATAAAGTGGGCATTAGCAATGGCACTGGGATGTAACCGATTGTTGTAAATAAAACAGCGATAATGTTAAGCATTCGCTGAAGACATGTTATTGTGTCTTCAGTGTAGTTTTCTCGCTCATACTTTAAAGCGTGGCCAGACTCCATCTTGTTTTCTGGCGTCCATCTTAAAAGTTACACTCCGCCATGTGCTCGCCACGAGGCAAGTCCTACCTCGCTGACTGTCACCTCTGAAGTTTGCCCGGCAACAGGCTATAAATAGTTTCAGCCTGTTTAGCGCATGCCCAGTATGTGTAACATCTGTTCTTGTTTAGAGAGGATTGGAATGTGCATTCGAGGGGTCCCATGAACCATTAACTCCGCCCATGTATCGATCATGTTCGAGAAATACCCATATATGGAAGTAAATCATGCTCTTTGAATTGTAACCACCCACTTATGAGCCCCTTCTTTGTGTATAAAAGGGGACCGCGTGTCCGAGTTCTTTGTGCTACCTTGTACAATACTGTAGAGTGTTGTGTGGGCTGTAGTACCACCTTTAAAGGTTTATTAAACTATGTTTTTGTATTTCCAGTTTCCGTGCCAATTTCTTATGTAGTCTGAGGACTTTGCGTACAGAAGAGCGAACCCTGTTCGCACTCGCAGGCCTTGCTGAGGCCTGTACTCATCAAGGTGATCGATATAGTGTATATTAGCAATGGTACCTGGATGTAACCGGTGAGCAATAAAGTGGGCATTAGTAATGGCACTGGGATGTAACCGGTGATCAATAATTTGGATTTAACAATTGCACTGGGATGTAACTGGCGATCAACAAAGTGGCATTAGCAATGGCACTTGTGATGTAATCTGTGATCAGTAAAGTGGCATTAGCAATGGCACAGGGATCTAACAAATGATCAATAAAGTGGCATTAGCATTGGCACTGGGATGTAACCGGTGATCGATATAGTGTATATTAGCAATGGTACCGGGATGTAACCGGTGAGCAATAAGGTGGGCATTAGCAATGGCACTGGGATGTAACCGGTGATCAATAATTTGGATTTAACAATGGCACTTGGGATGTAATCAGTGATCAGTAATGTGGCATTAGCAATGGCACTGGTATATAACCAGTGATCAATAAACTGGGTATTATCAATGGTACTGGAATGTAACCGGTGATCAATAAACTGGCATTAGCAATGGCACTGGGATTTAACCGTGATCAATAAAGTGGGTGTTAGAATTGGGGGTCTCTGGTTGGCGCAAATATTCACTTGTGACAAGCAGGGACCCTATCCTCTAAGTCAGGGCGAAGGATGACCCCTTAGAATTACCCTTGCTCACCCTCTAGGTGCGTGGCGTGAGCAGCCAAGGCTATTCTTCAGGCGTTATTCAGTTAAGCATTTGTAATCACACACACAGTAAAATATACCAATCCCCCACAAATGGACACCAGGCTGTGAGTATATAAAAATACGCTTCTTTATGTAAAAATGATATATACTTCTCATCAGACTTATCACAAGATCAAATAACGTTTCTGTATGCCCACAGGTTGTAAATAGGCAAGCTCTTTTTTAGTTGTAGTTCAAAATATACTTTCAGTCTTTATAAACGGATGTTTTCCTGCAGTGTACCTTTCAGGATTGTTCTCTTAAGTCCTGGGGAATATTGGGGGTCACACTGCTCCTCTTTAGCTTGTTGCAGCCGGCCCAGGGGCTCCTGGGTACTTCCTGCCCGTTCCGGGCAGAGATCGGGGCCCGACCGCCCAAAGCTCACGCTTCCCGCGTTGGACGCGTTCGGCCCCGCCGGGGCTGGTTATGTGCACGGCCCTCACGGGTCTGCGGGATTCAGGCGGGGGTTAGTGCTAGCCTCAGAGCGGCCCACGGAAGACGAGGGCCAAAGGACCTGGGGCCGCTCCTGTCACTCTGGCCGGGGCGCTGGATGCAGCCTGCGGCTTCCCGTTCCCGTCTCTTCGGCAAATTCCGACGTGAGGGGCTGGAGCGCTCTCGCAGCACGGAGCTGCAGGCAGGCACACAGAGCGGTGCAAGTCAGCTGGAAAGGGCGGCTCGCACCCCAGCTGATCTTTAGGCCGGGGTCACTCGGAAACAAAGCGGCTGGCAGCAAACAAAGGGGGTCAACAAACGTTGCGGGCCACAAGCCCGATGACGGTCTCGGTGGCGGCTTTTCCTCCGTCGGCAGATGCGAGATGCCCAGAGGCTCTCAGGCAGAGCGAGGCTGGCACCCGAGGCGTCCGGACAGCAGAGGTCTGTCCCCTGGGTCTGTGGGAGTCCGGTGGGGATTTCTGGCGGGAGAGTGGGGTACAACAGCGAGCCTTCGTGGGCGGTGGGTTCAGTGGTTTCCCTCGGCGGAGGGGGAGCGGCTCAGCAGAGCGGGGCTCTCCCTCGGCAGGGATGGGGAAACCTGGCGATCACGGCCTCTAGGAGGGGCTTGGGGGCACCACGACAGCGAGCCCTCCAAGGTGGGGTGACACAGCGATATCCTCAGCGGGGAGACACAGTCGGTCACGGCCTCAGGAAGGGGCTGGGGGGCACCAGGGTCACAGCTCCGGCAGTTGTATAAATCCCGGATAAATACCGGTAGACGAGCAGAGGGCAGGTTGAGCCAGATGGTCCTGTGGCTCAGGTCAGGGGGCAAGCTCAATCAAGCCCTTGGAGAATGTTTAGGCACAAAGCAGCAAAGTCTTTTCTCATCAAGTCTTTTCCTCTCTTTTCTCAGCAAGGCAAGCAGCAGGCCAGTCCTCCCAGCGTCTCTTCTCCTTCTAGGCGGGCAGAGGTCCTTCGTGGTAAAACAGGATTCTGATTTACAAGGAGCAGGGCTCCTACTTTTATACACAGTTTCTTTTGTTTTCACAGGCCAGGGGGGCCTTTGCATAACTGCTCTCAGCCTCTGAGCACTTGTTGGGGGTACTTCTGGCTTCTGCATTCAGTGTGAGGGCAGGCACATTAGACGCTCCCCAGGGGGGCGGAGCCAGCATTGTGTGGACAGGGGCAGCCAGGAGTACCTTGCTGATGGGGCTTCGCCCTTCCTGGGCCAGGTGCAGGCTGAGTCATCAGTCGCTCCCCAGGGGGCGGAGCCAGCATTGTGGTGGCAGAGCACATCCAGATTAAGAGTCAAGGGCCACTCCTACCTCCCACTAAGGTGTAATCCTTGCATTCACCACCTGTCATCTCCCAGCCCTGTCACTCACACAACTCAGACAGTCAGATACACACAAAAGCAGAGGCGGGCTGAAATGGTTAGGCAAGCAAATGCTAACTTTCTAAAAGTAGCATTTGCAAACACAGGATATTAAAATAAACTTTACTAAAAGAAGTATTTTATTATTCTGAGTTCAGGCATACTAAACATTAATTTCTACCATGTTCCCTGAGCCTGCTGGGATTATAGAGTGTAATAATTCCAGCAGCCCATCTGGCCTAAAAGGGAGCAGGTAGCCTTTCAATAGTGAAAAACGAATTTGGCTGTAATTCACTATTAGGACATGCCACACACATCAGAGCACGTCCTACCTTACACTTACAATGCACCCTGCCCTAGGGCCTACCATAGGGGTGACTAATATGAAGTTAAGGGAAGGTTTAGGGGCTGCCAAGTGTGTGCACTTGCCCAGCCAGCATGACAGTACCAGACTGCACGCAGGTTCTGCAATGGCAGACCCTAGACACATTTTTCAAGGCTGCTTTTGTGGGTGGCGCAACCAGCGCTGCAGGCCCACTAGCAGTATTGGCATTTACAAGCCCTGGCACTCCTGGTGCACTTTACTGGGGACTGACAGTAAATCCAATGAACCAAACACAGTTACACTTTTCATAGGGAGAGCATATGCACTTTAGCACTGGTCAGCAGTGGTAAAGTGCCCAGAGTCATTAAACCAACAAAAACAGGTCAGAGAGAGTATTGGAGGAAGGCAAAAAGTTTAGGGATGACCCTGCCAAGAGGGTCAGGTCCAACAGTGGGTATTAGCAATGGCACTGGGATGTAATCGGTGATCAATAATGTGGGTATTAGCAATTGCACTGGGATGTGATCAGTGATCAATAAAGTGGGCATTAGCAATGGTACTGGGATGTACCCGGTGATCAATAAACTAACATTAGAAATGGCACTGAATTGTAACGATGATCAATAATCTGGCATTATCAATGGCACTGAGATGTCACCGGTGACCACTAAACTGGTATTAGCAATGGTGTTTGAATGGAAGCAGTAATCAATAAAGTGGGTATTAGCAATAAAACTGGGATGTAACCAGTGATCAATAAAGTCGGTATTAGCAATGGCACTTGGATGTAACTGGTGATCAATAAAGTGGGCATCAGCAATGGAAGTAGGATGTAAACGGTGATCAATAAAGTGGGTGTTAGCAATGGCACTGGAATGTAACTGGTGATCAATAAAGTGGGTGTTAGCAATGGCACTGGGATGTAACTGGTGATCAATAAAGTGGGTATTAGCAATGGCACTGGGATGTAACCGGTGATCAATAAAGTGGCATTAGCAATGAAAACTGGGATGTAACCAGTGATCAATAAAGTTGGCATTAGCAATGGCACTGGGATGTAAACAGTGATCAATAAAGTGGCATTAGCAGTGGCACTTGGATGTAACCGGTGATCAATGAAGTGGGTATTTGCAATGGCACTGGGATGTATCCGGTGATCAATAAACTGGCATTTGCCTTGGCACTGGCGGTGATCAATGAAGTGGGTATTAACAATGGCACTGGGGAGGAGCTACGACGGCAAACAAGATGGCTGCGTAGGTTCCCGGCTCCGCCGATCTCTGTATTCCGCCGCAAGATCCTGTACAATATCCTGACCTTACGCCCAGCCACTGCTCGTATGAAGTGTTCCTCACTCCGATGGCGAAATCCCGATGTTTTTATCTGCTGATTTAACGAACTTACACCGAGTTGAAGATCGTGGCCTGTTCAGACGGTGAAGCCAGGGCCTCGAGTATCCGCAAGGCCGGGCTGCAGTGCAACAACATCGGCTGGGGACCTTGGCGGGGTCCGGTCGAACTTCATCTATGCAGTTTGGTGGCAATTGTTTTCCTATCCCAGCATCGAGTGAGAGGTGACCTGCTTGCTGATTGAAGGTGGGGATCCCCGTCCCGCGGACCTGGCATAGATTTCTGCCGGGGCTCGGCGGGTCGGGACCCCAGCCCGCGGTGTTCCACCGGGTCGCCGCGCCTGTGGATAACGGCAGGTCACCGTCCACGATTGCACTCTCGTGATCCTATTCGCCCCTTCCGAAAATGCCAGCTTCACCCGGGGAGCTGATCGAGACTGGTACCGATCTTGAGAATATGGATCAAACGACATCAGGGCTAACGTTAAGATCAATACTGTCGGAACTTTGGGCGTTTCACTCGCAAATGGATGTGTCCTTGACTAAAATGGATGCATGCCTAACTGGGATTCTGCTCGAGGTCCCGGACCCTGCCCTTCGGTTGAATAAGCAATCTACAGCCATTCAAGCAGCGGCCATTTTGCCTTTGTGCGAGGACCCCGTGAGGGAACGAGTGGAGAAGCGAATATCGGAACCAACGGATGGCGCTCTGGAAGATTGTGTCCCCGAGGCCGTGAGTGTGTCACTGTGCCCTACATCATCATTGACTTTGGAAGTATCGTGTGGCGTTCCCCCCCGGAGACCTGTGCTATAGACTCTCCCCTCATTGTGTGGTGGTCTCTTCCTCGTTTGGAGATTCTACGATCCCGGGGTGAGAAACATCGAGACGGTCCAGCGAGGGGAAGGACACTTTCAGTGTTTGAACTTTTAGTAGAGTTATCAGCTACAAGTGGTAATGGCTTGACTTTCGATGGCTTCCTTCTCATTTATGGCTTGTATGTGTGCTCATGTGTCTCGCTGGGGAGGGTCCGTGTGCTGGTTCGGAAGGGTCATTGTTAAGTCCATTGCATCGGGATGATTTGGAACCACTGTTATTGGCGCCTGAATTGCAACCATTTGATTAAAGAGGCTGGGTGGTGTATCACGGTAACCCCTGTGGTCCTTTGTAGGAGTAGCTCTACATCCGTCCTTTGCGACAGGGGGGATCTGTGTTAGGCGGGGGGACTAAGGAGTCGGAAACATCGTATGAATATGCCCTCCTCCATTCTTCTTTTTTTCCTTCTTTTAGGGTTTAGGTTAGTGGGGCGACAGGCACGCTGCTAGTGGGGTTAGGTTATAGCCATCGGCAGAGGTGCAGGGTGGGGGGTCGGAGGGGGGGTTTATTTTGCCTTTTTTATTTTCTATGGCCTTTCTTTTCTCCCTTCCCTTTATTCCTTTGGATCAGTATGGTTTGTGCTTTATTTTGACTCATTGAGATCTGGTATTTAGTGACCTTGCTTTACGATGGGTCGAACTTGGGTGGGCAGGCCCTGAGTACTGGCGTCTACGGAAATGCATATTGCACTGTTGTGTTCTCTGAATCGTAAGTCCTAACGCCAGAGTCCCATGAATGGCTGTTTTATCTGCATATCCTGTTTTCTTGGCCTGTCCCCCGTGTTCTACTGTTATATTGTATGGCACCTGATCCGCTCATTTAAACAATATAAAATGAAACCTTTATTATCTCCTGTAATTTATCAATGCGTTCTAGTACAAGATCCATTCTGAATCGCTGCCGGACCTCGGGGATGTCGGCTGAGGAGCTGTGTTATAATTTGATACATCAGGTTTTACTTCTGTTTAGCGGCCGGCCCCTGTGGTTGTAGGCCCATACTTGTACATTATAAATGCTGCAATAAAGGTTTTCAAAAACAAAAAAAACAACAAAAAAAACAATGGCACTGGGATGTAACCGGTGATCAATAAAGTGGCTTTATCAATGGCACTGGGATGTAACCAGTGATCAATAAAGTGGGTATTAGCAATGGTACATGGATGTAACCAGGAATCAATAAAGTGGGTATTAGCAATGGGGTTAGGATGTATATGGTGATCAATAAAGTGGGTATTAGCATTGGCCCTGGAATGTAACCGGATTCAATAAAGTCGGATTTTGCAATGGCACAGGGATGTGACCGGTGATTAGTCAAATGGTATAAGCATGGCACTGGAATGTAACTGGTGATCAATAAAGTAGGCATTAGCAAAGGCACTGGTATGTCACTGGTGATCAATAAAGTGGCATTAGATTTGGCACTGGAATGTAACCGGTGATCACAAAGTGGGTATCAGCATTGGCACTGGGATGTAATTGGTGGTCAATAAAGTGGCGTTAGCAATGGCACTGGTGGTGATCAATAAAGTGGGTATTAGAAATGGTACTGAAATGTATCTGGTGATCAATAAAGTGGGCATTAGCAATGGCACGGATATGTAACCGGTGATCAATAAACTGGCATTAGCAATGGCACTGGGTTGTAACCGGGGATCAAAAAAGTGGGTATTAGCAATGGCATTGCTTTGTAACCGGTGATCAATATAGTGGGTATTAGCAATGGCACTGGGATGTAACCGGTGATCGATAAAATGGGTATTAGCAATAGCACTGGGCTGTAACTGGTGATCCCTAAAGTGGGTACTAGCAATGGCACTGAGATGTAGCTGGTGATCAACAAAGTGGCATTAGCAATGGCAATGGGATGTAACCGGTGATCAATAAAGCGGGTATTAGAAATGGCACTGGGATTTAACCGGTGATCAATACTTTGGTATCACCACTGGCACTGGGATATAACTGGTGATCAATAAACTGGGTATTAGCTATTTCACTGGGATGTAACCGATGATCAATAAACTTCCGTTAGCAATGACATTGGGATGTAACCGGTGATCAATAAAGTGGGTATAAGCAATGGCACTGGGATGTAACCAGTGATCAATAAAGTGGGCATTAGCAATGGCCCTGGGATATAACCGGTGATCTATAAAGTGGGTATTAGCAATGGCACTGTGATGTTACCAGTGATCGATGAAATGGGTATTAGCAATGGCACTGGGATGTAACAAGTGATCCAAAAAGTGGGTACTAGCAATGGCACTGGGATGTAATATGTGACCAATAAAGTGGCATTAGCAATGGCACTGGGATGTAACCGGTGATCAATAAAGTGGGCATTAGGAATGGCAATGGGATGTTTACAGGTGATCAATATTTGGTATTAGCAATGGCACTGGGATATAACCGGTGATCAATAAACTGGGTATTAGCTATGGCACTGGGATGAAACCGGTGATCAATAAACTTGCATAATCAATGACACTAGGATGCAACAGGGGATCAATGAAGTGGGTATTAGCAATGGCACTGGGATGTAACCTGTGATCCATAAAGTGGATATTAGCAATGTCACTGGGATGCAACCGGTGATCGATAAAGTGGTTATTAGCAATGGCACTAAGATGTAACCGGTAATCGATAAAGTGGGTATTAGCAATGGCACTGGGATATAATCAGTGATCAATAAACTGGGTGTTAGCTATGGCACTGGGATGTAACCGGTGATCAATAAACTTGCGTTATCAATGACACTAGGATGCAACAGGGGATCAATAAAGTGGGTATTAGCAATGGCACTGGGATGATACCGGTGATCCATGAAGTGGATATTACCAATGGCACTGGGATATAACCAGTGATCAATAAACTGGGTATTAGCTATGGCCCTGGGATGTAACCAGTGATCAATAAACTTGCGTTATCAATGACACTAGGATGCAACGGGGGATCAACAAAGTGGGTATTAGCAATGGCACTGGGATGTAATCGGTGATCAATAAAGTGGTATTAGCAATGGCACGGGATGTAACCGGTGATCCATAAATTTGGTATTAGAAATGGCACTGGGATTTAACCGGTGATCAATACTTTGGTATTAGCACTGGCCCTGGGATATAACCGGTGATCAATAAACTTGGAATTAGCTATGGCACTGGGATGTAACCGATGATCAATAAACTTCCGTTAGCAATGAAACTGGAATGTAACCGGTGATCAATGAAGTGGGTGTTAGCAATGGCACTGGGATGTAACCGGTGATCAATAAAGTGGCATAAGCAATGGCACTGGGCTATTACCGTTGACCAATAAAGTGGGTATTGGCAATGGCACTGGGATATAACCGGTGATCAATACAGTGGCATTAGCAATGGCACTGGGATGTAACCGGTGATTAATAAAGTGGGTATTAGAAATGGCACTTGGATGTAACCGGTGATCAATAAAGTGGCATTAGCAGTGGCACTGGGATGTAACCGGTGATCAATAATGTGGGTATTAGCAACAGTACATGGATGTAACCGGGGATCAATAAAGTGGGTATTAGCAACGGTACATGGATGTAACCGGGGATCAATAAAGTGGGTATTACCAATGGCATTGGGATGTATCTGGTGATCAATAAAGTGAGTATTAGCAATGGCACTGGAATGTAACTGGTGATCAATAAAGTGGGCATTAGAAAAGGCACTGGGATGTCACTGGTGATCAATAAAGTGGCTTTAGAAGTGGCACTGGGATGTAACCAGTGATTAATAAATGGAGTATTATAATTAAGCATGGGCAAATTTTGCAAATCTGGCGTTCGCGTAAAGTGGGTATTTGCAATTGCACTGGAATGTATCCTATGATCACTAAAGTGGGTATTAGCAATGTCACTGGGATGTAACCGGTGATCAATAAAGTGGCATTAGCAATGGCACTGGGATATAACCGTTGACCAATAAAGTGGGTATTAGCAATGGCACTGGGATGTAACCGGTGATCAATAAAGGGGTATTAGCAATGGCACTGGGATGTAAGCGGTGATCAATACAGTGGGTATTAGTATTGGCACTGGGATGTAACTGATGATCAATACAGGGGGTATTAGCAATGGCACTGGGATGTAACCGATGATCAATAAAGTGGGAATTAGCAATGGCACTGGGGTGTAAGCGGTAATCAATACTGTGGGTATTAGTATTGGCACTGGGATGTAACTGATGAACAATACAGGGGGTATTAGCAATGGCACTGGGATGTAACCGTTGATCAATAAAGTAGCCTTAGCAATGGCACTGTGATGTAACCGGTAATAAATTAAGTATCATTAGCAAAGGCACTGGGATGTAACCGGTGATCAATAAAGTGGGTTTTAGCAATGCACTGGGATGTAACCGGTGATCAATAAAGTGGGCATTAACAATGGCACTGGGATGGGACCGGTGATCAATAAAGTGGGTATTAGCAATGGCACTGGGATGTAACCGGTGATCAATAAAATGGCATTAGCAATGGCACTGAGATGTAACTGGTGATCAATAAAGTGGGTATTAGCAATGGCACTGGGATGTAACCGGTGATCAATAAAGTGGCGCTAGCAATGGCACTGGGATGTAACCGGTGATCAATAAAGTGGGTTTTAGCAATGAACTGGGATGTACCCGGGGATCAATAAAGTGGTTATCAGCAATGGCACTGGGATGTAACCCGTGATCAATAAATTGGGGCTCAGCAATGGCACTGGGATGTAACCGGTGATCAATAAAGTGGCAATAGCAATGGCATTGAGATGTAACCGGTGATCAATAAAGTGGCGCTAGCAATGTAAATGTAAATTGATACTTGTATAGTGCACTACTAACCCGCAAGGGTCTCAAGGCGCTTGTACGAATACCGCTGTGGAACCCATCCTGGCTTTCCCTGTGAGGCGTCCACTCCTGGTCACCCCCAAGGTGGAGGCCAGGCATCCTTAGCGTTGTGGAGATTAAGCAAGCTATTGCCCAGAGTTGCAGAGTGGGACTCAATGATTGAAATAGGCACAGAGGCGAGAATTATCAGGTCCGTGGAAGTTTTGAGCCCAAGACCCACCGAGGCGGGGAATTGAACTCTGGTCCCGGGCTAGACTTCTGCTTCAGGGTCTGCCGCTCTAATCATTGAGCCACGCATTGGCACTGGGATGTAACCGGTGATCAATAAAGTGGGTATTAGCAATGGCACTGGGATGTAACCGGTGATCAATAAAGTGGCGCTAGCAATGGCACTGGGTTGTAATCGGTGATCAATAAAGTGGGTTTTAGCAGTGAACTGGGATGTAACCGGTGATCAATAAAGTGGGTCTCAGCAATGGCAATGGTATGTAACCTGTGATGAATAAATTGGGGCTCAGCAATGGCACTGGGATGTAACCGGTGATCAATAAAGTGGCAATAGCAATGGCACTGAGATGAAACATGTGATCAATAAAGTGGTTATTAGCAATGGCACTGGGATGTAACCGGTGAATAATAAAGTGGGTATTAGCAATGGAACTGGGATGTAACAGGTGATCAATAAATTGGCATTAGCAATGGCTTTGGGATGTAACCGGTGATCAATAAAGTGGGTATTAGCAATGGCACTGGGATGTAACCGGTGATCAATAAAGTGGGTATTAGCAATGGCACTGGGATTGTCGTAATTTGACAATGGCCGGGTTAGAGCTTAGCTTTACTACACGTTATTTCCCTTAAATTGGCTTTACTCGAAAACGCCATTTTGTATGTTACGGCGGCCATTTTAGGGAATGAGTCAGCCAATGTGGAGAAGCATGGCTCAGTGGTTAGAGGCGGCAGACCCAGAAGCTGAGATCGGCCGTGGACCAGGGTTCGATTCCCCGCCTCGGCGGGTCTCGGGCATAAAAATTCCACGGAGTCAACAATTCTCGCTCTGGTGCCTACTCGACTCACGGGGTCACACTCTGCGACTCTGGGCAATAGCTTGCTTAATCTCCACTACGGCCCCTCGCGGCGGGATGCCTGGCTTTCACCTTGTGGATACCCGGCCGTGGTATCTCACAGGGGAATACCAGGACGGGTTCCCTAAGCAAGCGCCTTGAGGCCCCTGGGTAAAGCGCGCTATATAAATCGAAACACATTTACATTTACATTTACATGCCCTTTAGTCCTTCGTCCGTACCACTGGAGTTTGCCCAGCAACAGGCTATTTTTAGTAACGGTCAAGCCTGTACATGCGCAGTTCCGACTGACCAGTCACCCCTTAGGAATGTTCCGCAAAACTGACCAGTGGTGTTGTAACTCCTCCTATGAGTTAGCTGTGCTCCAAAAATGACCATATATGTACATAAACCCTGTAAACCTTGTACCGCCTATCTTTTTATTACCTGTAAAATGTATAAAAGAAGGACTCACACCAACATTCGGTGTGATACTTCTTGCATTGCCGAAGGGTGCTGTAGGAATGTACCACCACCCCATGGGGTCTTAATAAACTTGTTCTTTGTACTTTTCAGTTTCCGTGCCAACAGTTCTTATGGTGTAAGTGGGTATTTCTGCGGAGCATGTAGGCCTGGGGAACCCAATACCACAAATTGGCGACCACGAAGGGACTCATCGGCGACTCGGATGCCCGAAGGAGAGGTCGTAACGAAGGATTGGAAACTCGCCATGGACGCATACGCTGCCACTGAGTGACCCGAGTCTTGGCACCCACGGTGTTTTCTTCCTTTCCTTCTGATCTGACCTTCCAGGTGGCGCCGGTCTCCGACTGAGATCCTGCTCGTTTGTGTTGCTGTGCAGTGCCTGTTTGGCTGATTCAAGCAAAGACCTTGGCAGTTGGAATCTGGACATTTGAGATTTGGGTAAGATTTGTGATCGGTAAGGTAGTCTACGGACGCTTACTGAAGTTCTATGATTGTGACTATGATTTGAGTTAGCTAACATTTTGACTTTGTGAACTTTGAATCATATGTGTAGTGCACTTCACATAGGCAGGCATGTAGAGATGTTTCTCTAATTTTGTTCGTATTCTGAGCGGCACATTTGTGTGAAGTACTGTAAGTGCCATTTTTTTCGGTATCACGCTTTCGTGGTACTCTTTGAACATGCCTGTTTTAAGCACACTCCGAGGGATGTGCTGTCTTGGAAATGGTACCACAATTAGGTTAACAGAATCTCAGCCGGCTTCTCCAGAGGGAACTCCCAACCGTGAGATGTATGTCAAATTCGGCCTTCCCCCTATACTGTACAGTAAATTATGTCATAAATACACTAGAACTGATCCCGAGTTGCAATGGCCACTACATAGGTCGTTTGATTTACGAAAGGTTCAGTTTGTGGAGCAATGTTTGTTTCAGCGCAGGTCTTGACAGGATATGTTTGATTGTGTGCGAATGTGGGAGAAAGCAGTGCGTGAACGTATGAAGCATGACGTTGCCTTGGCGGACAAAGAGCAGCGTAAGGCTGCTCGAGATAAAACTTTACAGCTTGAGGAAAAAGAGGCACAGGAGAAGAAAGAGAGAGAGGCATGGGAACGTAATTTGCAAACGACTGGTCAATTTCCTATTCGTCGCCGCTTTATCCTGTCCTTAATAATGAAATTGATGATTTTTCGTTATTAGATCGATCTCCACCTCCGTACGTTTCTCCTACGGCTCCGACTGAAGATTCTGGTGATGAAGAACGGGATAAGTCGGACGGGAAGGATAAATCGAGTGTCAGGTTATCTGCGGAGAGAGCCGCGGGTTTGCGTAGTTATGCTAGAAAATTAAATTTGAATCAAGTAACTGTGGCAGAAGTTGTTGCTGAAAGGGGTAAATGGACAGAACGAGAATTGATGTGTTTTTTGAATACTTTTGCAACTGAAGTTGTTACTCGATTTCGTAAATATTCAGAGACCTTAGAACCTAAGGCTGTGTCGGTCTATTGTGAGAATTTGGATAAAGGTTTATTTGTTCTTTCAGATGTTGATGACCTTTTCAAACAACTGCTCCAGCTACGGGATGAGGCGTCCAGATTGCGGGACGAAGGGAAAAATGCTAAGGAGTCTGTGCCGGGGTCGACGGAGCAGTCTAAAGAGTGTTCTCTCCGGGGCTCAGATAAGAATCCTAAAGTGCATGTTATGCCTATGCGTGAAGCTGCACCTTTGTATGTTCCCCCAAAGGGGGATGGTACAGATGACGATAAAACGTCGAAGGATGCGAAGGGGTACTTTATATATAATTGGGTGTATACGCCTTGGAATAGAGCAGATGTTATGGCATTAAAGAACTCCTTACCAGATCTCCGTAAAAATCCAGCCGCATTCTATGAAGGGGTGGAGGGGGCCATTTCCTCTTGTGTTATGACTCTTGTTGATATAGATCTCTTTTTTGGGTTAATTCTTCCGCCTGATATGTGGAGGTCGATTCGTAAAACTAATGATGAAACAACGCTTGGGGGAACTTGGAAAGAAATAAACCAGGCTGACTTAGACAGGGAACCTGCATGTAAACCATGTGATTTGATATTAGAACTCCCAGTGGCTATCTTAACTAAACTAAAAACGCTTGTTCCTTCTAAAAAGATTGATTGGACTATGCTAGCTTCGTGCAAACAAAAGTTAGATGAATCGGTATCAGATTTCTTTACGCGTTTTGAAGAAGCGTTTCATGATTACAGTGGTCAATCGTTAACAGATGATACGGGTAGGCATTTGTTTGTTGATAAGTACGTGGCTAATCTCCTACCGGAGATTGCGAAGCGGTTAAAAGCAAGTGAAAGTTCCTGGACCACGGTGACCCCTCCGTCTTTGTTAACTATGGCTCAGTATTATGAATGGCAGGAATTAGAGGCTAAAGAAAGTGCAGATAAGAAAACGAAGGAATTGAAAACGACGGTGATGTTGGCACAGGTTCGCGGTGCGCAACCTAGAGGGAGTGATAGAGGTAGGCGAGGAGGGAGTAATACGTCGTACGGTCGTACTGACATAGCGGAGGACCAATGTGCATATTGTAAAAAGATTGGGCATTGGGCTGAAGA
The DNA here is from genome assembly GCF_964263255.1 of Lissotriton vulgaris. Lineage (NCBI taxonomy): Eukaryota > Metazoa > Chordata > Amphibia > Caudata > Salamandridae > Lissotriton > Lissotriton vulgaris. Next base: position 195,025 of record NW_028253415.1, read on the forward strand.
TTGTCCGGTACTTCGTGAGCAGCGTAGTCAGCGTGGTCGAGGAGGTGGAAGGTCGAGAAGTAATTATTCAGGAGCGAGGGGTGGCGGAAGTGATCGTGGTAGGTTTGAAGCGAGGGGCCGTGGTCAGGATGAACTAAATACTTTTGATAGACGGAATCAGTATCAGATATGGGAGGATGAGAATGTGGAGCATCAGGATTATGTGCATGCATAGGACTGCGTAGGATGGGGTACGGAATCAGTTGAAGTGCCAGTAGATCAAAAAGGTCCATATGTATCAGCGGGCATTTTGGGTTCTACTGATCAGTTTTTAGTTGACACAGGAGCTACTTGTAGTGCTTTGTCCAAAAACTTGGTTCCAAGGGCTCCCCTGTCTGGCGAAACGATAACATGTGTAGGGTTCGATGGCACACCCTCTCCTAGCCCATTATCACAACCACTTGCACTTTGTATTGACAATTTTTTCAGTTTTTGTCCATTTTTGTTGTCACCTCACACTCCAGATAACATTATGGGCATTGATTTGCTTAAATATTTTCGAGCAACGATACGTTGCGCTCCTGAAGGAGTGCAAGTTATTTTGAATGACAATTACCAAGACTCAGATAGATTTTGCACAATACAGGAAATTGAAGCATTAGCCTCTCTCCCGCACACGTTATGGGCAATCTCAGATACGGATGTGGGACAGATGCTTATTCCACCTATTCGAATTACTGTCAAGGAGGGAGTACCTTTGCCACGTGTACCACAGTATAAGATCTCCAGGGAAGGTGAAATTGCCCTGACGCACATCGTTCAGGATTTGATAGTTGCAGGAGTAGTGGAGGAAGTTCCTTACAATGTCTGTAACAGCCCTATTCTTCCGATCCTTAAGAAAGATACTGACGACAAAGTCTATCGATTTATTATTGATTTGAGAGAAATTAACAAAATTGTCATTCCCCAATATCCAGTGGTGTCTGATATCACGACATTGCTTACATTGGTCCCTCCAACAGTGACGACCTTTTCTGTCATTGACCTTAAAAATGCATTCTTTTCCATTCCCATCCATCCTGACAGCAGATACCTATTTGGCTTTACGTTAAATAAAAAATCGTATAGATTTTGTCGTGTTCCTCAAGGTTACACAGAGAGTCCTAGCATCTATAGCCAGGGTCTAAAACGACAGCTTGATTCTTTTGAACTGCAATCCGGAGTAGCCCTTATACAGTATGTTGACGACCTCCTGTTGGCTGCAGACACTTATGCACAATGTGAGGAGAGCACACTTGCTTTGCTGTCCTTTTTTGGCTCAGAACAACCATAAAGTCTCTAAGAAAAAGCTACAATACTGTAGACCCAAGGTGACCTACCTCGGTCATCTTTTGTCTAAGGAGGGGCGTGCATTAACATCAGATCGAATTCAGGCGATTTTAGATACGCCAGTTCCCCGCACTCAGAGAGATGTACGTGCCTTCATAGGATTAACGTCCTTTTGTAGACAGTGGAATATGGGGTTTTCACATATTATAAAACCTTTGTTAACGTTACTGTCCAAAACGACACCAATGCCCCTTGAATGGACAGATGAATGTCAGAATGCCTTTGAGCAATTGAGACAGGCCCTTTGCTCTGCACCCGTGTTAGGTACACCAGATTACACAAAGATTTTTACATTGTATGTGCACGAGAAAGATGGGTGCGCGTTATCAGTGTTAGTGCAAGCACACGGGGACAAGCAGAGGCCATGTGCATACTTCTCAGCTGTTCTTGACCCTGTAGCACGAGGGTTACCTGGGTGTTTTCGAACAGTTGCAGCAACGGGGGTAGCTATACGACAGAGTGAGGGAATAGTTCTGTCGCACAAATTATTGGTGTTAGTCCCGCATGCAGTAGATGCCCTCTACTGGAGAAGTGTGGCTCACTGGTTAGAGCGGCAGACTCTGAAGCAGAGATCAGGCCCGGGACCAGGGTTCAAGTCCCGACCCGGCAGGGTCTTGGGCTCAATGTTCGCGGGCTCGATAATTCTCGCCTCGCGCCTACTCTAATCATGGGCCCCATGCTGCAACTCTGGGCAATAGCTTGCTTAATCTCCACAACGGCCCCTACAACACTGGGATGCCTGGCTTCACCTTGGGGGTGCCCAGGAGGAGCATCTCACAGGGAGAGCCAGGAAGGGTTCCACAGCGTTATACAGCGCCGGGACGCCCCGTTGGGGCAGCTGTGCGCTTTACAAAAAATACACTACTTTACAAAAAATACACTCTTAAATCAGACAAAGACTCAATATCTTACGAGCGCACGATTAACAGGATATGAGCTCACACTCCTGGCGCCACACATTACACTGAAAAGATGTGCCACCCTGAACCCCGCTACTTTATTGCCTTATCCGGTCGAGGAGGGCCAGGAAGAAAAACATCATGATTGTGTTTTCCTGACTGAGGAACAAACAAAGGGTTGTGTCGATTACAGGATATGCCACTTCCAGATGTGGATGGGGAACTGTGGGTTGATGGATCGTGTTTGAGACTGCCAGAAAGTACGACTTCTGCAGCATATGCGATCACGACACTTAAGACAGTGGTAGAAACAGCACAAATACCACAGAAATCGGCTCAAGCAGCAGAGCTGATAGCCTTGACAAGAGCCTGCGAACTGAGTGCTGGCCTATGTGTGAACATCTACACAGACAGTCGGTACGCCTTCGGAGTAGCGCATGATTTGGCTTACTCTGGAGAGAGCGTGGGTTTTTGACCTCTCATGGAGTACACATTATGCACGGAGAGCTAGTGCGTGATCTCCTGAATGCGTTGCTCTGTCCGAAGAAAGTGGCGATAATCAAATGCAGTGCACATAAAAAGGTCACTGACAAAGTGGGACAAGGCAATGCGTTTGCAGACAGCATAGCAAGACAAACAGCAATGTCACGAAATAACTCTCCCATGTATGTAGCGAAGTCACAGGCTGAGCGATGGCATGATGCTCGAGCAGAAATACTAGATATCCAGAAATCAGCGTCGGAAGCAGAACTCGCAACCTGGGCAGCAGAGGGGGTGCTGGATGATGAGGGTTGTTGGAGGAGCAAGGACATGGAGCGATGGAAATTGCCTGCAGCGTATTTACAAGCAATGGTCCAGATGACACATGGGTTGGCACATGTTGGAGCTCTGGCAATTACTCGATTGTTAACACGAGTTTGGGAGCATCCTGAGATTGCCAACACTGCTAAGAGAGTAGTGCAGACCTGTCTGATATGTTTACAGCACAATCCTGCAAAAGGGACGCATACTCCGAAAGGAGGGTTCGTTCCACCTTCCGCACCATTCGAGGTACTTCAAATGGATTACATCCAGCTTGAGCGTTGCAATAACCTTAAGTATGTCTTAGTGGTGGTGTCAAGGCCTTCCCCACGAAAGATAATACAGCTTTGACAACAGCAAAGGTTCTGCTCAAAGAGTACTTCCCTCGATTTGGAGTTTGCAAATTTTTGTGGAGCGATAATGGTCCTCATTTTGTTGGGAAAATCTTGGAGTACGTGCTAAAGGGACTGGGGATTCAGCAGAAGTTTCATGCTGTGTTCCACCCTCAGTCAGCAGGTCTTGTCGAGCGGTACAATGCTACGTTGAAGTTGAAGCTTGCTAAGATTGTGGCGTCCACGTCATTGAAGTGGCCGGATGCATTGCCGCTAGCATTACTCTCTCTTAGATTAGTGCCCCATTCTCGAACTGGCCTCACACCGTATGAAGTGGTGTTTGGAAGGCCTATGAATATCTGGGGAGTTCCTAAGCCGCGATTGTTACATGATGTGCCTTGCATAATGATGAACGATTATTTGGCACGATTAACAAATGATTTGCTTTCTATTCATCAACAGGTTCGAGAAGCTCTCCCTGACAACTCCATTGGAGAGGCCCATTGTCTCCGTCATGGAGACTATGTGATGGTGAAGTCGTTTGAGAGGGCGAACAGCTTGGAACCGAGGTGGCGTGGCCCCGAGCAGGTCCTCTTGGCGACTCGAACGGTTGTGCGAGTGACCAACAGAAAGCGGTGGGTGCATTCAACTCACTGCCGTCGCATCTCTCCGGACCTTGTGAATCCTACCGTGTTGTCCGACTACAAAGAGATCTTGGATAAAGAAAAGAGCCCAGCTGTGACGTCGGCCGAAGTTGAGGGAGCCTTCCCGGACCACACTGTTTCTGGACGACAGCGCTACAACCTGCGGCCAAGATAGGAAGAAGATTTTTTTTTTGTTGCGAGACTGGTTGGTTACCGCTCTGGGGTTTGTGAAATGGAAACCGGGAATCTCAAGGGGGGGGATCAGTTCTGCCAAGAGTAGCAACACCCGTCTTGACCCCGGAGAAGAAAACAGCGGCTACCTCGGAGCTCAGCACCATATTTTTCCTTTTTAGATATATACATTTGAGACATTGTGAACTCTTTGAACTATGGCGTCTTCTGCATCACGAGACAAGAGAATTCTTGGTGCTATCTTGTTCGTACTGACAATTGTGGTGATAGCAGTGATAGCCTGTGTAGTAGAACTTGTGGTGCCTGTACGAGAACATTTGCTGCCGACTACCCCGGCTCCATCTGAACATTTTCACTTCACCTTGCCCTACCATGAAGAACGGCACCGACAGACTTACTTGAACAATAGCTTCATTCAAATTCTGCACCATACTCATAATATGACAAACACATCTAATTGTTGGGTATGTGGGATGTTGCCTGGTCATCAGAAGAAAGGGGCACCCCGCTCATCCCACTCCCGTTCTCTCATAATGGATCCTGTAATGCCTGGTATATTCTTTTATTCACTCTACGAGGGCCAACAAAAGGGGGGGTGCTTTTCCGTTTGAATAAGATATGTTATCACGACCGGGATGGTTATCCACGAGCTGAGGGTACTCGATTTGAATGGGAAGAGTACCGCCCCGATAATGCATCTACACCCCGAATTTATAGCAATCAAAGGAACATTATTATGTCTAGTTCACATGTCATTAATGTTATAAATACCAAGGCTGATCTCTGTATACGTAATAAAGGTACAATCCCGGTTGGGAAAAGTGAATGTAACATCACACTTACATTTGACAGTCCGAATGGCATATCATTTGTGGCATCCCGGAATACATACTTCATCTGTGGTAATAAAGGCTATCATCAGCTTCCTTTAGGATGGTTAGGTACATGCGATGTATCTTTTGTATTACCCCCTGTATTCATTGCCCCACCAATGTATCACAATGACTATGTGCTCTACCATGATTTTGTGTTAAATCGAGTTAAACGTACTGTGGTCTTGGATGATATTGACCAGACCGATACTGCTTTACAACAATATGTAGACTTTAATTTGGGATTGTTTTCTTTTGTGGGGGCTGCTTTGAACAGTCGGAAAATACGACGATTGACTCGTGTTGTTGAGGCTGTAGCTAATGACACTGCTATTGCACTAGGGAATATAACGGAGGAACCTCAAATTTCTGGAATTGTTACGCTTCAGAATCGTATGGTTCTTGATGTGGTTCTAGCTGATCGAGGGGGGGCATGTAGAATCATCGGAAGTAGTTGCTGCGTTTACGTGCCAGATAATTCGCCATCTGTTTATGATGCAATCTCTAAACTTCACAAAATCGCTTCTGAAATACACCCGGAAAATGGTACGTGGACTTTATCGGGGTGGTTCTGGTCAATGTTGAGTACCTGGGGCTGGAAGCTACTGACAATCCTATGTGTTGTAGTTGGGATCTTATTCTTCCTATGTTTATGTATACAATGTGGCCCTGCCTTATGTTCTATGTGTTTATCAGCCTGTATTCCATCTAGACGAGCTCTTGCCCAAAATGAATTGATGCTTCATAAAGAAGTAGCTCAAATAATGTTAATTGACACCGAAGATGAGTATCCCGACTACGTCCACTATGAGGTAGCTTCAGCTAAACGCTAAAAGGGTCGTCTGTCGTAATTTGACAAAGGCCGGGTTAGCGCTTAGCTTTGCTACACGTTATTTCCCTTAAATTGGCTTTACTCGAAAACGCCATTTTGTATGTTACAGCGGCCATTTTAGGGAATGAGCGGCCTCATGGTCAGCATGCCCTTTAGTACTTCGTCCGTACCACTGACCACTCGAGTTTGCCCAGCAACAGGCTATTTTTAGTAACGGTCAAGCCTAAGCATGGGCGGAAAATCCGTTTCGCTCGCGGATTTTGCGGATTTTCGGTAAATTCGCAATCCGCGAGATTCGCGAATCTCCCGCAAAATCCGCAAATCCGCAAGCAGCGGATTTTGCTCGCACTGTTCGCACTGTTCGCGTGAGTTCGCGCCCCACGAATAAGTGCAAAATTGCAGAAATACGATCTTAGCAAAACTGAAAGTAACTACTTACCAGGTTCAAAAGTTCAGGCTCATCATTAGTAGCCATTTCCTGTAGTGCTTCCTGAGGCGCCCCTCCAGAGATCAGTTGCCAGTTGAAACTATTATGTGACCCTGCTCTGAACCTCAGAATAGTTACACATATGCCACAAAGGTCCTGAATTACAGCTAAGGGAGACAAGCAGGAGCCAGGCTGGAAGTTCAAATCCATTAATCAGCCCCTAATGCATTATTGTCAGTTGGGGCAGGGCAGGTGTTGTAACTAATTTTGCAACAATGAAAGCACTTAGCAAGTGCAAAAGATCACTAATCAGGAAGCACTAAGGAAGCAGGTGCCAGCTAAAAAAATATTCTGTGACACATTAATCAGCCCCAAATTAATTCAGGTCACTTGAGGCAGGGAAGGTGTGCTTGCGTTGCCACAATAATGTACACTGACTGGACAACCAGAGGGTGCTGTGATGAAACAGAGGGTGGCATGGGTGGGCCAGAGGGTGGCATGAGTAGTCAGAGAGTGGCAGTGGTGACAGAGAGTGGCAGTGATGAAGAAGAGTGTCCCAAACAGGCTGGACACGTAGAAACAACAAGTTCGCGAAACTTGCGACCCGACAGGTAAGTTCGCAATTTGCGACATTGTAAAAAACCCTCGCGAACTGGCAGAAACCCGCGCAAACACACAAAAAAAAATCCGCAAATTCGCGAGAATTCGCGGATTTTGCGGATTGCGAGTTCGCAAATCCGCAAAATTCGCGAACGCGAGATTCGCAAAATTCGCCCATGCTTAGTCAAGCCTGTACATGCGCAGTTCCGACTGACCAGTCACCCCTTAGGAATGTTCCGCAAAACTGACCAGTGGTGTTGTAACTCCTCCCATGAGTTGGCTGTGCTCCAAAAATGACCATATATGTACATAAACTCTGTAAACCTTGTACCGCCTATCTTTTTATTACCTGTAAAATGTATAAAAGAAGGATTCACACCAACGTTCGGTGTGATACTTCTTGCATTGCCGAAGGGTGCTGTAGGAATGTACCACCACCCCATGGGGTCTTAATAAACTTGTTCTTTGTACTTTTCAGTTTCCGTGACAACAGTTCTTAAGGTGTAAGTGGGTATTTCTGCGGAGCATGTAGGCCTGGGGAACCCAATACCACAGAATGTAACCGGTGATCAATAAAGTGGCATCAACAATGGCACTGGGATGTAACCGATGATCAATAAAGTGGCATTAGCAATGGCATTGGGATGAAACCGGTGATCAATAAAGTGGCATTAGCAATGGCACTGGGATGTAACCGATGATCAATAAAGTGGCATCAATAATGGCACTGGGATGAAACCGGTGATCAATAAAGTGGCATCAATAATGGCACTGGGATGTAACCGATCATCAATAAAGTGGCATTAGCAATGGCACTGGGATATAATCAGTGATCAATAAACTGGGTGTTAGCTATGGCACTGGGATGTAACCGGTGATCAATAAACTTGGGTTATCAATGACACTAGGATGCAACAGGGGATCAATAAAGTGGGTATTAGCAATGGCACTGGGATGATACTGGTGATCCATGAAGTGGATATTACCAATGGCACTGGGATATAACTAGTGATCAATAAACTGGGTATTAGCTATGGCACTGGGATGTAACCGGTGATCAATAAACTTGCGTTATCAATGACACTAGGATGCAACGGGGGATCAACAAAGTGGGTATTAGCAATGGCACTGGGATGTAATCGGTGATCAATTAAGTGGTATTAGCAATGGCACGGGATGTAACCGGTGATCCATAAAGTTGGTATTAGAAATGGCACTGGGATTTAACCGGTGATCAATACTTTGGTATTAACACTGGCCCTGGGATATAACCGGTGATCAATAAACTGGGAATTAGCTATGGCACTGGGATGTAACCGATGATCAGTAAACATCCGTTAGCAATGAAACTGGAATGTAACCGGTGATCAATGAAGTGGGTGTTAGCAATGGCACTGGGATGTAACCGGTGATCAATAAAGTGGCATTAGCAATGGCACTGGGATATAACCATTGACCAATAAAGTGGGTATTGGCAATGGCACTGGGATGTAACCGGTGATCAATACAGTGGCATTAGCAATGGCACTGGGATGTAACCGGTGATTAATAAAGTGGGTATTAGAAATGGCACATAGATGTAACCGGTGATCAATAAAGTGGCATTAGCAGTGGCACTGGGATGTAACCGGTGATCAATAATGTGGGTATTAGCAACAGTACATGGATGTAACCGGGGATCAATAACGTGGGTATTAGCAACGGTATATGGATGTAACCGGCGATCAATAAAGTGGGTATTAGCAATGGCATGGGGATGTATCTGGTGATCAATAAAGTGGGTATTAGCAATGGCACTGGAATGTAACTGGTGATCAATAAAGTGGGCATTAGAAAAGTCACTGGGATGTCACTGGTGATCAATAAAGTGGCTTTAGAAGTGGCACTGGGATGTAACCAGTGATTAATAAATGGAGTATTACAATTAAGCATGGGCGAATTTTGCAAATCTGGCGTTCGCGTAAAGTGGGTATATGCAATTGCACTGGAAGGTATCCTGTGATCACTAAAGTGGGTATTAGCAATGGCACTGGGATGTAACCGGTGATTAATAAAGTGGGTATTAGAAATGGCACTTGGATGTAACCGGTGATCAATAAAGTGGCATTAGCAGTGGCACTGGGATGTAACTGGTGATCAATAAAGTGGGTATTAGCAACAGTACATGGATGTAACCGGGGATCAATAAAGTGGGTATTAGCAATGGCATTGGAATGTATCTGGTGATCAATAAAGTGGGTATTAGCAATGGCATGGAATGTAACTGGTGATCAATAAAGTGGGCATTAGAAAAGGCACTGGGATGTCACTGGTGATCAATAAAGTGGCTTTAGAAGTGGCACTGGGATGTAACCAGTGATTATTAAATGTAGTATTACAATTAAGCATGGGCGAATTTTGCAAATCTGACGTTCGCGTAAAGTGGGTATTTGAAATTGCACTGGAATGTATCCTGTGATCACTAAAGTGGGTATTAGCAATGGCACTGGGATGTAACCGGTGATCAATAAAGTGGCATTAGCAATGGCACTGGGATATAACCGTTGACCAATAAAGTGGGTATTAGCAATGGCACTGGGATGTAACCGGTGATCAATACAGTGGCATTAGCAATGGCACTGGGATGTAACCGGTGATCAATAAAGGGGTATTAGCAATGGCACTTGGATGTAAGCGGTGATCAATACAGTGGGTATTAGTATTGGCACTGGGATGTAACTGATGATCAATACAGGGGGTATTAGCAATGGCACTGGGATGTAACCGATGATCAATAAAGTGGGAATTGGCAATGGCACTGGGATGTAAGCGGTGATCAATACTGTAGGTATTAGTTTTGGCACTGGGATGTAACTGATGAACAATACAGGGGGTATTAGCAATGGCACTGGAATGTAACCGGTGATCAATAAAGTGGGAATTAGCAATGGCACTGGGATGTAACCGTTGATCAATAAAGTAGCATTAGCAATGGCACTGTGATGTAACCGGTAATAAATTAAGTATCATTAGCAAAGTCACTTGGATGTAACCGGTGATCAATAAAGTGGGTTTTAGCAATGCACTGGGATGTAACCGGTGATCAATATAGTGGCAATAGCAATGGCACAGAGATGTAACCGGTGATCAATAAAGTGGGCATTAGCAATGGCACTGGGATGGAACCGGTGATTAATAAAGTGGTTATTAGCAATGGCACTGGGATATAACCGGTGATCAATAAAGTGGCATTAGCAGTGGCACTGGGATGTAACCGATGATCAATAAAGTGGCATCAATAATGGCACTGGGATGAAACCGGTGATCAATAAAGTGGCATCAATAATGGCACTGGGATGTAACCGATCATCAATAAAGTGGGTGTTAGCAATGGCACTGGGATGTAACCGGTGATCAATAAAAAGGCATTAGCAATGGCACTGGGATATAACCGTTGACCAATAAAGTGGGTATTGGCAATGGCACTGGGATGTAACCGGTGATCAATACAGTGGCATTAGCAATGGCACTGGGATGTAACCGGTGATTAATAAAGTGGGTATTAGAAATGGCACTTATTCACCTATTCCCTAAATAAATTCCCTTAATAAATGTCTCTCCTCTCTTCTTCTCCCTCAACTGGATTTCAATTCCTATAGCGCGGGGATGCCCTTGGGTCACCAGGCGCTTTACAAATCGTTATTAAATTAAATTATTAAATTAAATTTTAACCGGTGATCAATAAAGGGGCATTAGCAGTGGCACTGGGATGTAACCGGTGATCAATAATGTGGGTATTAGCAACAGTACATGGATGTAACCGGGGATCAATAAAGTGGGTATTAGCAACGGTACATGGATGTAACCGGGGATCAATAAAGTGGGTATTAGCAATGGCATTGGGATGTATCTGGTGATCAATAAAGTGGGTATTAGCAATGGCACTGGAATGTAACTGGTGATCAATAAAGTGGGCATTAGAAAAGGCACTGGGATGTCACTGGTGATCAATAAAGTGGCTTTAGAAGTGGCACTGGGATGTAACCAGTGATTAATAAATGGAGTATTACAATTAAGCATGGGCGAATTTTGCAAATCTGGCGTTCGCATAAAGTGGGTATTTGCAATTGCACTGGAATGTACCCTGTGATCACTAAAGTGGGTATTAGCAATGGCACTGGGATGTGACCGGTGATCAATAAAGTGGCATTAGCAATGGCACTGGGTTATAACCGTTGGCCAATAAAGTGGGTATTGGCAATGGCACTGGGATGTAACCGGTGATCAATACAGTGGCATTAGCAATGGCACTGGGATGTAACCGGTGATTAATAAAGTGGGTATTAGAAATGGCACTTGGATGTAACCGGTGATCAATAAAGTGGCATTAGCAGTGGCACTGGGATGAAACCGGTGATCTATAAAGTGGGTATTAGCAACGGTACATGGATGTAACCGGGGATCAATAAAGTGGGTATTAGCAATGGCATTTGGATGTATCTGGTGATCAATAAAGTGGGTATTAGCAATGGCACTGAAACGTAACTGGTGATCAATAAAGTGGGCATTAGAAAAGGCACTGGGATGTAACCGGTGATCAATAAAGTGGCATTAGCAATGGCACTGGGATATAACCGTTGACCAATAAAGTGGGTATTAGCAATGGCACTGGGATGTAACCGGTGATCAATACAGTGGCATTAGCAATGGCACTGGGATGTAACCGGTGAGCAATAAAGGGGTATTAGCAATGGCACTGGGATGTAAGCGGTGATCAATACAGTGGGTAATAGTATTTGCTCTGGGATGTAACTGATGATCAATACAGTGGGTATTAGCAAGGGCACTGGGATGTAACAGATGATCAATAAAGTGGGAATTAGCAATGGCACTGGGATGTAAGCGGTGATCAATACTGTGGGTATTAGTATTGGCACTGGGATGTAACTGATGAACAATACAGGGGGTATTAGCAATGGCACTGGAATGTAACCGGTGATCAATAAAGTGGGAATTAGCAATGGCACTGGGAGGTAACCGTTGATCAATAAAGTAGCATTATCAATGGCACTGTGATGTAACCGGTAATAAATTAAGTATCATTAGCAAAGGCACTGGGATGTAACCGGTGATCAATAAAGTGGGCATTAGCAATGGCACTGGGATGGAACCGGTGATTAATAAAGTGGTTATTAGCAATGGCACTGGGATATAACCGGTGATCAATAAAGTGGCATTAGCAGTGGATCTGGGATGTAACCGATGATCAATAAAGTGGCATCAATAATGGCACTGGGATGTAACTGATCATCAATAAAGTGGCATTAGCAATGGCACTGGGATATAATCAGTGATCAATAAACTGGGTGTTAGCTATGGCACTGGGATGTAACCGGTGATCAATAAACTTGCGTTATCAATGACACTAGGATGCAACAGGGGATTAATAAAGTGGGTATTAGCAATGGCACTGGGATGATACTGGTGATCCATGAAGTGGATATTACCAATGGCACTGGGATATAACTAGTGATCAATAAACTGGGTATTAGCTATGGCCCTGGGATGTAACCGGTGATCAATAAACTTGCGTTATCAATGACACTAGGATGCAACGGGGGATCAACAAAGTGGGTATTAGCAATGGCACTGGGATGTAATCGGTGATCAATAAAGTGGTATTAGCAATGGCACGGGATGTAACCGGTGATCCATAAAGTTGGTATTAGAAATGGCACTGGGATTTAACCGGTGATCAATACTTTGGTATTAGCACTGGCCCTGGGATATAACCGGTGATCAATAAACTGGGAATTAGCTATGGCACTGGGATGTAACTGATGATCAATAAACTTCCGTTAGCAATGAAACTGGAATGTAACCGGTGATCAATGAAGTGGGTGTTAGCAATGGCACTGGGATGTAACCGGTGATCAATAAAGTGGCATTAGCAATGGCACTGGGATATAACCGTTGACCAATAAAGTGGGTATTGGCAATGGCACTGGGATGTAACCGGTGATCAATACAGTGGCATTAGCAATGGCACTGGGATGTAACCGGTGATTAATAAAGTGGGTATTTGAAATGGCACTTGGATGTAACCAGTGATCAATAAAGTGGCATTAGCAGTGGCACTGGGATGTAACCGGTGATCAATAATGTGGGTATTAGCAACAGTACATGGATGTAACCGGGGATCAATAAAGTGGGTATTAGCAACGGTACATGGATGTAACCGGGGATCAATAAAGTGGGTATTAGCAATGGCATTGGGATGTTTTTGGTGTTCAATAAAGTGGGTATTAGCAATGGCACTGGAATGTAACTGGTGATCAATAAAGTGGGCATTAGAAAAGGCACTGGGATGTCACTGGTGATCAATAAAGTGGCTTTAGAAGTGGCACTGGGATGTAACCAGTGATTAATAAATGGAGTATTACAATTAAGCATGGGCGAATTTTGCAAATCTGGCGTTCGCGTAAAGTGGGTATTTGCATATGGCCGAGATACCCGCCACCCCCTCTCAACACAATCCCCAAGAATTGGGAAACCGGAAACAGTTCTTGAACTTTTGGAAGGCGGGAAGGGAGTCACCCTTCCCGGCCGTATTTATTAAAATATGAAACAAAATTAAAACATTAAAATAACAGTTTTATATTATGTACAATTTCATTTCCACATTACGATGTTTGGCTAACCTTAACAGATCTCTAATAAAAAGGTTCTCCTAGCCGAACTAACATCCTACAAAACATTTGACTTGAAATTGTACATCCTAACGTTAAGGGCCAACGGCAAGGTCGTAACCGGTGTCAGATCCCTAAACCAGACATACCCCCCTCACTTGTGAGAGGAGCGACCGCACAGAGGCGTACCTCAAGTGCATCTACCAATTTCCCTTTGTACTTGACGGGGGCCCCAATAAACTCGACGCCATTTAAAGGTCGTTCGAGGACTCGTGTGAGGTGTCTAAAAGGTAGCGTAAACCCCCTCCCGCACCCCACACAACTTACCCATCTGCCGTCGCAGATGTCCTGGCCCCGGGAAATTCCCCAGGAGGGGCCGTAGCCCCTCCTATCCAGGAAGGGGCCTTGACCACCTTTCCTTTCCTTCCGGCGGCCTCTCCTTAGACAGGACCGCCTCCCCGTTGAGGGGCCAATTGGCCACCTCCCCCGCGCGCTCCCATCCGTAATGGGTGACGCCCCCTCATAGGGATCTTCCAATTACTCCTCACCGATCATGACCTTACCGCCCGACCAAAATAAATACGACAGTTCTACCTAAGTTACTAAGATTTATAAAGCAAAACATCAATTATCTAAACGTAAATACTGATCAATCCATGTTTAAGAAATTACTTTATTTGCAAAACATACTGAAAATAACCAATCTTTATTGCATCACTACGAAATTTCACGACAATCCTCACAACCTGTAAGAAAACAGAGAAAACCAAAAAACGATACTACATCTACTGTATTCACAACGAATCGCTGTCCTCAGGGGCTGGTGGGTGGGTCAAAATTGCTCTTCGTTCCGTCTCGAGCTCACGTGCAGCGGGGAGGTGCAGCTTCAGAGCACGGGAACAAGAGGATGCTTTCTTGGCTTCCGCTCCTTTTAACCGTCTTCAGGGTGGGCGTGAATCCGCCCCCGCCTGCCTCCGAGGGCGTGGCCGGCCGCGTTGGTGTCTAGGCCAGCCCACTCTAGGGCGGGAAAAAGGCGCGCCCCGGCTACGCCGCTTTGGGCATACCAGCCGAGACTCGCCTCCCGCCCAAGATGGCTTCCCGGGGGGATCGTGGTACTCGACCATACGTTCGGGGGGACCGATTGGTCGCCCCTTTCCATATGGCCGAGATACCCGCCACCCCCTCTCAACACAATCCCCAAGAATTGGGAAACCGGAAACAGTTCTTGAACTTTTGGAAGGCGGGAAGGGAGTCACCCTTCCCGGCCGTATTTATTAAAATATGAAACAAAATTAAAACATTAAAATAACAGTTTTATATTATGTACAATTTCATTTCCACATTACGATGTTTGGCTAACCTTAACAGATCTCTAATACAAAGGTTCTCCTAGCCGAACTAACATCCTACAAAACATTTGACTTGAAATTGTACATCCTAACTTTAAGGGCCAACGGCAAGGTCGTAACCGGTGTCAGATCCCTAAACCAGACATACCCCCCTCACTTGTGAGAGGAGCGACCGCACAGAGGCGTACCTCAAGTGCATCTACCAATTTCCCTTTGTACTTGACGGGGGCCCCAATAAACTCGACGCCATTTAAAGGTCGTTCGAGGACTCGTGTGAGGTGTCTAAAAGGTAGCGTAAACCCCCTCCCGCACCCCACACAACTTACCCATCTGCCGTCGCAGATGTCCTGGCCCCGGAAAATTCCCCAGGAGGGGCCGTAGCCCCTCCTATCCAGGAAGGGGCCTTGACCACCTTTCCTTTCCTTCCGGCGGCCTCTCCTTAGACAGGACCGCCTCCCCGTTGAGGGGCCAATTGGCCACCTCCCCCGCGCGCTCCCATCCGTAACGGGTGACGCCCCCTCATAGGGATCTTCCAATTACTGCTCACCGATCATGACCTTACCGCCACAGGCCGGATAGTTGACCGGCTATCCGGACCCCCCACAAAAGACTCCTACCTAAAGGTCATGCTGTAAACTCCTTAACCATGCTATGAAGTCTCCTATGAGTAATTCGTTCCCCACCCGGGACAAATGAACACCGTCCCCCAAATACATACTGTCCCCTTTAACACAACCATGCGAAACAGAATGCAGTGTACCTGAACGAAACAATCTACTCATTTTATTATTAATCTTCCTTACCGAATGATTCAGTGCAGAAACAGAAATAGCCCCCCGCCACACCTTCCGTGGGATCAGATGGGACCATGCAATTGTGCACCCTGGAACTCTTCTCGCCAACCAACTTACAGTGGAAAGCATCGCCTCAAGAAGAAGTCGTCTACCAGTGGTCACCAAATCATTGCCCCCAAGATGAACTATGACTACAGACGGCGGTGACCTTGTCCGCCCTAACAAATCCTCGAAAAATGATTGAAACTGGTCAATACAGAGCCCGCCCTTTCCGTAGAAGGACACACTGTACCCGTATTCCCCAGCCACGTGAATCATGTCACCTGCTTTGAATACGTCCGCGGCACGCCTCACGTATGAGTGGCCCACGACCCACACCTCCTTTTTCACAGCCGGCAATGTCTGGCCGCTGGCCCCCCGGTGTCGGGTCGACTGGACAGTCCGCCCGCCTCGCAGGCTCGCGCAACTGAAAACCAAACAAAAACAAGAAGCGTGAGTACATCATTACAGCTTCACAACATGTGCAACCGCACATACCTCTTATAACAGTTTGAGGACCAACGCCCCACACGTTTTACTTGTTCAACATTCAGACCCCTGGCTGTAGCTTCCGTAGCAGCCCCTATCCGAAAGGAATGGGTCCCAAAGTCGCCGGGGTTCAAGTCCGCGGCAGAAATCGACATCGCAAGCACCCGCTGAAACTGAAACCTCGTCAGTGGGGTGGAGTCAGCGTGTCTCAACAAGATCCCCCCCCATGCTGCCACCCTTAGTGCTAAATATTCCTCTACGCACCCCACAGGGCACATGGCAGACCCGGGGATCCTCTGAATGATTACGCAGTCCCCGATTGCATCCTGATCGGATTTGGACCTGACAAACGAGACCGTCATTGTCTCCTTCCTGACGTGAATGTGCTCACGGCACAGACCCCCCATCGTATCCCGCTTGTTCCTTGCCACTAATTCGCTTACCCGCATAGCCCCATGGAATGCTAATGCAAATGCGGCTCGGAACAACACTGCTTCGTACTGGGATGAACATGTTACCGGTAGCACGGATAACAACAAGGCCAACCTATCCAGACCTATCGGGTGCCTATCGTCTACTCTGCGACCCTCAAGGCGTTGCCACCCACGTAGCGCTCTTTGCACAACGAAAGACGCTGTCGGGTCCTGGATCCCATGAGCCTTTGCCATAAAGGAAATGGCGGCCCGATGCCTCTGGGCCGTAGCCACTGATTTGCCTGCGTGACGTAAAGAGAGCAGGAATCTCACTACACACTCTTCCAGACCCCAAAGCTCCCTCCCGTCAGTACCCAAAAAGGCCCAATAGGAACGGAACGCCCCTTCATATGCCTTCCTCGTCCTGGGTGCTAAGCTCTCTCCCACGAGGTTTTGTAGTTCGGGGCACCGAGAGACCAGAGAGCTTCGGGAAAGGGTGCCGCCACCGGGTCCGCAGTGGGCAGAAAACCCCAGAAGGCCTGCATATGGAAACGAGAGAGCGCATCAGCCGCTTGGTTCATAACCCCCGGCACGTGTCGCGCCCTAAACAGTACATTCAGTTGCATGCATGACAACACAATTTCTTTGAGCAGTCTCAGAATCAATTTGCAACGTGCTGCCTGACTATTGATGCACTCAACCACGGTCATGTTATCAGACCAGAACACAACAGAGTGATCCCTAAACCCTTCTGGCCACGTTTTCAAGGCCACCAGAATAGGGAACAGTTCGAGAAAAGCAATGTTACTCGTCAACCCGCACTCGTGCCACCCTGACGGCCATTTCTGAGCCGACCATTGTGTACCCAATATGGCGCCAAAACCCACACTTCCCGCCGCATCTGTCCATAGCCCCAATTCCTCGGAAGACACTGCTGGTTTATTCCAGACAATTCGACCATTGAAATCTGCCAGGAATGCAATCCAAATGCGCATGTCCTGGCGAACCTCTGCCGAGAGTCTCGTACGATGGTGTCCTTCCTTCAGGCCGACCATGGACTGTGCAATCGAGCGGGAAAAGGGGCGCGCCATCGGCATTACTCTCAGGGCAAAATTCAACTGACCCACAACCTGTTGCAACTGATGCAGGTTCACTTTTGGTGCACGAATACATGTCTCAAGGGATAACCTGAATTTTGCCACTTTTTCTTTAGGTAATCGAAAACAACCTTCCACCGAGTCGAGCTCGATCCCCAAAAACTCGATCAAGGTCGAGGGGCCCACCGTCTTACCTGGCGCCAATGGCACATTGAATTGATTCATCAGGACACAAAATTCATGTAAGGCCTGCTCACACTCAGACTCCCCGGCTGCCCCCAGAAACAGAAAGTCATCGAGATAGTGCATAACATATTTAAAACCTGTCTTCCTCGTGAATACCCACTGCAGAAAACAACTGAATTTCTCGAAATAGGCACATGAAATCGAGCATCCCATTGGCATACATTTATCCATGTAATAGCGACCCTGAAACTGAAAACCAAGGAGACGCTGATCGTCTGGGTGTACCGGGAGCAACCGGAACGCTGACTCGATGTCCGATTTGGCCATCAGCGTCCCGGGCCCCAGGTGATTCAACATGGCCACGGCCTCATCGAAAGATGCGTACCGCACCGAACATACTTCCGGGTCTATCGCGTCATTCACGGAAAGACCACGTGGGGCGGATAAATTGTGTATCAGCCGAAACTCACCCGGGTCCTTCTTGGGGACCACCCCTAGAGGAGAACACACGAAATTAGCAACTGGTGGCAAACCGAATGGACCGGCGACACGACCTCGAGTCACCTCTTTCCCAATTTTTACCTGTACCACTGCCGTGTGCTGTAAGACCGATATTTGATTTTTACAGTCCGGCACCCCCTGAAAATCCCCCACTGGGATGCGGAAACCATATGAAAACCCGTTCCGTAACACCCCAGCGGAAGCATGATCTGGGTATTCGCTGAGCCAAGGAATCATTGCCATGGTATCAATCGGGGTCGGTAGAGGCGCCCCTCGGACTATGTTAGACCTGTTTGGCGCCCCCCTTACCACCGTTATCACCCGTTTTGGCTCTGCACATGGACTCAGGATGGGATGGCTGCCCACACCCCCCACACTCATGTCTGAATTTGCATGACCCCTGGGGCCTGGTACATTTGCCCCTGTTAAAATTCCAACAGATCCCCCTTTTACCTGTGTTGCCACTCTGTTTCGTGTGGAACTCGTTACCTGCACCCGTTCAAAAGGGCGTTCCAGAATTTTGGCGGGAGGATTCCCCCCCGTTACTCCCTACTAACGGTACCTTCAACATCCCTGTACTCTCCATTTTTTGCCAAGACACAGAGTCGTAACAATCCCAAGACAACAATGGGTTGTGTTCCTTAGCTTTTCTAAACAAATTATCATAGCAGAACCATTGATTGCCCCATATGCCACAGAATACTCCATAATACGTGACTGATAAATGGGTAACTCGGTCAACAACTCAGGCCTGCGCTCCCCCATGATGGAGGTAAAAATTCCCCACGCTCTGCCCCAAGTACCAATGGTCTCGTCACCTTAAAGGCGGCCATTTTTGCGCGCCAAACACTCGGATGCATGAGCTCCTTTTGACTCTTTACATGCTCGATCTCGTAATGGTCGGTAAGCAATGAAAACATGTTTACATATTTATCTGCCAAAATCAATTCCTTGATTTCCAACGGGACGTGCTGGGCAATCTTCTCTTTACGAGAAGGTGCCGACTCCCCCCCCGCAATCGGCAATGGCCGCTTACCTGAAGTAGACCCCGCGATTGGCGCCAAACTTGGGCCCGCTGTACTCCCAACCGCCGGGACCTGTGGGGGAACAGAAGATGGCGTCTTCGCAGCCTCCCTAGATTCCCGCAGTTGCCTCATCACTGCCCGGGCGTCGTCAGCCGTGGCGCCCTTGCTATCTTTTCCCAACCACGCTGCCAATTGCGCCGCTAACTCGGGGGGCATATCCTCCCTGTTCGCAGGGGTGACCACCACAGGGATTGGATTCCCCTCTTTCGGCCCCGGGATCAGCTCCTCTCGTGGGGCTTCGGGAGCCGGGATCCCTCCGCCAAGTGCACCCCTTCTGGGCCTCTTGCTTTTTTCTCCGGGAATTGTCCCCTGCAAAGGCCGTTTCGATCCTCCCTCCCCGTCCTTAGCCTCAACCTTTCTCTTCAGATCGGCTATCTCCTTCATGAGCATGCGGAGCATCTCGTCGGTACCGACCCGCTTTCCGACCTTCTTGGGCATTCTTTAGACGGGATACCTGTAAGACAAAAAGAAGGATTACAACGCTCAAAATTGCTCTTCGTTCCGTCTCGAGCTCACGTGCAGCGGGGAGGTGCAGCTTCAGAGCACGGGAACAAGAGGATGCTTTCTTGGCTTCCGCTCCTTTTAACCGTCTTCAGGGTGGGCGTGAACCCGCCCCCGCCTGCCTCCGAGGGCGTGGCCGGCCGCGTTGGTGTCTAGGCCAGCCCACTCTAGGGCGGGAAAAAGGCGCGCCCCGGCTACGCCGCTTTGGGCATACCAGCCGAGACTCGCCTCCCGCCCAAGATGGCTTCCCGGGGGGATCGTGGTACTCGACCATACGTTCGGGGGGACCGATTGGTCGCCCCTTTCCAATTGCACTGGAATGTATCCTGTGATCACTAAAGTGGGTATTAGCAATGGCACTGGGATATAACCGTTGACCAATAAAGTGGGTATTGGCAATGGCACTGGGATGTAACCGGTGATCAATACAGTGGCATTAGCAATGGCACTGGGATGTAACCGGTGATTAATAAAGTGGGTATTAGAAATGGCACTTGGATGTAACCGGTGATCAATAAAGTGGCATTAGCAGTTGCACTGGGATGTAACCGGTGATCTATAAAGTGGGCATTAGCAACGGTACATGGATGTAACCGGGGATCAATAAAGTGGGTATTAGCAATGGCATTGGGATGTATCTGTTGATCAATAAAGTTGGTAGTAGCAATGGCACTGGAATGTAACTAGTGATCAATAAAGTGGGCATTAGAAAAGGCACTGGGATGTCACTGGTGATCAATAAAGTGGCTTTAGAAGTGGCACTGGGATGTAACCAGTGATTATTAAATGGAGTATTACAATTAAGCATGGGCGAATTTTGCAAATCTGGCGTTCGCGTAAAGTGGGTATTTGCAATTGCACTGGAATGTATCCTGTGATCACTAAAGTGGGTATTATCAATGGCACTGGGATGTAACCGGTGATCAATAAAGTGGCATTAGCAATGGCACTGGGATATAACCGTTGACCAATAAAGTGGGTATTAGCAATGGCACTGGGATGTAACCGGTGATCAATACAGTGGCATTAGCAATGGCACTGGGATGTAACCGGTGATCAATAAAGGGGTATTAGCAATGGCACTGGGATGTAAGCGGTGATCAATACAGTGGGTATTAGTATTGGTACTGGGATGTAACTGATGAACAATACGGGGGGTATTAGCAATGGCACTGGAATGTAACCGGTGATCAATAAAGTGGGAATTAGCAATGGCACTGGGATGTAACCGTTGATCAATAAAGTAGCATTAGCAATGGCACTGTGTTGTAACCGCTAATAAATTAAGTATCATTAGCAAAGGCACTGGGATGTAACCGGTGATCAATAAAGTGGATTTTAGCAATGCACTGGAATGTAACCGGTGATCAATAAAGTGGCAATAGCAATGGCACAGAGATGTAACCGGTGATCAATAAAGTGGGCATTAGCAATGGCACTGGGATGGAACCGGTGATTAATAAAGTGGCATTAGCAGTGGCACTGGGATGTAACCGGTGATCAATACAATGGCATTAGCAATGGCACTGAGATGAAACTGGTGATCAATAAAGTGGGTATTACCAATGGCACTGGGATGTAAGCGGTGATCAATACAGTGGGTATTAGCATTGGCACTGGGATGAAATTGATGATCAATAAAGGGGGTATTAGCAAAGGCACTGGGATGTAACCGTTGATCAATAAATTGGGACTCAGCAATGGCACGGGGATGTAACCAGTGATCAATAAAGTGGCAATAGCACTGAGATGTACCCGGTGATCAATAAAGTGGTTGTTAGCAATGGCACTGGGATGTAACCAGTGATCATTAAAGTGGGCATTAGCAATGGCACTGGGATGGGACCGGTGATCAATAAAGTGGGTATTAGCAATGGCACTGGGATATAACTGGTGATCAATAAAGTGGCATTAGCAATGGCACTGGGATGTAACCGGTGATCAATAAAATGGCATTAGCAATGACACTGAGATGTAACTGGTGATCAATAAAGTGGGTATTAGCAATGGCACTGGGATGTAACCAGTGATCAATAAAGTGGGGCTAGCAATGGCACTGGGATGTAACCGGTGTTCAATAAAGTGGGTATTAGCAATGAACTGGGATGTACCCGGTGATCAATAAAGTGGTTATCAGCAATGGCACTGGGATGTAACCCGTGATCAATAAATTGGGGCTCAGCAATGGCACTGGGATGTAACCGGTGATCAATAAAGTGGCAATAGCAATGGCATTGAGATGTAACCGGTGATCAATAAAGTGGCGCTAGCAATGTAAATGTAAATTGATACTTGTATAGTGCACTACTCACCCGCAAGGGTCTCAAGGCGCTTGTACGAATACCGCTGTGGAACCCATCCTGGCTTTCCCTATGAGGCGTCCACTCCTGGTCACCCCCAAGGTTGAGGCCAGGCATCCTTAGTGTTGTGGAGATTAAGCAAGCTATTGCCCAGAGTTGCAGAGTGGGACTCCATGATTGGAATAGGCACAGAGGCGAGAATTATCAGGTCCGTGGAAGTTTTGAGCCCAAGACCCGCCGAGGTGGGGAATTGAACCCTGGTCCCGGGCTAAACTTCTGCTTCAGAGTCTGCCGCTCTAATCATTGAGCCACGCAATGGCACTGGGATGTAACCGGTGATCAATAAAGTGGGTATTAGCAATGGCACTGGGATGTAACCGGTGATCAATAAAGTGGCGATAGCAATGGCACTGGGATGTAACCGGTGATCAATAAAGTGGGTTTTAGCAGTGAACTGGGATGTAACCGGTGATCAATAAAGTGGGTTTTAGCAGTGAACTGGGATGTAATCGGTGATCAATAAAGTGAGTCTCAGCAATGGCAATGGGATGTAACCCGTGATGAATAAATTGGGGCTCAGCAATGGCACTGGGATGTAACCGGTGATCAATAAAGTGGCAATAGCAATGTCACTGAGATGAAACATGTGATCAATAAAGTGGTTATTAGCAATGGCACTGGGATGTAACCGGTGAAAAATAAAGTGGGTTTTAGCAATGGAACTGGGATGTAACAGGTGATCAATAAAGTGGCATTAGCAATGGCATTGGGATGTAACCGGTGATCAATAAAGTGGGTATTAGCAATGGCACTGGGATGTAACCGGTGATCAATAAAGTGGGTATTAGCAATGGCACTGGGATGTAACCGGTGATCAATAAAGTGGCATCAACAATGGCACTGGGATGTAACCCATGATCAATAAAGTGGCATTAGCAATGGCACTGGGATGAAACCGGTGATCAATAAAGTGGCATTAGCAATGGCACTGGGATGTAACCGATGATCAATAAAGTGGCATCAATAATGGCACTGGGATGAAACCGGTGATCAATAAAGTGGCATCAATAATGGCACTGGGATGTAACCGATGATCAATAAAGTGGCATTAGCAATGGCACTGGGATGTAACCAGTGACCAATAAACTGGCATCAACAATGGCACTGGGATGTAACCGGTGATCAATAAAGTGGTATTAGCAATGGCACTGGGATGTAACCGGTGATCAATAAAGTGGCATTAGCAATGGCACTGGGATGAAACCGGTGATCAATAAAGTGGCATTAGCAATGGCACTGGGATGTAACCGGTGATCAATAAAGTGGCATTAGCAATGGCACTGGGATGAAACCGGTGATCAATAAAGTGGCATTAGCAATGGCACTGTGGTGTAACCGGTAATCAATAAACTGGCATCAACAATGGCACTGGGATGTAACCAGTGATTAATAAAGTGAGTATTAGCAATGACACTGGGATGTATCCGATGATCAATAAACTGGGTATTAGCAATGGCACTGGGATGTATTCGGAGATTAATAAAGAGGGTATTAGCAATGGCACTGGGATGTAACCGGTGATCAATAAAGTGGCATTAGCAATGGCATTGGGATGTAACCGGTAATCAATAAAGTGGCATTAGCAATGGCACTGGGATGTAACCCGTGATCATAAAGTGGGGCTCAGCAATGGCACTGAGATGAAACTTGTGATCAATAAAGTGGTTATTATCAATGGCACTGGGATGTACCGGTGGTCAATAAAGTGGGCATTAGCAATGGCACTGGGAAGGAACCGGTGATCAATAAAGTGGCTATTAGCAATTGCACTGGGATGTAACCGGGGAATAATAAAGTGGGTATTAGCAATGGCACTGGCATGTAACCAGTGATCAATAAAGTGGCATTAGAAATGGCACTGGGATGTAACCAGTGATCAATAAAGTGGCATTAGCAATGGCACTGGGATGTAACCCGTGATCAATAAATTGGGGCTCAGCAATGGCACTGAGATGAAACTTGTTATCAATAAAGTGGTTATTATCAATGGCACTGAGATGTAACCGGTCATCAATAAAGTAGGCATTAGCAATGGCACTGGGAAGGAACCGGTGATCACTAAAGTGGGTATTAGCAATTGCACTGGGATGTAACCAGCGATCAATAAAGTGGCTATTAGCAATTGCACTGGGATGTAACCGGTGAATAATAAGGTGGGTATTAGCAATGGAACTGGGATGTAACAGGTGATCAATAAAGTGGCATTAGCAATGGCACTGAGATGTTACCGGCGATCCATAAAGTGGGTATTAGCAATGGCACTGGGATGTAACCGGTGATCAATAAAATGGCACTAGCAATGGCACTGGGATGCAAACGGTGATCAATAAAGTGACATTAGCAATTGCACTGGGATGTAACCGGTGATCGATAAAGTGGGTATTAGCAATGTCACTGGGATGTAACCGGTGATCGATAAATTGGGTATTAGCAATGGCACTGGGATGTAACTGGTGATCAATAAAGTGGCATTAGCAATGGCACTGGGATGTAACCGGTGATCGATAAAGTGGGAATTAGCAATGGCACTGGGATGTAACCGGTGATCCATAAAGTGGATATTAGCAATTGCACTGGGATGTAACCGGTGATCGATAAAGTGGGTATTAGCAATGGCACTGGGATGTAACCAGTGATCGATAAATTGGGTATTAGCAATGGCACTGGGATGTAACTGGTGATCAATAAAGTGGCATTAGCAATGGCACTGGGATGTAACCAGTGATCGATAAAGTGGGAATTAGCAATGGCACTGGGATGTAACCAGTGATCCATAAAGTGGGTACTAGCAATGGTATGGGATGTAACCGGTGATCAATAAATGGGCATTAGCAATGGCACTGGGATGTATCCGGTGATCAATAAAGTGGCATTAGCAATGGCACAGGGATGTAACCGGTGATCAATAAAGTGGCATTAGTAATTACACTGGGATGTAACCGGTGATCGATAAAATGGGTATTATCAATGGCACTGGGATGTAACCGGTGATCGATAAATTGGGTATTAGCAATGGCACTGGGATGTACGTGGTGATCAATAAAGTGGCATTAGCAATGGCACTGGGATGTAACCGGTGATTGATAAAGTGGGAATTAGCAATGGCACTGGGATGTAACCGGTGATCCATAAAGTGGGTACTAGCAATGGTATGGGATGTAACCGGTGATCAATAAAGGGGCATTAGCAATGGCACAGGGATGTAACCGGTCATCAATAAAGTGGCATTAGCAATTGCACTGGGATGTAACCGGTGATCGATAAAGTGGGTATTAGCAATGGCACTGGGATGTAACCGGTGATCGATAAATTGGGTATTAGCAATGGCACTGGGATGTAACTGGTGATCAATAAAGTGGCATTAGCAATGGCACTGGGATGTAACCGGTGATCAATAATGTGGGTATTAGCAACAGTACATGGATGTAACCGGGGATCAATAAAGTGGGTATTAGCAACGGTACATGGATGTAACCGGGGATCAATAAAGTGGGTATTAGCAATGGCATTGGGATGTATCTGGTGATCAATAAAGTGGCATTAGCAATGGCACTGGGATATAACCGTTGACCAATAAAGTGGGTATTGGCAATGGCACTGGGATGTAACCGGTGATCAATACAGTGGCATTAGCAATGGCACTGGGATGTAACCGGTGATTAATAAAGTGGGTATTAGAAATGGCACTTGGATGTAACCGGTGGTCAATAAAGTGGCATTAGCAGTGGCACTGGGATGTAACCGGTGATCTATAAAGTGGGCATTAGCAACGGTACATGGATGTAACCGGGGATCAATAAAGTGGGTATTAGCAATGGCATTGGGATGTATCTGGTGATCAATATAGTTGGTATTAGCAATGGCACTGGAATGTAACTGGTGATCAATAAAGTGGGCATTAGAAAAGGCACTGGGATGTCACTGGTGATCAATAAAGTGGCTTTAGAAGTGGCACTGGGATGTAACCAGTGATTATTAAATGGAGTATTACAATTAAGCATGGGCGAATTTTGCAAATCTGGCGTTCGCGTAAAGTGGGTATTTGCAATTGCACTGGAATGTATCCTGTGATCACTAAAGTGGGTATTATCAATGACACTGGGATGTAACCGGTGATCAATAAAGTGGCATTAGCAATGGCACTGGGATATAACCGTTGACCAATAAAGTGGGTATTAGCAATGGCACTGGGATGTAACCGGTGATCAATACAGTGGCATTAGCAATGGCACTGGGATGTAACCGGTGATCAATAAAGGGGTATTAGCAATGGCACTGGGATGTAAGCGGTGATCAATACAGTGGGTATTAGTATTGGTACTGGGATGTAACTGATGAACAATACGGGAGGTATTAGCAATGGCACTGGAATGTAACCGGTGATCAATAAAGTGGGAATTAGCAATGGCACTGGGATGTAACCGTTGATCAATAAAGTAGCATTAGCAATGGCACTGTGTTGTAACTGCTAATAAATTAAGTATCATTAGCAAAGGCACTGGGATGTAACCGGTGATCAATAAAGGGGTATTAGCAATGGCACTGGGATGTAAGCGGTGATCAATACAGTGGGTATTAGTATTGGTACTGGGATGTAACTGATGAACAATACGGGAGGTATTAGCAATGGCACTGGGATGTAACCGGTGATCAATAAAGTGGGTTTTAGCAATGCACTGGGATGTAACCGGTGATCAATAAAGTGGCAATAGCAATGGCACAGAGATGTAACTGGTGATCAATAAAGTGGGCATTAGCAATGGCACTGGGATGGAACCGGTGATTAATAAAGTGGTTATTAGCAATGGCACTGGGATATAACCGGTGATCAATAAAGTGGCATTAGCAGTGGCACTGGGATGTAACCGGTGATCAATACAATGGCATTAGCAATGGCACTAAGATGAAACTGGTGATCAATAAAGTGGGTATTACCAATGGCACTGGGATGTAAGCGGTGATCAATACAGTGGGTATTAGCATTGGCACTGGGATGAAACTGATGATCAATAAAGGGAGTATTAGCAAAGGCACTGGGATGTAACCGTTGATCAATAAATTGGGACTCAGCAATGGCACGGGGATGTAACCAGTGATCAATAAAGTGGCAATAGCACTGAGATGTACCCGGTGATCAATAAAGTGGTTGTTAGCAATGGCACTGGGATGTAACCGGTGATCATTAAAGTGGGCATTAGCAATGGCAATGGGATGGGACCGGTGATCAATAAAGTGGGTATTAGCAATGGCACTGGGATGTAACTGGTGATCAATAAAGTGGCATTAGCAATGGCACTGGGATGTAACCTGTGATCAATAAAATGGCATTAGCAATGGCACTGAGATGTAACTGGTGATCAATAAAGTGGGTATTAGCAATGGCACTGGGATGTAACCAGTGATCAATAAAGTGGGGCTAGCAATGGCACTGGGATGTAACCGGTGATCAATAAAGTGGGTTTTAGCAATGAACTGGGATGTACCCGGTGATCAATAAAGTGGTTATCAGCAATGGCACTGGGATGTAACCCGTGATCAATAAATTGGGGCTCAGCAATGGCACTGGGATGTAACCGGTGATCAATAAAGTGGCAATAGCAATGGCATTGAGATGTAACCGGTGATCAATAAAGTGGCGCTAGCAATGTAAATGTAAATTGATACTTGTATAGTGCACTACTCACCCGCAAGGGTCTCAAGGCGCTTGTACGAATACCACTGTGGAACCCATCCTGGCTTTCCCTGTGAGGCCTCCACTCCTGGTCACCCCCAAGGTTGAGGCCAGGCATCCTTAGCGTTGTGGAGATTAAGCAAGCTATTGCCCAGAGTTGCAGAGTGGGACTCCATGATTGGAATAGGCACAGAGGCGAGAATTATCAGGTCCGTGGAAGTTTTGAGCCCAAGACCCGCCGAGGTGGGGAATTGAACCCTGGTCCCGGGCTAGACTTCTGCTTCAGGGTCTGCCGCTCTAATCATTGAGCCACGCAATGGCACTGGGATGTAACCGGTGATCAATAAAGTGGGTATTAGCAATGGCACTGGGATGTAACCAGTGATCAATAAAGTGGCGATAGCAATGGCACTGGGATGTAACCGGTGATCAATAAAGTGGGTTTTAGCAGTGAACTGGGATGTAACCGGTGATCAATAAAGTGAGTCTCAGCTATGGCAATGGGATGTAACCCGTGATGAATAAATTGGGGCTCAGCAATGGCACTGGGATGTAACCGGTGATCAATAAAGTGGCAATAGCAATGTCACTGAGATGAAACATGTGATCAATAAAGTGGTTATTAGCAATGGCACTGGGATGTAACCGGTGAATAATAAAGTGGGTATTAGCAATGGCACTGGGATGTAACCGGTGATCAATAAAGTGGCATTAGCAATGGCATTGGGATGTAACCGGTGATCAATAAAGTGGGTATTAGCAATGGCACTGGGATGTAACCGGTGATCAATAAAGTGGCATCAACAATGGCACTGGGATGTAACCGATGATCAATAAAGTGGCATTAGCAATGGCACTGGGATGAAACCGGTGATCAACAAAGTGGCATTAGCAATGGCAAAGGGATGTAACCGATGATCAATAAAGTGGCATCAATAATGGCACTGGGATGTAACCGATGATCAATAAAGTGGCAATGGCACTGGGATGTAACCAGTGACCAATAAACTGGCATCAACAATGGCACTGGGATGAAGCCGGTGATCAATAAAGTGGCATTAGCAATGGCACTGGGATGAAACCGGTGATCAATAAAGTGGGTATTAGCAATGGCACTGGGATGTAACCGGTGATCAATAAAGTGGCATTAGCAATGGCACTGGGATGAAACCGGTGATCAATAAAGTGGCATTAGCAATGGCACTGGGATGTAACCGATGATCAATAAAGTGGCATCAATAATGGCACTGGGATGAAACCGGTGATCAATAAAGTGGCATCAATAATGGCACTGGGATGTAACCGATGATCAATAAAGTGGCATTAGCAATGGCACTGGGATGTAACCAGTGACCAATAAACTGGCATCAACAATGGCACTGGGATGTAACCGGTGATCAATAAAGTGGTATTAGCAATGGCACTGGGATGTAACCGGTGATCAATAAAGTGGCATTAGCAATGGCACTGGGATGAAACCGGTGATCAATAAAGTGGCATTAGCAATGGCACTGGGATGTAACCGGTGATCAATAAAGTGGCATTAGCAATGGCACTGGGATGAAACCGGTGATCAATAAAGTGGCATTAGCAATGGCACTGTGGTGTAACCGGTAATCAATAAACTGGCATCAACAATGGCACTGGGATGTAACCAGTGATTAATAAAGTGAGTATTAGCAATGACACTGGGATGTATCCGATGATCAATAAACTGGGTATTAGCAATGGCACTGGGATGTATTCGGAGATTAATAAAGCGGGTATTAGCAATGGCACTGGGATGTAACCGGTGATCAATAAAGTGGCATTAGCAATGGCATTGGGATGTAACCGGTAATCAATAAAGTGGCATTAGCAATGGCACTGGGATGTAACCCGTGATCATAAAGTGGGGCTCAGCAATGGCACTGAGATGAAACTTGTGATCAATAAAGTGGCTATTAGCAATTGCACTGGGATGTAACCGGTGAATAATAAAGTGGGTATTAGCAATGGCACTGGCATGTAACCAGTGATCAATAAAGTGGCATTAGAAATGGCACTGGGATGTAACCAGTGATCAATAAAGTGGCATTAGCAATGGCACTGGGATGTAACCCGTGATCAATAAATTGGGGCTCAGCAATGGCACTGAGATGAAACTTGTTATCAATAAAGTGGTTATTATCAATGGCACTGAGATGTAACCGGTCATCAATAAAGTAGGCATTAGCAATGGCACTGGGAAGGAACCGGTGATCACTAAAGTGGGTATTAGCAATTGCACTGGGATGTAACCAGCGATCAATAAAGTGGCTATTAGCAATTGCACTGGGATGTAACCGGTGAATAATAAGGTGGGTATTAGCAATGGAACTGGGATGTAACAGGTGATCAATAAAGTGGCATTAGCAATGGCACTGAGATGTTACCGGCGATCCATAAAGTGGGTATTAGCAATGGCACTGGGATGTAACCGGTGATCAATAAAATGGCACTAGCAATGGCACTGGGATGCAAACGGTGATCAATAAAGTGACATTAGCAATTGCACTGGGATGTAACCGGTGATCGATAAAGTGGGTATTAGCAATGGCACTGGGATGTAACCGGTGATCGATAAATTGGGTATTAGCAATGGCACTGGGATGTAACTGGTGATCAATAAAGTGGCATTAGCAATGGCACTGGGATGTAACCGGTGATCGATAAAGTAGGCATTAGCAATGGCACTGGGAAGGAACCGGTGATCACTAAAGTGGGTATTAGCAATTGCACTGGGATGTAACCAGCGATCAATAAAGTGGCTATTAGCAATTGCACTGGGATGTAACCGGTGAATAATAAGGTGGGTATTAGCAATGGAACTGGGATGTAACAGGTGATCAATAAAGTGGCATTAGCAATGGCACTGAGATGTTACCGGCGATCCATAAAGTGGGTATTAGCAATGGCACTGGGATGTAACCGGTGATCAATAAAATGGCACTAGCAATGGCACTGGGATGCAAACGGTGATCAATAAAGTGACATTAGCAATTGCACTGGGATGTAACCGGTGATCGATAAAGTGGGTATTAGCAATGGCACTGGGATGTAACCGGTGATCGATAAATTGGGTATTAGCAATGGCACTGGGATGTAACTGGTGATCAATAAAGTGGCATTAGCAATGGCACTGGGATGTAACCGGTGATCGATAAAGTGGGAATTAGCAATGGCACTGGGATGTAACCGGTGATCCATAAAGTGGATATTAGCAATTGCACTGGGATGTAACCGGTGATCGATAAAGTGGGTATTAGCAATGGCACTGGGATGTAACCAGTGATCGATAAATTGGGTATTAGCAATGGCACTGGGATGTAACTGGTGATCAATAAAGTGGCATTAGCAATGGCACTGGGATGTAACCGGTGATCGATAAAGTGGGAATTAGCAATGGCACTGGGATGTAACCAGTGATCCATAAAGTGGGTACTAGCAATGGTATGGGATGTAACCGGTGATCAATAAATGGGCATTAGCAATGGCACTGGGATGTATCCGGTGATCAATAAAGTGGCATTAGCAATGGCACAGGGATGTAACCGGTGATCAATAAAGTGGCATTAGTAATTACACTGGGATGTAACCGGTGATCGATAAAATGGGTATTATCAATGGCACTGGGATGTAACCGGTGATCCATAAATTGGGTATTAGCAATGGCACTGGGATGTAAGTGGTGATCAATAAAGTGGCATTAGCAATGGCACTGGGATGTAACCGGTGATTGATAAAGTGGGAATTAGCAATGGCACTGGGATGTAACCGGTGATCCATAAAGTGGGTACTAGCAATGGTATGGGATGTAACCGGTGATCAATAAAGGGGCATTAGCAATGGCACAGGGATGTAACCGGTCATCAATAAAGTGGCATTAGCAATTGCACTGGGATGTAACCGGTGATCGATAAAGTGGGTATTAGCAATGGCACTGGGATGTAACCGGTGATCGATAAATTGGGTATTAGCAATGGCACTGGGATGTAACTGGTGATCAATAAAGTGGCATTAGCAATGGCACTGGGATGTAACCGGTGATCAATAATGTGGGTATTAGCAACAGTACATGGATGTAACCGGGGATCAATAAAGTGGGTATTAGCAACGGTACATGGATGTAACCGGGGATCAATAAAGTGGGTATTAGCAATGGCATTGAGATGTATCTGGTGATCAATAAAGTGGCATTAGCAATGGCACTGGGATATAACCGTTGACCAATAAAGTGGGTATTGGCAATGGCACTGGGATGTAACCGGTGATCAATACAGTGGCATTAGCAATGGCTCTGGGATGTAACCGGTGATTAATAAAGTGGGTATTAGAAATGGCACTTGGATGTAACCGGTGATCAATAAAGTGGCATTAGCAGTGGCACTGGGATGTAACCGGTGATCTATAAAGTGGGCATTAGCAACGGTACATGGATGTAACCGGGGATCAATAAAGTGGGTATTAGCAATGGCATTGGGATGTATCTGGTGATCAATATAGTTGGTATTAGCAATGGCACTGGAATGTAACTGGTGATCAATAAAGTGGGCATTAGAAAAGGCACTGGGATGTCACTGGTGATCAATAAAGTGGCTTTAGAAGTGGCACTGGGATGTAACCAGTGATTATTAAATGGAGTATTACAATTAAGCATGGGCGAATTTTGCAAATCTGGCGTTCGCGTAAAGTGGGTATTTGCAATTGCACTGGAATGTATCCTGTGATCACTAAAGTGGGTATTATCAATGGCACTGGGATGTAACCGGTGATCAATAAAGTGGCATTAGCAATGGCACTGGGATATAACCGTTGACCAATAAAGTGGGTATTAGCAATGGCACTGGGATGTAACCGGTGATCAATACAGTGGCATTAGCAATGGCACTGGGATGTAACCGGTGATCAATAAAGGGGTATTAGCAATGGCACTGGGATGTAAGCGGTGATCAATACAGTGGGTATTAGTATTGGTACTAGGATGTAACTGATGAACAATACGGGAGGTATTAGCAATGGCACTGGAATGTAACCGGTGATCAATAAAGTGGGAATTAGCAATGGCACTGGGATGTAACCGTTGATCAATAAAGTAGCATTAGCAATGGCACTGTGTTGTAACTGCTAATAAATTAAGTATCATTAGCAAAGGCACTGGGATGTAACCGGTGATCAATAAAGGGGTATTAGCAATGGCACTGGGATGTAAGCGGTGATCAATACAGTGGGTATTAGTATTGGTACTGGGATGTAACTGATGAACAATACGGGAGGTATTAGCAATGGCACTGGGATGTAACCGGTGATCAATAAAGTGGGTTTTAGCAATGCACTGGGATGTAACCGGTGATCAATAAAGTGGCAATAGCAATGGCACAGAGATGTAACTGGTGATCAATAAAGTGGGCATTAGCAATGGCACTGGGATGGAACCGGTGATTAATAAAGTGGTTATTAGCAATGGCACTGGGATATAACCGGTGATCAATAAAGTGGCATTAGCAGTGGCACTGGGATGTAACCGGTGATCAATACAATGGCATTAGCAATGGCACTGAGATGAAACTGGTGATCAATAAAGTGGGTATTACCAATGGCACTGGGATGTAAGCGGTGATCAATACAGTGGGTATTAGCATTGGCACTGGGATGAAACTGATGATCAATAAAGGGAGTATTAGCAAAGGCACTGGGATGTAACCGTTGATCAATAAATTGGGACTCAGCAATGGCACGGGGATGTAACCAGTGATCAATAAAGTGGCAATAGCACTGAGATGTACCCGGTGATCAATAAAGTGGTTGTTAGCAATGGCACTGGGATGTAACCGGTGATCATTAAAGTGGGCATTAGCAATGGCAATGGGATGGGACCGGTGATCAATAAAGTGGGTATTAGCAATGGCACTGGGATGTAACTGGTGATCAATAAAGTGGCATTAGCAATGGCACTGGGATGTAACCTGTGATCAATAAAATGGCATTAGCAATGGCACTGAGATGTAACTGGTGATCAATAAAGTGGGTATTAGCAATGGCACTGGGATGTAACCAGTGATCAATAAAGTGGGGCTAGCAATGGCACTGGGATGTAACCGGTGATCAATAAAGTGGGTTTTAGCAATGAACTGGGATGTACCCGGTGATCAATAAAGTGGTTATCAGCAATGGCACTGGGATGTAACCCGTGATCAATAAATTGGGGCTCAGCAATGGCACTGGGATGTAACCGGTGATCAATAAAGTGGCAATAGCAATGGCATTGAGATGTAACCGGTGATCAATAAAGTGGCGCTAGCAATGTAAATGTAAATTGATACTTGTATAGTGCACTACTCACCCGCAAGGGTCTCAAGGCGCTTGTACGAATACCGCTGTGGAACCCATCCTGGCTTTCCCTGTGAGGCCTCCACTCCTGGTCACCCCCAAGGTTGAGGCCAGGCATCCTTAGCGTTGTGGAGATTAAGCAAGCTATTGCCCAGAGTTGCAGAGTGGGACTCCATGATTGGAATAGGCACAGAGGCGAGAATTATCAGGTCCGTGGAAGTTTTGAGCCCAAGACCCGCCGAGGTGGGGAATTGAACCCTGGTCCCGGGCTAGACTTCTGCTTCAGGGTCTGCCGCTCTAATCATTGAGCCACGCAATGGCACTGGGATGTAACCGGTGATCAATAAAGTGGGTATTAGCAATGGCACTGGGATGTAACCAGTGATCAATAAAGTGGCGATAGCAATGGCACTGGGATGTAACCGGTGATCAATAAAGTGGGTTTTAGCAGTGAACTGGGATGTAACCGGTGATCAATAAAGTGAGTCTCAGCTATGGCAATGGGATGTAACCCGTGATGAATAAATTGGGGCTCAGCAATGGCACTGGGATGTAACCGGTGATCAATAAAGTGGCAATAGCAATGTCACTGAGATGAAACATGTGATCAATAAAGTGGTTATTAGCAATGGCACTGGGTCGTAACCGGTGAATAATAAAGTGGGTATTAGCAATGGCACTGGGATGTAACCGGTGATCAATAAAGTGGCATTAGCAATGGCATTGGGATGTAACCGGTGATCAATAAAGTGGGTATTAGCAATGGCACTGGGATGTAACCGGTGATCAATAAAGTGGCATCAACAATGGCACTGGGATGTAACCGATGATCAATAAAGTGGCATTAGCAATGGCACTGGGATGAAACCGGTGATCAACAAAGTGGCATTAGCAATGGCACTGGGATGTAACCGATGATCAATAAAGTGGCATCAATAATGGCACTGGGATGTAACCGATGATCAATAAAGTGGCAATGGCAATGGGATGTAACCAGTGACCAATAAACTGGCATCAACAATGGCACTGGGATGAAGCCGGTGATCAATAAAGTGGCATTAGCAATGGCACTGGGATGAAACCGGTGATCAATAAAGTGGGTATTAGCAATGGCACTGGGATGTAACCGGTGATCAATAAAGTGGCATTAGCAATGGCACTGGGATGAAACCGGTGATCAATAAAGTGGCATTAGCAATGGCACTGGGATGTAACCGATGATCAATAAAGTGGCATCAATAATGGCACTGGGATGAAACCGGTGATCAATAAAGTGGCATCAATAATGGCACTGGGATGTAACCGATGATCAATAAAGTGGCATTAGCAATGGCACTGGGATGTAACCAGTGACCAATAAACTGGCATCAACAATGGCACTGGGATGTAACCGGTGATCAATAAAGTGGTATTAGCAATGGCACTGGGATGTAACCGGTGATCAATAAAGTGGCATTAGCAATGGCACTGGGATGAAACCGGTGATCAATAAAGTGGCATTAGCAATGGCACTGGGATGTAACCGGTGATCAATAAAGTGGCATTAGCAATGGCACTGGGATGAAACCGGTGATCAATAAAGTGGCATTAGCAATGGCACTGTGGTGTAACCGGTAATCAATAAACTGGCATCAACAATGGCACTGGGATGTAACCAGTGATTAATAAAGTGAGTATTAGCAATGACACTGGGATGTATCCGATGATCAATAAACTGGGTATTAGCAATGGCACTGGGATGTATTCGAAGATTAATAAAGCGGGTATTAGCAATGGCACTGGGATGTAACCGGTGATCAATAAAGTGGCATTAGCAATGGCATTGGGATGTAACCGGTAATCAATAAAGTGGCATTAGCAATGGCACTGGGATGTAACCCGTGATCATAAAGTGGGGCTCAGCAATGGCACTGAGATGAAACTTGTGATCAATAAAGTGGTTATTATCAATGGCACTGGGATGTACCGGTGATCAATAAAGTGGGCATTAGCAATGGCACTGGGAAGGAACCGGTGATCAATAAAGTGGCTATTAGCAATTGCACTGGGATGTAACCGGTGAATAATAAAGTGGGTATTAGCAATGGCACTGGCATGTAACCAGTGATCAATAAAGTGGCATTAGAAATGGCACTGGGAGGTAACCAGTGATCAATAAAGTGGCATTAGCAATGGCACTGGGATGTAACCCGTGATCAATAAATTGGGGCTCAGCAATGGCACTGAGATGAAACTTGTTATCAATAAAGTGGTTATTATCAATGGCACTGAGATGTAACCGGTCATCAATAAAGTAGGCATTAGCAATGGCACTGGGAAGGAACCGGTGATCACTAAAGTGGGTATTAGCAATTGCACTGGGATGTAACCAGCGATCAATAAAGTGGCTATTAGCAATTGCACTGGGATGTAACCGGTGAATAATAAGGTGGGTATTAGCAATGGAACTGGGATGTAACAGGTGATCAATAAAGTGGCATTAGCAATGGCACTGAGATGTTACCGGCGATCCATAAAGTGGGTATTAGCAATGGCACTGGGATGTAACCGGTGATCAATAAAATGGCACTAGCAATGGCACTGGGATGCAAACGGTGATCAATAAAGTGACATTAGCAATTGCACTGGGATGTAACCGGTGATCGATAAAGTGGGTATTAGCAATGGCACTGGGATGTAACCGGTGATCGATAAATTGGGTATTAGCAATGGCACTGGGATGTAACTGGTGATCAATAAAGTGGCATTAGCAATGGCACTGGGATGTAACCGGTGATCGATAAAGTGGGAATTAGCAATGGCACTGGGATGTAACCGGTGATCCATAAAGTGGATATTAGCAATTGCACTGGGATGTAACCGGTGATCGATAAAGTGGGTATTAGCAATGGCACTGGGATGTAACCGGTGATCGATAAATTGGGCATTAGCAATGGCACTGGGATGTAACTGGTGATCAATAAAGTGGCATTAGCAATGGCACTGGGATGTAACCGGTGATCGATAAAGTGGGAATTAGGAATGGCACTTAGATGTAACCAGTGATCCATAAAGTGGGTACTAGCAATGGTATGGGATGTAACCGGTGATCAATAAATGGGCATTAGCAATGGCACTGGGATGTATCCGGTGATCAATAAAGTGGCATTAGCAATGGCACAGGGATGTAACCGGTGATCAATAAAGTGGCATTAGTAATTACACTGGGATGTAACCGGTGATCGATAAAATGGGTATTAGCAATGGCACTGGGATGTAACCGGTGATCGATAAATTGGGTATTAGCAATGGCACTGGGATGTAAGTGGTGATCAATAAAGTGGCATTAGCAATGGCACTGGGATGTAACCGGTGATTGATAAAGTGGGAATTAGCAATGGCACTGGGATGTAACCGGTGATCCATAAAGTGGGTACTAGCAATGGTATGGGATGTAACCGGTAAACAATAAAGGGGCATTAGCAATGGCACAGGGATGTAACCGGTCATCAATAAAGTGGCATTAGCAATTGCACTGGGATGTAACCGGTGATCGATAAAGTGGGTATTAGCAATGGCACTGGGATGTAACCGGTGATCGATAAATTGGGTATTAGCAATGGCACTGGGATGTAACTGGTGATCAATAAAGTGGCATTAGCAATGGCACTGGGATGTAACCGGTGATCAATAATGTGGGTATTAGCAACAGTACATGGATGTAACCGGGGATCAATAAAGTGGGTATTAGCAACGGTACATGGATGTAACCGGGGATCAATAAAGTGGGTATTAGTAATGGCATTGGGATGTATCTGGTGATCAATAAAGTGGGTATTAGCAATGGCACTGGAATGTAACTGGTGATCAATAAAGTGGGCATTAGAAAAGGCACTGGGATGTCACTGGTGATCAATAAAGTGGCTTTAGAAGTGGCACTGGGATGTAACCAGTGATTAATAAATGGAGTATTACAATTAAGCATGGGCGAATTTTGCAAATCTGGCGTTCGCGTAAAGTGGGTATTTGCAATTGCACTGGAATGTATCCTGTGATCACTAAAGTGGGTATTAGCAATGGCACTGGGATGTAACCGGTGATCAATAAAGTGGCATTAGCAATGGCA
This sequence comes from Lissotriton vulgaris, assembly GCF_964263255.1. NCBI lineage: Eukaryota > Metazoa > Chordata > Amphibia > Caudata > Salamandridae > Lissotriton > Lissotriton vulgaris. The sequence continues at coordinate 233,598 of NW_028253415.1, forward strand.
CTGGGATATAACCGTTGACCAATAAAGTGGGTATTGGCAATGGCACTGGGATGTAACCGGTGATCAATACAGTGGCATTAGCAATGGCACTGGGATGTAACCGGTGATTAATAAAGTGGGTATTAGAAATGGCACTTGGATGTAACCGGTGATCAATAAAGTGGCATTAGCAGTGGCACTGGGATGTAACCGGTGATCTATAAAGTGGGCATTAGCAACGGTACATGGATGTAACCGGGGATCAATAAAGTGGGTATTAGCAATGGCATTGGGATGTATCTGGTGATCAATAAAGTTGGTATTAGCAATGGCACTGGAATGTAACGGGTGATCAATAAAGTGGGCATTAGAAAAGGCACTGGGATGTCACTGGTGATCAATAAAGTGGCTTTAGAAGTGGCACTGGGATGTAACCAGTGATTATTAAATGGAGTATTACAATTAAGCATGGGCGAATTTTGCAAATCTGGCGTTCGCGTAAAGTGGGTATTTGCAATTGCACTGGAATGTATCCTGTGATCACTAAAGTGGGTATTATCAATGGCACTGGGATGTAACCGGTGATCAATAAAGTGGCATTAGCAATGGCACTGGGATATAACCGTTGACCAATAAAGTGGGTATTAGCAATGGCACTGGGATGTAACCGGTGATCAATACAGTGGCATTAGCAATGGCACTGGGATTGAACCGGTGATCAATAAAGGGGTATTAGCAATGGCACTGGGATGTAAGCGGTGATCAATACAGTGGGTATTAGTATTGGTACTGGGATGTAACTGATGAACAATACGGGAGGTATTAGCAATGGCACTGGAATGTAACCGGTGATCAATAAAGTGGGAATTAGCAATGGCACTGGGATGTAACCGTTGATCAATAAAGTAGCATTAGCAATGGCACTGTGTTGTAACTGCTAATAAATTAAGTATCATTAGCAAAGGCACTGGGATGTAACCGGTGATCAATAAAGGGGTATTAGCAATGGCACTGGGATGTTAGCGGTGATCAATACAGTGGGTATTAGTATTGGTACTGGGATGTAACTGATGAACAATACGGGAGGTATTAGCAATGGCACTGGGATGTAACCGGTGATCAATAAAGTGGGTTTTAGCAATGCACTGGGATGTAACCGGTGATCAATAAAGTGGCAATAGCAATGGCACAGAGATGTAACTGGTGATCAATGAAGTGGGCATTAGCAATGGCACTGGGATGGAACCGGCGATTAATAAAGTGGTTATTAGCAATGGCACTGGGATATAACCGGTGATCAATAAAGTGGCATTAGCAGTGGCACTGGGATGTAACCGGTGATCAATACAATGGCATTAGCAATGGCACTGAGATGAAACTGGTGATCAATAAAGTGGGTATTACCAATGGCACTGGGATGTAAGCGGTGATCAATACAGTGGGTATTAGCATTGGCACTGGGATGAAACTGATGATCAATAAAGGGAGTATTAGCAAAGGCACTGGGATGTAACCGTTGATCAATAAATTGGGACTCAGCAATGGCACGGGGATGTAACCAGTGATCAATAAAGTGGCAATAGCACTGAGATGTACCCGGTGATCAATAAAGTGGTTGTTAGCAATGGCACTGGGATGTAACCGGTGATCATTAAAGTGGGCATTAGCAATGGCAATGGGATGGGACCGGTGATCAATAAAGTGGGTATTAGCAATGGCACTGGGATGTAACTGGTGATCAATAAAGTGGCATTAGCAATGGCACTGGGATGTAACCTGTGATCAATAAAATGGCATTAGCAATGGCACTGAGATGTAACTGGTGATCAATAAAGTGGGTATTAGCAATGGCACTGGGATGTAACCAGTGATCAATAAAGTGGGGCTAGCAATGGCACTGGGATGTAACCGGTGATCAATAAAGTGGGTTTTAGCAATGAACTGGGATGTACCCGGTGATCAATAAAGTGGTTATCAGCAATGGCACTGGGATGTAACCCGTGATCAATAAATTGGGGCTCAGCAATGGCACTGGGATGTAACCGGTGATCAATAAAGTGGCAATAGCAATGGCATTGAGATGTAACCGGTGATCAATAAAGTGGCGCTAGCAATGTAAATGTAAATTGATACTTGTATAGTGCACTACTCACCCGCAAGGGTCTCAAGGCGCTTGTACGAATACCGCTGTGGAACCCATCCTGGCTTTCCCTGTGAGGCCTCCACTCCTGGTCACCCCCAAGGTTGAGGCCAGGCATCCTTAGCGTTGTGGAGATTAAGCAAGCTATTGCCCAGAGTTGCAGAGTGGGACTCCATGATTGGAATAGGCACAGAGGCGAGAATTATCAGGTCCGTGGAAGTTTTGAGCCCAAGACCCGCCGAGGTGGGGAATTGAACCCTGGTCCCGGGCTAGACTTCTGCTTCAGGGTCTGCCGCTCTAATCATTGAGCCACGCAATGGCACTGGGATGTAACCGGTGATCAATAAAGTGGGTATTAGCAATGGCACTGGGATGTAACCAGTGATCAATAAAGTGGCGATAGCAATGGCACTGGGATGTAACCGGTGATCAATAAAGTGGGTTTTAGCAGTGAACTGGGATGTAACCGGTGATCAATAAAGTGAGTCTCAGCTATGGCAATGGGATGTAACCCGTGATGAATAAATTGGGGCTCAGCAATGGCACTGGGATGTAACCGGTGATCAATAAAGTGGGTTTTAGCAGTGAACTGGGATGTAACCGGTGATCAATAAAGTGGCAATAGCAATGTCACTGAGATGAAACATGTGATCAATAAAGTGGTTATTAGCAATGGCACTGGGATGTAACCGGTGAATAATAAAGTGGGTATTAGCAATGGCACTGGGATGTAACCGGTGATCAATAAAGTGGCATTAGCAATGGCATTGGGATGTAACCGGTGATCAATAAAGTGGGTATTAGCAATGGCACTGGGATGTAACCGGTGATCAATAAAGTGGCATCAACAATGGCACTGGGATGTAACCGATGATCAATAAAGTGGCATTAGCAATGGCACTGGGATGAAACCGGTGATCAACAAAGTGGCATTAGCAATGGCACTGGGATGTAACCGATGATCAATAAAGTGGCATCAATAATGGCACTGGGATGTAACCGATGATCAATAAAGTGGCAATGGCACTGGGATGTAACCAGTGACCAATAAACTGGCATCAACAATGGCACTGGGATGAAGCCGGTGATCAATAAAGTGGCATTAGCAATGGCACTGGGATGAAACCGGTGATCAATAAAGTGGTATTAGCAATGGCACTGGGATGTAACCGGTGATCAATAAAGTGGCATTAGCAATGGCACTGGGATGAAACCGGTGATCAATAAAGTGGCATTAGCAATGGCACTGGGATGTAACCGGTGATCAATAAAGTGGCATTAGCAATGGCACTGGGATGAAACCGGTGATCAATAAAGTGGCATTAGCAATGGCACTGCGGTGTAACCGGTAATCAATAAACTGGCATCAACAATGGCACTGGGATGTAACCAGTGATTAATAAAGTGAGTATTAGCAATGACACTGGGATGTATCCGATGATCAATAAACTGGGTATTAGCAATGGCACTGGGATGTATTCGGAGATTAATAAAGCGGGTATTAGCAATGGCACTGGGATGTAACCGGTGATCAATAAAGTGGCATTAGCAATGGCATTGGGATGTAACCGGTAATCAATAAAGTGGCATTAGCAATGGCACTGGGATGTAACCTGTGATCATAAATTGGGGCTCAGCAATGGCACTGAGATGAAACTTGTGATCAATAAAGTGGTTATTATCAATGGCACTGGGATGTACCGGTGATCAATAAAGTGGGCATTAGCAATGGCACTGGGATGTAACCGGTGATCAATAAAGTGGTTGTTAGCAATGGCACTGGGATGTAACCGGTGATCATTAAAGTGGGCATTAGCAATGGCAATGGGATGGGACCGGTGATCAATAAAGTGGGTATTAGCAATGGCACTGGGATGTAACTGGTGATCAATAAAGTGGCATTAGCAATGGCACTGGGATGTAACCTGTGATCAATAAAATGGCATTAGCAATGGCACTGAGATGTAACTGGTGATCAATAAAGTGGGTATTAGCAATGGCACTGGGATGTAACCAGTGATCAATAAAGTGGGGCTAGCAATGGCACTGGGATGTAACCGGTGATCAATAAAGTGGGTTTTAGCAATGAACTGGGATGTACCCGGTGATCAATAAAGTGGTTATCAGCAATGGCACTGGGATGTAACCCGTGATCAATAAATTGGGGCTCAGCAATGGCACTGGGATGTAACCGGTGATCAATAAAGTGGCAATAGCAATGGCATTGAGATGTAACCGGTGATCAATAAAGTGGCGCTAGCAATGTAAATGTAAATTGATACTTGTATAGTGCACTACTCACCCGCAAGGGTCTCAAGGCGCTTGTACGAATACCGCTGTGGAACCCATCCTGGCTTTCCCTGTGAGGCCTCCACTCCTGGTCACCCCCAAGGTTGAGGCCAGGCATCCTTAGCGTTGTGGAGATTAAGCAAGCTATTGCCCAGAGTTGCAGAGTGGGACTCCATGATTGGAATAGGCACAGAGGCGAGAATTATCAGGTCCGTGGAAGTTTTGAGCCCAAGACCCGCCGAGGTGGGGAATTGAACCCTGGTCCCGGGCTAGACTTCTGCTTCAGGGTCTGCCGCTCTAATCATTGAGCCACGCAATGGCACTGGGATGTAACCGGTGATCAATAAAGTGGGTATTAGCAATGGCACTGGGATGTAACCAGTGATCAATAAAGTGGCGATAGCAATGGCACTGGGATGTAACCGGTGATCAATAAAGTGGGTTTTAGCAGTGAACTGGGATGTAACCGGTGATCAATAAAGTGAGTCTCAGCTATGGCAATGGGATGTAACCCGTGATGAATAAATTGGGGCTCAGCAATGGCACTGGGATGTAACCGGTGATCAATAAAGTGGGTTTTAGCAGTGAACTGGGATGTAACCGGTGATCAATAAAGTGGCAATAGCAATGTCACTGAGATGAAACATGTGATCAATAAAGTGGTTATTAGCAATGGCACTGGGATGTGACCGGTGAATAATAAAGTGGGTATTAGCAATGGCACTGGGATGTAACCGGTGATCAATAAAGTGGCATTAGCAATGGCATTGGGATGTAACCGGTGATCAATAAAGTGGGTATTAGCAATGGCACTGGGATGTAACCGGTGATCAATAAAGTGGCATCAACAATGGCACTGGGATGTAACCGATGATCAATAAAGTGGCATTAGCAATGGCACTGGGATGAAACCGGTGATCAACAAAGTGGCATTAGCAATGGCACTGGGATGTAACCGATGATCAATAAAGTGGCATCAATAATGGCACTGGGATGTAACCGATGATCAATAAAGTGGCAATGGCACTGGGATGTAACCAGTGACCAATAAACTGGCATCAACAATGGCACTGGGATGAAGCCGGTGATCAATAAAGTGGCATTAGCAATGGCACTGGGATGAAACCGGTGATCAATAAAGTGGTATTAGCAATGGCACTGGGATGTAACCGGTGATCAATAAAGTGGCATTAGCAATGGCACTGGGATGAAACCGGTGATCAATAAAGTGGCATTAGCAATGGCACTGGGATGTAACCGGTGATCAATAAAGTGGCATTAGCAATGGCACTGGGATGAAACCGGTGATCAATAAAGTGGCATTAGCAATGGCACTGCGGTGTAACCGGTAATCAATAAACTGGCATCAACAATGGCACTGGGATGTAACCAGTGATTAATAAAGTGAGTATTAGCAATGACACTGGGATGTATCCGATGATCAATAAACTGGGTATTAGCAATGGCACTGGGATGTATTCGGAGATTAATAAAGCGGGTATTAGCAATGGCACTGGGATGTAACCGGTGATCAATAAAGTGGCATTAGCAATGGCATTGGGATGTAACCGGTAATCAATAAAGTGGCATTAGCAATGGCACTGGGATGTAACCTGTGATCATAAATTGGGGCTCAGCAATGGCACTGAGATGAAACTTGTGATCAATAAAGTGGTTATTATCAATGGCACTGGGATGTACCGGTGATCAATAAAGTGGGCATTAGCAATGGCACTGAGATGTTACCGGCGATCCATAAAGTGGGTATTAGCAATGGCACTGGGATGTAACCGGTGATCAATAAAATGGCACTAGCAATGGCATTGGGATGTAACCCGTGATCAATAAATTGGGGCTCAGCAATGGCACTGAGATGAAACTTGTTATTAATAAAGTGGTTATTATCAATGGCACTGGGATGTAACCGGTGATCAATAAAGTGGGCATTAGCAATGGCACTGGGAAGGAACCGGTGATCACTAAAGTGGGTATTAGCAATTGCACTGGGATGTAACCGGTGAATAATAAAGTGGGTATTAGCAATTGCACTGGGATGTAACCAGCGATCAATAAAGTGGCTATTAGCAATTGGACTGGGATGTAACCGGTGAATAATAAGGTGGGTATTAGCAATGGAACTGGGATGTAACAGGTGATCAATAAAGTGGCATTAGCAATGGCACTGAGATGTTACCGGCGATCCATAAAGTGGGTATTAGCAATGGCACTGGGATGTAACCGGTGATCAATAAAATGGCACTAGCAATGGCACTGGGATGTAAACGGTGATCAATAAAGTGACATTAGCAATTGCACTGGGATGTAACAGGTGATCGATAAAGTGGGTATTAGCAATGGCACTGGGATGTAACCGGTGATCGATAAATTGGGTATTAGCAATGGCACTGGGATGTAACTGGTGATCAATAAAGTGGCATTAGCAATGGCACTGGGATGTAACCGGTGATCGATAAAGTGGGAATTAGCAATGGCACTGGGATGTAACCGGTGATCCATAAAGTGGATATTAGCAATTGCACTGGGATGTAACCGGTGATCGATAAAGTGGGTATTAGCAATGGCACTGGGATGTAACCGGTGATCGATAAATTGGGTATTAGCAATGGCACTGGGATGTAACTGGTGATCAATAAAGTGGCATTAGCAATGGCACTGGGATGTAACCGGTGATCGATAAAGTGGGAATTAGCAATGGCACTGGGATGTAACCGGTGATCCATAAAGTGGGTACTAGCAATGGTATGGGATGTAACCGGTGATCAATAAATGGGCATTAGCAATGGCACTGGGATGTATCCAGTGATCAATAAAGTGGCATTAGCAATGGCACAGGGATGTAACCGGTGATCAATAAAGTGGCATTAGTAATTACACTGGGATGTAACCGGTGATCGATAAAATGGGTATTAGCAATGGCACTGGGATGTAACCGGTGATCGATAAATTGGGTATTAGCAATGGCACTGGGATGTAAGTGGTGATCAATAAACTGACATTAGTAAAGGCCCTGGAATGTAACCGAGTTCAATAAAATGGCATTAGCAATGGCACTGGAATGTAACCGGTGATCAGTAAAGTGGGTATTAGCAATGACACTGGGATGCAACCGATGATCAATAAAGTGGGCATGTCACAGGGATGTAACCAGTGATCAATAAAGTGGGAATTAGCAATGACACTGGGATGTCATAGGTGATCAATAAAGTGGCATTAGAAATGGCACTGTGATGTAACCGATGATCAATAAAGTGGGCATGTCACAGGGATGTAACCAGTGATCAATAAGGTGGGCATTAGGAATGACACTGGGATGTCATAGGTGATCGATAAAGTGGCATTAGCAATGGCACTTGGATGTATTCGGAGATTAATAAAGCGGGTATTAGCAATGGCACTGGGATGTAACCGGTGATCAATAAAGTGGCATTAGCAATGGCATTGGGATGTAACCGGTAATCAATAAAGTGGCATTAGCAATGGCACTGGGATGTAACCAGTGATCAATAAAGTTGCATTAGTAACGGCACTCGGATGTAACCATTGATCAATAAAGTGGCATTAGCAATGGCACTGGGATGTAACCGGTGATCAATAAAATGGCACTAGCAATGGCACTGGGATGTAAACGGTGATCAATAAAGTGGCATTAGCAATTGCACTGGGATGTAACCGGTGATCGATAAAGTGGGTATTAGCAATGGCACTGGGATGTAACCGGTGATCGATAAATTGGATATTAGCAATGGCACTGGGATGTAACTGGTGATCCATAATGTGGCATTAGCAATGGCACTGGGATGTAATCGGTGATCGATAAAGTGGGAATTAGCAATGGCACTGGGATGTAACCGGTGATCCATAAAGTGGATATTAGCAATTGCATTGGGATGTAACCGGTGATCGATAAAGTGGGTATTAGCAATGGCACTGGGATGTAACCGGTGATCGATAAATTGGGTATTAGCAATGGCACTGGGATGTAACTGGTGATCAATAAAGTGGCATTAGCAATGGCACTGGGATGTAACCGGTGATCGATAAAGTGGGAAATAACAATGGCACTGGGATGTAACCGGTGATCCATAAAGTGGGTACTGGCAATGGTATGGGATGTAACCGGTGATGGATAAATTGGGTATTAGCAATGGCACTGGGATGTAAGTGCTGATCAATAAAGTGGCATTAGCAATGGCACTGGGATGTAACCGGTGATCGATAAAGTGGGAATTAGCAATGGCACTGGGATGTAACCGGTGATCCATAAAGTGGGTACTAGCAATGGTATGGGATGTAACCGGTGATCAATAAAGGGGCATTAGCAATGGCACAAGGATGTAACCGGTCATCAATAAAGTGGCATTAGCAATTGCACTGGGATGTAACCGGTGATCGATAAAGTGGGTATTAGCAATGGCATTGGGATGTAACCGGTGATCGATAAATTGGGTATTAGCAATGGCACTGGGATGTAACTGGTGATCAATAAAGTGGCATTAGCAACGGCACTGGGATGTAACCGGTGATCGATAAAGTGGGAATTAGCAATGGCACTGGGATGTAACCGGTGATCCATAAAGTGGGTACTAGCAATGGTATGGGATGTAACCGGTGATCAATAAATGGGCATTAGCAATGGCACTGGGATATAACCAGTGATTATTAAAGTGGGTATTAGCAATGGGACTGGGATGTAACCGGTGATCAATAAAGTGGCATTAGCAATTGCACTGGAATGTAACTGGTGATCAATAAACTGACATTAGTAAAGGCCCTGGAATGTAACCGTGTTCAATAAAATGGCATTAGCAATGGCACTGGAATGTAACCGGTGATCAGTAAAGTGGGTATTAGCAATGACACTGGGATGTAACCGATGATCAATAAAGTGGGCATGTCACAGGGATGTAACCAGTGATCAATAAAGTGGGCATTAGCAATGACACTGGGATGTCATAGGTGATCAATAAAGTGGCATTAGAAATGGCACTGTGATGTAACCGATGATCAATAAAGTGGGCATGCCACAGGGATGTAACCAGTGATCAATAAGGTGGGCATTAGCAATGGCACTGGGATGTAACCGGTGATCAATAAAGTGGCATTAGCAATGGCATTGGGATGTAACCGGTAATCAATAAAGTGGCATTAGCAATGGCACTGGGATGTAACCAGTGATCAATAAAGTGGCATTAGCAATGGCACTGGGATGTAACCAGTGATCAATAAAGTTGCATTAGTAACGGCACTCGGATGTAACCATTGATCAATAAAGTGGCATTAGCAATGGCACTGGGCTGTAACCGGTAATCAATAAAGGGGTTATTACCAAAGGCACTTGGATGTAAGCGGTGTTCATTAAAGTGGGCGTTAGCAATGGAACTGGGATGTAATAGGTGATCAATAAAGTGGCATTAGCAATGGCACTGGGATGTAATAGGTGGTCAATAAAGTGGGCATTAGCAATTGCACTGGGATGTATCCGGTGATCGATAAAGTGGGTATTAGCAATGGCACTGGGATGTAACCGGTGATCGATAAAGTGGGTATTAGCAATGGCACTGGGATGTAACTGGTGATCAATAACGTGGCATTAGCAATGGCACTGGAATGTAACCAATGATCAATAAAGTGGCATTGGCAATGGCACTGGGATGTAACCAGTGATCAATAAAGTGGGTGTTAGCAATGGCACTGGTATGTAATAGGTGATCAATAAAGTGGCATTAGCAATGGCACTGGAATGTAACCGATTATCAATAAAGTGGGCATGTCACAGGGTTGTAACCAGTGATCAATAAAGTGGCATTAGCAATGGCACTGGGATGTAACTGGTGGTCAATAAAGTGTCATTAGCAATGGCACTGGGATGTAACCGATTATCAATAAAGTGGGCATGTCACAGGGATGTAACCAGTGAACAATAAAGTGGCATTAGCAATGGCACTGGTGGTGATCAATAAAGTGGGTATGAGCAATGGTACTGGGATGTAACCGGTGATCAATAAAGTGGGCATTAGCAATGGCACTGGGATGTAACCCGTGATCAATAAAGTGGCGCTAGCAATGTAAATGTAAATTGTACATGTAAATTGATACTTGTATAGCGCACTACTCACCCGCAAGGGTCTCAAGGCGCTTGCACGAATTCCGCTGTGGAACCCATCCTGGCTTTCCCTGTGAGGCGTCCACTCCTGGTCACCCCCAAGGTTGAGGCCAGGCATCCTTAGCGTTGTGGAGATTAAGCAAGCTATTGCCCAGAGTTGCAGAGTGGGACTCCATGATTGGAATAGGCACAGAGGCGAGAATTATCAGGTCCGTGGAAGTTTTGAGCCCAAGACCCGCCGAGGTGGGGAATTGAACCCTGGTCCCGGGCTAGACTTCTGCTTCAGGGTCTGCCGCTCTAATCATTGAGCCACGCAATTGCACTGGGATGTAACCGGTGAATAATAAAGTGGGTATTAGCAATGGCACTTGAATGTAAGCGGTGATCATTAAAGTGGGCGTTAGCAATGGCACTGGGATGTAATAGGTGATCAATAAAGTGGGTATTAGCAATGGCACTGGGATGTAACTGGTGATCAATAAAGTGGCATTAGCAATGGCACTGGGATGTAACTGGTGATCGATAAAGTGGGAATTAGCAATGGCACTGGGATGTTACCGGTGATCCATAAAGTGGGTACTAGCAATGGTATGGGATGTAACCGGTGATCAATAAACTGACATCAACAATGGCACTGGGATGAAACCGGTGATCAATAAAGTGGGCATTAGCAATGGCACTGGGATGTAACCAGTGATTAATAAAGTAGGTATTAGCAATGGGACTGGTCTGTAACCGGTAATCAATAAAGGGGTTATTAGCAAAGGCACTGGGATGTAACCGGTGATCGATAAATTGGGTATTAGCAATGGCACTGGGATGTAACTGGTGATCAATAAAGTGGCATTAGCAATGGCACTGGGATGTACCCGATGATCAATAAAGTGGCATTAACAATGGCACTGGGATGTAACCGGTAATCAAGAAACTGGCATCAACAATGGCACTGGGATGAAACCGGTGATCAATAAATGGGCATTAGCAATGGCACTGGGGTGTAACCAGTGATTAATAAAGTGGGTATTAGGAATGGGACTGGGATGTAACCGGTGATCAATAAAGTGGCATTAGCACTGGCACTGGAATGTAACTGGTGATCAATAAACTGACATTAGTAATGGCACTGGAATGTAACCAGTGTTCAATAAAATGGCATTAGCAATGGCACTGGAATGTGACAGGTGATCAGTAAAGTGGGTATTAGCAATGACACTGGGATGTAACCGATGATCAATAAAGTGGGCATGTCACAGGGATGTAACCAGTGATCAATAAAGTGGGCATGAGCAATGACACTGGGATGTCATAGGTGATCAATAAAGTGGGCATTAGCAATGGCCCTGGGATGGTATACACCTGTTACAACGCATTTGTTACAACGCACTACTATAACAACGCGACTATTACAATGCATACCATTACAACGCATTGCGCTGGGGGGCGCTATAGGATAGGGAATAAGTATAATTTACTATCCAACACCTTCCCTAGGGTCCACGGGGACTGGAGTTAGAATAGTAAATTATACTTACCACTATCCAGCACCCCAAAGCGCTATGCGTTGTAATGGTATGCGTTGTAATGGTCACGTTGTAACGGTAGGTAGTTGTAATAGTATGCGTTGTAACATGGTACATCCCCCTGGGATGTAACTGGTGATCAATAAAGTGGCATTAGTAATGGCACTGGGATGTAACTGGTGATCAATAAAGTGGCATTAGCAATGACACTGGGATGTAACCGGTGATCAATAAACTGGCATTAGCAATGGCACTGGGATATAACCAGTAATCACTAAAATGGGCATTAGCAATGGCATTGGGATGTAACCGGTGATCAATAAAGGGGCATTAGCAATGGTACCGGGCTGTAACCTGTGATCAATAAAGTGGGTATTAGCAATGGCACTGGGATGTAACTGGTGATCAATAAGATGGCATTAGAAATGGCACTGGAATGTAACCGATTATCAATAAAGTGGGCATGTCACAGGGGTGTAACCAGTGATCAATAAAGTTGCATTAGCAATGGCACTGGGATGTAACTGGTGGTCAATAAAGTGTCATTAGCAATGGCACTGGGATGTAACCGATTATCAATAAAGTGGGCATGTCACAGGGATGTAACCAGTGATCAATAAAGTGGCATTAGCTATGGCACTGGTGGTGATCAATAAAGTGGGAATGAGCAATGGTACTGGGATGTAAACGGTGATCAATAAAGTGGCACTAGCAATGGCACTGGGATGTAACCGGTGATCAATAAAGTGGGCATTAGCAATGGCACTGGGTTGTAACTGGTGATCAATAAAGTGGCATTAGCAATGGCACTGGGATGTAACCGGTGATCAATAAAATGGCATTAGCAATGGCATTGGGATGTAACCGATGATCAATAAAGTGGCATTAGCAATGGTACTGGGATGTAACCACTGATCAATATAGTGGGTGTTAGCAATGGCACTGGGATGTAACCGGTGATCAATAAAGTGGCATTAGCAATGTCAACTGGGATGTAACCAGTGATCAATAAAGTGGCATTAGCAATGTCAACTGGGATGTAACCAGTGATCAATATAGTGGGTGTTAGCAATGGCACTGCGATGTAACCATTGATCAATAAACTGACATTAGCAATGGCACTGGAAAGTAACCGGTGATCAATAAACTGGCACTAGCAATGGCACTGTTGTAATTTAGCAGCAATCAATAAAGTGGCAATAGCAATGGCACTGAGATGAAACTTGTGATCAATAAATTATCAATGGCACTGGGATGTAACGGTGATAAATAAATTGGCATTAGCAATGGCACTGGGATGTAACCGGTGATCAATAAAGTGGCATTAGCAATGGTACTGGGATGTAACCAGTGATCAATATAGTGGGTGTTAGCAATGGCACTGGGATGTAACCGGTGATCAATAAAGTGGCATTAGCAATGTCAACTGGGTTGTAACCAGTGATCAATAAAGTGTCATTAGCAATTTCAACTGGGATGTAACCAGTGATCAATATAGTGGGTGTTAGCAATGGCACTGCGATGTAACCATTGATCAATAAACTGACATTAGCAATGGCGCTGGAAAGTAACCGGTGATCAAAAAACTGGCACTAGCAATGGCACTGTTGTAATTTAGCAGCGATCAATAAAGTGGGTGTCAGCAATGGCAATGGGATGTAACCCGTGATCAATAAATTGGGGCTCAGCAATGGCACTGGGATGTAACCGGTGATCAATAAAGTGGCAATAGCAATGGCACTGAGATGAAACTTGTGATCAATAAAGTGGTTATTATCAATGGCACTGGGATGTAACCGGTGATCAAAAAAATGGGCATTAGCAATGGTACTGGAATGTAACTGGTGATCAATAAACTGACATTAGTAATGGCACTGGAATTTAACCGTGTTCAATAAAATGGCATTAGCAATGGCACTGGAGTGTAACCGGTGATCAGTAAAGTGGGTATTAGCAATGACACTGGGATGTAACCGATGATCAATAAAGTGGGCATATCACAGGGATGTAACCAGTGATCAATAAAGTGGGCATTAGCAATGACACTGGGATGTCATAGTTGATCAATAAAGTGGGCATTAGCAATGGCACTGGGATGTAACCCGTGATCAATAAAGTGGCGCTAGCAATGTAAATGTAAATTGTACATGTAAATTGATACTTGTATAGCGCACTACTCACCCGCAAGGGTCTCAAGGCGCTTGCACGAATTCCGCTGTGGAACCCATCCTGGCTTTCCCTGTGAGGCGTCCACTCCTGGTCACCCCCAAGGTTGAGGCCAGGCATCCTTAGCGTTGTGGAGATTAAGCAAGCTATTGCCCAGAGTTGCAGAGTGGGACTCCCTGATTGGAATAGGCACAGAGGCGAGAATTATCAGGTCCGTGGAAGTTTTGAGCCCAAGACCCGCCGAGGTGGGGAATTGAACCCTGGTCCCGGGCTAGACTTCTGCTTCAGGGTCTGCCGCTCTAATCATTGAGCCACGCAATTGCACTGGGATGTAACCGGTGAATAATAAAGTGGGTATTAGCAATGGCACTTGAATGTAAGCGGTGATCATTAAAGTGGGCGTTAGCAATGGCACTGGGATGTAATAGGTGATCAATAAAGTGGGTATTAGCAATGGCACTGGGATGTAACTGGTGATCAATAAAGTGGCATTAGCAATGGCACTGGGATGTAACTGGTGATCGATAAAGTGGGAATTAGCAATGGCACTGGGATGTTACCGGTGATCCATAAAGTGGGTACTAGCAATGGTATGGGATGTAACCGGTGATCAATAAACTGACATCAACAATGGCACTGGGATGAAACCGGTGATCAATAAAGTGGGCATTAGCAATGGCACTGGGATGTAACCAGTGATTAATAAAGTGGGTATTAGCAATGGGACTGGTCTGTAACCGGTAATCAATAAAGGGGTTATTAGCAAAGGCACTGGGATGTAACCGGTGATCGATAAATTGGGTATTAGCAATGGCACTGGGATGTAACTGGTGATCAATAAAGTGGCATTAGCAATGGCACTGGGATGTAACCGATGATCAATAAAGTGGCATTAACAATGGCACTGGGATGTAACCGGTAATCAAGAAACTGGCATCAACAATGGCACTGGGATGAAACCGGTGATCAATAAATGGGCATTAGCAATGGCACTGGGGTGTAACCAGTGATTAATAAAGTGGGTATTAGGAATGGGACTGGGATGTAACCGGTGATCAATAAAGTGGCATTAGCACTGGCACTGGAATGTAACTGGCTATCAATAAACTGACATTAGTAATGGCACTGGAATGTAACCAGTGTTCAATAAAATGGCATTAGCAATGGCACTGGAATGTGACAGGTGATCAGTAAAGTGGGTATTAGCAATGACACTGGGATGTAACCGATGATCAATAAAGTGGGCATGTCACAGGGATGTAACCAGTGATCAATAAAGTGGGCATGAGCAATGACACTGGGATGTCATAGGTGATCAATAAAGTGGGCATTAGCAATGGCCCTGGGATGGTATACACCTGTTACAACGCATTTGTTACAACGCACTACTATAACAACGCGACTATTACAATGCATACCATTACAACGCATTGCGCTGGGGGGCGCTATAGGATAGGGAATAAGTATAATTTACTATCCAACACCTTCCCTAGGGTCCACGGGGACTGGAGTTAGAATAGTAAATTATACTTACCACTATCCAGCACCCCAAAGCGCTATGCGTTGTAATGGTATGCGTTGTAATGGTCGCGTTGTAACGGTAGGTAGTTGTAATAGTATGCGTTGTAACATGGTACATCCCCCTGGGATGTAACTGGTGATCAATAAAGTGGCATTAGTAATGGCACTGGGATGTAACTGGTGATCAATAAAGTGGCATTAGCAATGACACTGGGATGTAACCGGTGATCAATAAACTGGCATTAGCAATGGCACTGGGATATAACCAGTAATCACTAAAATGGGCATTAGCAATGGCATTGGGATGTAACCGGTGATCAATAAAGGGGCATTAGCAATGGTACCGGGCTGTAACCTGTGATCAATAAAGTGGGTATTAGCAATGGCACTGGGATGTAACTGGTGATCAATAAGATGGCATTAGAAATGGCACTGGAATGTAACCGATTATCAATAAAGTGGGCATGTCACAGGGGTGTAACCAGTGATCAATAAAGTTGCATTAGCAATGGCACTGGGATGTAACTGGTGGTCAATAAAGTGTCATTAGCAATGGCACTGGGATGTAACCGATTATCAATAAAGTGGGCATGTCACAGGGATGTAACCAGTGATCAATAAAGTGGCATTAGCTATGGCACTGGTGGTGATCAATAAAGTGGGAATGAGCAATGGTACTGGGATGTAAACGGTGATCAATAAAGTGGCACTAGCAATGGCACTGGGATGTAACCGGTGATCAATAAAGTGGGCATTAGCAATGGCACTGGGTTGTAACTGGTGATCAATAAAGTGGCATTAGCAATGGCACTGGGATGTAACCGGTGATCAATAAAATGGCATTAGCAATGGCATTGGGATGTAACCGATGATCAATAAAGTGGCATTAGCAATGGTACTGGGATGTAACCACTGATCAATATAGTGGGTGTTAGCAATGGCACTGGGATGTAACCGGTGATCAATAAAGTGGCATTAGCAATGTCAACTGGGATGTAACCAGTGATCAATAAAGTGGCATTAGCAATGTCAACTGGGATGTAACCAGTGATCAATATAGTGGGTGTTAGCAATGGCACTGCGATGTAACCATTGATCAATAAACTGACATTAGCAATGGCACTGGAAAGTAACCGGTGATCAATAAACTGGCACTAGCAATGGCACTGTTGTAATTTAGCAGCAATCAATAAAGTGGCAATAGCAATGGCACTGAGATGAAACTTGTGATCAATAAATTATCAATGGCACTGGGATGTAACGGTGATAAATAAATTGGCATTAGCAATGGC
Source organism: Lissotriton vulgaris (assembly GCF_964263255.1). Lineage (NCBI taxonomy): Eukaryota > Metazoa > Chordata > Amphibia > Caudata > Salamandridae > Lissotriton > Lissotriton vulgaris. The sequence continues at coordinate 250,629 of NW_028253415.1, forward strand.
ACTGGGATGTAACCGGTGATCAATAAAGTGGCATTAGCAATGGTACTGGGATGTAACCAGTGATCAATATAGTGGGTGTTAGCAATGGCACTGGGATGTAACCGGTGATCAATAAAGTGGCATTAGCAATGTCAACTGGGTTGTAACCAGTGATCAATAAAGTGTCATTAGCAATTTCAACTGGGATGTAACCAGTGATCAATATAGTGGGTGTTAGCAATGGCACTGCGATGTAACCATTGATCAATAAACTGACATTAGCAATGGCGCTGGAAAGTAACCGGTGATCAAAAAACTGGCACTAGCAATGGCACTGTTGTAATTTAGCAGCGATCAATAAAGTGGGTGTCAGCAATGGCAATGGGATGTAACCCGTGATCAATAAATTGGGGCTCAGCAATGGCACTGGGATGTAACCGGTGATCAATAAAGTGGCAATAGCAATGGCACTGAGATGAAACTTGTGATCAATAAAGTGGTTATTATCAATGGCACTGGGATGTAACCGGTGATCAAAAAAATGGGCATTAGCAATGGTACTGGAATGTAACTGGTGATCAATAAACTGACATTAGTAATGGCACTGGAATTTAACCGTGTTCAATAAAATGGCATTAGCAATGGCACTGGAATGTAACCGGTGATCAGTAAAGTGGGTATTAGCAATGACACTGGGATGTAACCGATGATCAATAAAGTGGGCATATCACAGGGATGTAACCAGTGATCAATAAAGTGGGCATTAGCAATGACACTGGGATGTCATAGTTGATCGATAAAGTGGCATTAGCAATGGCACTGGGATGTAACCGGTGATTAATAAAGTGGGTATTAGCAATGGCACTGGGATGTATTCGGAGATTCATAAAGCGGGTATTAGCAATGGCACTGGGATGTAACCGGTGATCAATAAAGTGGCATTAGCAATGGCATTGGGATGTAACCGGTATTCAAAAAAGTGGCATTAGCAATGGCACTGGCATGTAACCAGTGATCAATAAAGTGGTATTAGCAATGGCACTGGGATGTATCCAGTGATCAATAAAGTTGCATTAGCAACGGCACTCGGATGTAACCATTGATCAATAAAGTGGCATTAGCAATGGCACTGGGCTGTACCAGGTAATCAATAAAGGGGTTATTAGCAAAGGCACTTGGATGTAAGCGGTGATCATTAAAGTGGTTATTAGCAATTGCACTGGGATGTAACCGGTGATCGATAAAGTGGGTATTAGCAATGGCACTGGGATGTAACCGGTGATCGATAAACTGGGTATTAGCAATGGCACTGGGATGTAACAAGTGATCCATAAAGTGGGTACTAGCAATGTCACTAGGATGTAGTATGTAACCAATAAAGTGGGTATTAGCAATGTCACTGGGATGTAACCGGTGATCGATAAAGTGGGTATTAGCAATGGCACTGGGATGTAACCGGTGATCGATAAAGTGGGTATTAGCAATGGCACTGGGATGTAACTGGTGATGAATAAAGTGGCGTTAGCAATGGCACTAAGATGTAACCGATGATCAATAAAGTGGGCATGTCACAGGGATGTAACCGGTGATCAGTAAAGTGGGGATTAGCAATGACACTGGGATGTCATAGGTGATCGATAAAGTGGCATTAGCAATGGCACTGGGATGTAACTGGTGATCAAAAAAGTGGCATTAGCAATGGCATTGGGATGTAACCGTTGATCAATAAAGTGGCATTAGCAATGGCACTGAGATGTAACCAGTGATCAATAAAGTGGGTGTTAGCAATGGCACTGGTATGTAATAGGTGATCGATAAAGTGGCATTAGCAATGGCACCGGGATATACCCAGTGAACAATAAACTCGGTATTTCAATGGCACCGGGTTGTAACCTGTGATCAATAAAGTGGGTATTAGCAATGGCACTGGGATGTAACAAGTGATCCATAAAGTGGGTACTAGCAATGTCACTGGGATGTAGTATGTAACCAATAAAGTGGGTATTAGCAATGTCACTGGGATGTAACCGGTGATCGATAAAGTGGGTATTAGCAATGGCACTGGGATGTAACCGGTGATCGATAAAGTGGGTATTAGCAATGGCACTGGGATGTAACTGGTGATCAATAAAGTGGTGTTAGCAATGGCACTGGAATGTAACCGATTACCAATAAAGTGGGCATGTCACAGGGGTGTAACCAGTGATCAATAAAGTTGCATTAGCAATGGCACTGGGATGTAACTGGTGGTCAATAAAGTGTCATTAGCAATGGCACTGGGATGTAACCGATTATCAATAAAGTGGGCATGTCACAGGGATGTAATCAGTGATCAATAAAGTGGCATTAGCTATGGCACTGGTGGTGATCAATAAAGTGGGTATGAGCAATGGTACTTGGATGTAAACGGTGATCAATAAAGTGGCACTAGCAATGGCACTGGGATGTAACTGGTGATCAATAAAGTGGGCATTAGCAATGGCACTGGGTTGTAACTGGTGATCAATAAAGTGGCATTAGCAATGGCACTGGGATGTAACCGGTGATCAATAAATTGGCATTAGCAATGGCATTGGGATGTAACCGGTGATCAATAAAGTGGCATTAGCAATGGTACTGGGATGTAACCACTGATCAATATAGTGGGTGTTAGCAATGGCACTGGGATGTAACCGGTGATCAATAAAGTGGCATTAGCAATGTCAACTGGCATGTAACCAGTGATCAATAAAGTGGCATTAGCAATGTCAACTGGGATGTAACCAGTGATCAATATAGTGGGTGTTAGCAATGGCACTGCGATGTAACCATTGATCAATAAACTGACATTAGCAATGGCACTGGAAAGTAACCGGTGATCAATAAACTGGCACTAGCAATGGCACTGTTGAAATTTAGCAGCAATCAATGAAGTGGCAATAGCAATGGCACTGAGATGAAACTTGTGATCAATAAATTATCAATGGCACTGGGATGTAACCGGTGATCAATAAAGTGGGCATTAGCAATGGCACTGGGACGGAACCGGTGATCAATAAAGTGGGTATTAGCAATTGCACTGGGATGTAACCAGTGATCAATAAAGTGGCTATTAGCAATTGCACTGGGATGTAACCGGTGAATAATAAAGTGGGTATTAGCAATGGAACTGGGATGTAACAGGTGATCAATAAAGTGGCATTAGCAATGGCACTGAGATGTTACCGGCGATCAATAAAGTGGGTATTAGCAATGGCACTGGGTGGTAACTGGTGATCAATAAAGTGGCATTAGCAATGGCACTGGGATGTAACTGGTGATCAATAAACTGGCATTAGAAATGACACTGGGATGTCATAGGTGATTGATAAAGAGGCATTAGCAATGGCACTGTGATGTAACCGGTGATCAATAATGAGGGTATTAGCAATTGCACTGGGATGGAACCCATGATCAATAATGTGGGTATTAGCAATGGCACTGGGATGCAACAGGTGATTATTAAAGTGGTCATTAGCAATGGCACTTTGATGTATTTGGAGATCAATAAAGCGGGTATTAGCAATGGCACTGGGATGTAACGGTGATCAATAAACTTCCGTTAGCAATGAAACTGGAATGTAACCGGTGATCAATGAAGTGGGTGTTAGCAATGGCACTGGGATGTAACCGGTGATCACTAAAGTGGGTATTAGCAATGGCACTGGGATGTAACCGGTGATCAATAAAGTGGCATTAGCAATGGCACTGGGATATGACCATTGACCAATAAAGTGGGTATTGGCAATGGCACTGGGATGTAACCGGTGATCAATACAGTGGCATTAGCAATGGCACTGGGATGTATCTGGTGATCAATAAAGTGGGTATTAGCAATGGCCCTGGGATGTAACCGGGTTCAATAAAGTGGGCTTTTGCAATGGCACTAGAACGTGACCTGTGATTAATCAAATGGCATTAGCAATGGCACTGGAATGTAACTGGTGATCAATAAAGTGGGTATTAGCAAAGGGACTGGGATGTCACTGGTGATCAATAAAGTGGCATTAGATGTGGCACTGAAATGTAACCGGTGATCGCAAAGTGGGTATCAGCATTGGCACTGGGAAGTAACTGGTGGTCAATAAAGTGGCATTAGCAATGGCACTGGTGGTAATCAATAAAGTGGGTATTAGAAATGGTACTGAAATGTACCTGGTGATCAATAAAGTGGGCATTAGCAATGGCACGGATATGTAACCGCTGATCAATAAACTGCCATTAGCAATGGCACTGGGTTGTAACCAGGGATCAAAAAATTCGGTATTAGCAATGGCATTACAATGTAACCGGTGATAAATATAGTGGGTATTAGCAATGGCACTGGGATGTAACCGGTGATCGATAAAATGGGTATTAGCAATGGCACTGGGATGTAACTGGTGATCCATAAAGTGGGTACTAGCAATGGCACTGGGATTTAACTGGTGATCAATACTTTGGTATTAGCACTGGCACTGGGATATAACTGGTGATCAATGAACTAGGTATTAGCCATGGCACTGGGATGTAACCGATGATCAATAAACTTCCGTTAGCAATGACATTGGGATGTAACCGGTGAACAATAAAGTGGGCATTAGTAATGGCACTGGGATGTAACCGGTGATCAATAATTTGGATTTAACAATTGCACTGGGTTGTAACTGGCGATCAACAAAGTGGCATTAGCAATGGCACTTGGGATGTAATCTGTGATCAGTAAAGTGGCATTAGCAATGGCACTGGGATGTAACCAGTGATCAATAAAGTGGATTTAACAATGGCACTGGGATGTAACTGGTGATCAATAAAGTGGCATTAGCAATGGCACTTGGGATGTAATCTGTGATCAGTAAAGTGGCATTACCAATGGCAATGGGATCTAACAAGTGATCAATAAAGTGGCATTAGCACCGGCCCTGGGATGTAACCGGTAATTGATATAGTGTATATTAGCATTGGTACCGGGATGTAACTGGCGATCAATAAAGTGGCATTAGCAATGGCACTTGGGATGTAATCTGTGATCAGTAAAGTGGCATTAGCAATGGCACTGGGATGTAACCAGTGATCAATAAAGTGGCATTAGCAATGGCACTTGGGATGTAATCAGTGATCAGTAATGTGGCATTAGCAATGGCACTGGTATATAACCAGTGATCAATAAACTGGATATTATCAATGGTACTGGAATGTAACCGGTGATCAATAAACTGGCATTAGCAATGGCACTGGGATGTAACCGGTGATCAATAAAGTGGGTATTAGCAATGGCACTGGGATGTAATCGGTGATCAATAATGTGGGTATTAGCAATTGCACTGGGATGTGATCAGTGATCAATAAAGTGGGCATTACCAATGGTACTGGGATGTACCCGTTGATCAATAAACTAACATTAGAAATGGCACTGAAATGTAACGATGATCAATAAACTGGCATTATCAATGGCACTGAGATGTCTCCGGTGACCACTAAACTGGTATTAGCAATGGTGTTTGAATGGAAGCTGTAATCAATAAAGTGGGTATAAGCAATAAAACTGGGACGTAACCGGTGATCAATAAAGTCGGTATTAGCAATGTCACTTGGATGTAACTGGTGATCAATAAAGTGGGCATCAGCAATGGAAGTAGGATGTAAATGGTGATCAATAAAGTGGGTGTTAGCAATGGCACTGGAATGTAACTGGTGATCAATAAAGTGGGTGTTAGCAATGGCACTGGGATGTAACTGGTGATCAATAAAGTGGGTATTAGCAATGGCACTGGGATGTAACCAGTGATCAATAAAGTGGCATTAGCAATGACAACTGGGATGTAACCAGTGATCAATAAAGTTGGCATTAGCAATGGCATTGTCATGTAAACAGTGATCAATAAAGTGGCATTAGCAGTGGCACTGGGATGTAACCGGTGATCAATAAAGTGGGTATTAGCAGTGGCATTGGGATGTAACCGGTAATCAATAACGTGGGTATAAGCAATGACACTGGGATGTAACCGGTGATTAATAAACTGGCATTGGCAATCACACAGGTGGTGATCAATAAAGTGGGTATTAGCAATGGCACTGGGATGTAACCAGTGATCAATAAAGTGGGCATTAGCAATGGCCCTGGGATGTAACTGGTGATCTATAAAGTGGGTATTAGCAATGGCACTGGGATGTAACAAGTGATTCATAAAGTGGGTACTAGCCAAGGCACTTGGATACAACAAGTGATCTATAAAGTGGGTACTAGCAATGGCACTAGGAAGTAATTGGTAATCAATAAGGTGGGCGTTAGGAATGGCACTGGGATGTACCAGGTGATCAATATTTGGTGTTAGCAATGGCACTGGGATATAACCGGTGATCAATAAACTGGGTATTAGCTATGGCACTGGGATGGGATGTATGATGTTACTTTGCAAACTTTTACAACGCACACCGTTACAACGCAATTTTTACAACGCAGATTCATTTACAACGAATGCATTTACAACGCATGACATTACATAGCAGATGCTATTACAACGCATGCCATTACAACGTAGGTAAAGGTAAGTATATTATTTTATTAAAAAATGTAATTTTTTAAAATTTAATTAATTTAATACATTAAATTATTTTTTAATAATTAATTTGTACATATATATTTTTTTTAAAAAGTTTATTTTTAAAAGAACTATTATTATTAAAGAACTATTATTAATAAATAATAAAATTATTAAAATTAATTATTTAAATTACTTAAAATTATTTATTTAAAACTGAACCCTAAAAATACCCCAGTTACCCTGAACCCTAAAAATACCCCTGTACACAAACCCAAACCTAGCCCTGAACCCTAAAAATACCCCTGTACCCCAAAACCCAAACCCAGCCCTGAACCCTAAAAATACCCCTGTACCCCAAAACCCATACCTAGCCCTGAAACCTAAAAATACCCCTGTACCCCATATCCCAAACCTAACCCTGAACCCTAAAAACACCCCTGTACCCCACACCCAAACCCAGCCCTGAACTCTAAAAATACCCCTGTACCCCAAAACCCAAACCCAGCCCTGAACCCTAAAAATACCTGTGTACCCCATAACCCATACCTAGCCCTGAAACCTAAAAATACCCCTGTACCCCAAAACCCATACCTAGCCCTGAAACTTAAAAATACCCCTGTACCCCAAAACCCAAACCTAGCCCTGAAACCTAAAAATACCCCTGTACCCCAAAACCCATACCTAGCCCTGAAACCTAAAAATACTCCTGTACCCCAAAACCCATACCTAGCCGTGAAACCTAAAAATACCCCTGTACCCCATAACCCAAACCCAGCCCTGAACCCTAAAAATACCCCTGTACCCCAAAACCCATACCTAGCCCTGAAACCTAAAAATACCCCTGTACCCCAAAACCCATACCTAGCCCTGAAACCTAAAAATACCCCTGTACCCCAAAACCCAAACCTAGCCCTGAAACCTAAAATTACCCCTGTACCCCAAAACCCATACCTAGCCCTGAAACCTAAAAATACCCCTGTACCCCAAAACCCATACCTAGCCCTGAAACCTAAAAATACCCCTGTACCCCAAAACCCATCCCTAACCCTGAAACCTAAAAATACCCCTGTACCCCAAAACCCAAACCTAGCCCTGAAACCTAAAAATACCCCTGTACCCCAAAACCCATACCTAGCCCTGAAACCTAAAAATACCCCTGTACCCCATAACCCAAAACTAAATATATACTATTACTTAAATAAATGTATTTAATTTACATTTAAAAATAAATGATTTAATAAAATGACATACTTACCAATACTTACGTTGTAATGGCATGCGTTGTATTAGCATCTGCTATGTAATGTCATGCATTGTAAAGGCATGCGTTGTAACGGATCCTGCGTTGTAATGGTGTGCGTTGTAACAGTGTGCGTTGTAATAGTTGCGTTGTAACGGTTGTTTCCCCTGGGATGTAACCGGTGATCAATAAACGTGCGTTATCAATGACACTAGGATGCAACAGGGGTTCCATAAAGTGGATATTAGCAATGGCACTGGGATGTAACGGGTGATCGATAAAGTGGTTATTAGCAATGGCACTAAGATGTAACCGATAATCGATAAAGTGGGTATTAGCAATGGCACTGGGATATAATATAAGGGGAGTACATCCTGATAATATGATAGCAGAAACGAAAGTCCCTCGGCCTAACATTCTTAAAGTTGCAGAAAGTCCAGATGTGGCTATAAAAGGAGAGTCTTTTCTGTCCAGCATCGATCTTGAATTGTGTGGTCGCTACATGGACGATAGAATTCTGAAAAGTCCTGACCCTAGTAAGACACCAAATGGGGCCACACCGTCAGGACTATTACTATATAGTAGCACTCCCTCTATAAATTCCAATGATATTCCTTCATTGCAGAATGATTCTAGGACTCCACCACTTAATCTATCTGGTATCTGCCCCCTTACTGCTTCTGGGTTCCCTAAAGATGATAAACCTATCTCTGATTCCCTGATAGCACTAGAACATTTACTGGCTTCCATATTGTTTCTACTGGGCAAATTTGTTGGGAGCTCTGATTGCATTCTGGACTCAGTTACACAGATATTGAAAGTATTACTGGCAAAAAACATAGAAAATGGTACTACTCCCCCCCCCGGAGATTGTTGTGCAGAATGCCCTGGATAGCAATAATTTACTGGTAAAAAATGCTCCTGAGGGTACGCCAGTAGTGGTAGACAAACATGAGCCCTTAGGGATGCCTATCCCATCCGTTTCAAACTATATAAAGGAATCAGAACCTTCCTTAAAGGAAGAAAGTTTAGCGGATGTGAACTTAAACGCTGGAAATGAATTATTTCCAATTTTCAACCTAGATAAAAAAGAGCCTGAAGCAAATCTTGATGTAAATGGAAAAGTAAAAGAAAAAAGCAGAAAGAACAAAGGGAAAAATAGGAAACCTGTTCGTAAGCACAAGAAGAAAAGACAGAGGCAAATTATTTTTCAAAAACATACACATACAGAAGTGCTTGATGCTGTAGATATTGAAGATAACTCTCTATTGGACACTTCTTCTAATCAGGCTGCTGTTTGTACTACTGGTTCTGTAGTCAAAGGTCCTCCTGATGCGTATGCCAATGTTGGGGAGCCCCTTGTCAAGAGGATAATGGATTAGTGCCCATAGCTTCAATAGAAGAGGTGACAAGAACTATTCCTGTTGCACCAGGGACACTTAACCCATCAGCGCCTATTTTTCGGCTGCCGGTTGTTGTTGCCACAAATTCTCCTCCTGTACATTTTAAAGCCCCTAATTCCTATGTGGATACTTTGACTCTGGACTTTTTGCCCTTATTTGACTCTGACTTATACCTAAACAGGTCATGGTTGCTTAACTGTTTTAAGGATATTGAAAGTCTGAAACTTATTCAGTCGAGTGACATTGACTTGGTTTCTTTAGTAGGGTTTGAAAATGGGCAACGTGTACGGGTAAAATTCTGTTCTAAAATAATAGCTAACCTTGTACTACAACAGGCGGAATCGTTTCAATGTAGAGGGATTGATGTGTTACCTCTTTTCCATAATGGAAAGGATACTTACCATAGAGAAGGGGCCACAAAGTTGGGCTTTAGGCAGGAAGATCTGTCTACATACAATAAATATTTAAAAATCTGGGTCTCTAGAGGTAAACGTTTGGTTTCCCAGGTACTACCTATCCCCTTGAACCTGACTGTTCCTACAACTGAGGATAATTATCGGTGGAATTGGCTTCCAGGTGTCTTATCTAATAATATATCGGATAATCCAAGACTATTTTAACATCTTTAACAGTCATTTAAAAGTCATATCCTGGAATGCAGCATGGTTACATAATAGACCGGAGAAACTTGATTTCTTATTTTCTCTGAATCCAGATGTGATATGCATTCAAGAAACTTGGTGTAAAAATATTCTATATGGGGGGAAAGATTATTTTGTGCTTGAGGCTGCAGCTACGCCATCGAAAAAAGGTCACGCAAAAGGTGGAATTGCCTGCCTCCTGTCCAATTCATTACAATGGCAATTCTCCCATTATGTTGACACAAGTAACCTTTTTCATGTAATAACTATTAATAATCTATCTAGTGTAGGTAGCCAGTACTCCCTGGTAATTATCAATGCATACATTCCGCCTGAAGATGTTTTTAGTATTGTGTTGAAGCGAATGATTTCTTATGTTAAACAACTATTAGAGCTTGACCAGCCCCCCTGTATTCTACTCATGGGTGATTTGAATAGCAAAGTTTCTAACTGAAGCGTAAACTTGTTTAGAAATAAGTTTAAAGAAGAGGCATATAATATACCCCAATCTATCTTTCCAAATATACTAAAAACTAACAAAAGAGGAAAGATGCTGTTAGAAGAACTTAGCTATCTAGAGGGGTTAATTGTAAATGGTAGAATGCCATCTGATACACCCGCTAAATTCACTCATAGGTCCCCTAAGGGTGAATCCATCCTTGACTATGTCATTACAGACTATGACACCTTCTCCTTTCTTCAGGACATAATGATCTCTCAAACTCCCATGAGCGACCATAATGTGACCAGTATAACTGTTACATTACAACCTCCGGTCACTGATCCCTGGTCTTTAAGTAATAGAGGAGTTTCTTTTCATAGTAAGTCCGGCAGATGCTTCTGGAACCCTCCCACTATGAAGGATGTGCAAAACATTCTTGCACAAACCTTACTTGAATTAAAAGAATGGCAGGGTATGGAATTTTTTCATTTTGAAAACTTTATGAAGAAGCTTACTGCGACTGCAAAGAAGCCAAGATATCCTATGAAAGAGAATTTTGTTCCTAGTTTATTAGTACCCTTAAATAAAGAAAGAAATAAACTAGTGAGGCAACAGTTTCTTTTTAGAACCAGGGAAAATGCTAAGAAGTTATCCTTACTAAAAAGAAGGAGGACCAGACTGAGAACACAATTAAAAAAAGAAAAAGAAGACTCACTCTGGATTAGTTTAAGGGAGGCTTCTGTCTATGGTAAATCTAGAGAATTCTGGTCCATAATTGGTAAGGGATGTGGTGCTAGAACTTCCCCTATTCCCATCTCTATTCCTGAAGATGTCTGGATTTCATTTATATCGAATTTGTATGCGTCTAATGGCGTAGAGGGTGAGGATTGTGACCTTGATTTGGATAGTGTGTATAATATGGAGCCTCCATCTGAGAAATTCATTGCTTCGGTGATCAAGAGTATGCGCTCCTCCGGAGCAATGGGTCCGGACGAGTTGCCCATTTCAGTACTGAAGCAGGATGTCACCTTATGGAGTAGGATTCTTTTTCCTTTGTTTAAAGCCTGCTTTCTTAATGAGATCAGTTCCTACATCTTGGAGGGGAAGTATACTAATACCCATATTTAAGAAGGGAGAGCGGGATAAACCCATGAACTACCGTTTAATAGCTTTATTGGACTCTATTGGGAAAGTTTTTGCTAAGTGTCTTTTAATATTAATCTCTGATTGGGTGGAGGCAAATGGAATTCTACCGTTGGAACAAACTGGGTTCCGTAAAGAGCATGGAACACTTGACAATTTAACAGCTCTTCATGTGATTGTGGATAAATATGTACGAGTGCGAGGAGGTGGAGTGTATGCGGCATTCATAGACTTCTCCACAGCGTTTGACAAGGTGGACCGTCCGACTCTGTGGAGAAAGCTTGCTGTACTGGGTATGCCACCATAGCTACTGGAACTAGTAAGATCCCTTCACTCGAATACCTGGTGTAAGGTGCTACAAGGTGGAGAAAGGGGTCTTTCACAGACTATTCCATCCCGGAATGGATTAAAACAGGGGTGTATATTGGCCCCCATGTTGTTTTCATTATATACAGCGGACCTACCTGCTTCCATGGCTGCATGCGGTGGGTTAGCCCTGGTAGTTGGAGGTTCATCCATTTCGGTTTTAATGTACGCGGATGATATCCTCATATTAGACTTAACGCCGAAGGGCTTATCTAACCGCCTGCAAGCATTACATTTATTTGCAGAGGCACATTTTATGAAGATCAATGCTTCCAAAAGCAAAATCATGTGCATTTCTGGAAGAAAAAAATGTAGGTCTGAAAACTTTGGATGGGCTATAGGAGGCCAGACACTAGAGGTGGTTAAAACTTACACCTTCTTAGGTAAAGTAATCTCGGCAAATTTAAGTGAGAAACCCCACATTGAACATAATTCGGGTAAAGCATTGGCTCATGGTATGGGGCTATGTTCCTTGTATTCTGCTACAAGAAAAAGACACTTCGCTCGATTTTTGGAAGTATATAGAGCAAAAATCCCTGCAACTCTGCTATATGGAATCGAATTGGTGGAGTTAAGGCATTGGGGTTTTCTGCAACTAATGGAAGGAAAGGTATTAAGAAGAATTTCTTCCCTTAATACAGCTTGCTCCGTGTCTCGTGGAGAAGTGTGACTCAATGATTAGAGCGGCAGACCTTGATGCAGAACGCTGGCCAGGGACCAGGGTTCGATTCCCGCCTCGGCGGGTTTCGGGCTTAAATTCCTCTGACTGGATATTCTCGCCTCAGTGCCGATTCTAAGCATGGGTCCCACGCTGCAACTCTGGGCAATAGCTTGCTTAGTCTCCACAAAGGCCCCCGATACACAAGGGATGCCTGGTTTCACCATGGGATGCCCAGAAGTGGACACCCCACAAGAAAAAGCCAGGAGGGGTTCCCTTGTGGTAGGAGTACAAGCGCCGGGATGCCTCTGGGTCACTGTTCGCGCTATACAAATACGCCACATTTACATTTACATTTACATTCTGCATGTAGGCTGGAATTTGGCCTTCGGAGCTGTTGGGTACAGGGGTTGATTGCCCTGGTAAGGTGGGTGGCTTGTTTGGCCAGACGTAAATCGGGTTCCCTACGGGCATATATTAAAAACGAACTACTGGGCAATTTAAACGAGTTTTCATTAATAGTAAAAAACTTTAGAAAAGCGGTAACAATGTTAGAGTTGGATGCAAGTACTTTGTTCCTACTTTCTCCTTCTCAACTAAAGTCTCAGCTGAAATATACATCTTGGGAACTCTGTTTTAAATTGGATAGGACGGCTTTACATGAAAAGAAGGGTGGTGAGTTACTTTTAAGCATGTACTCAGTAAAGCAGGCCCAGCAGTACGTTTCTTGGAATATCCCTCATAGAGTCCGTAGGCTATGGTACCTTTTAAGACATGACTTGCTTCCTCTAAATTCACTCCTAGCAAAGTGGTATGGGACATCTCCAGTATGTAACCTTTGTAATAAGGCAGTGCAGGACCGAAATCATGTTTTGTTTATTTGTCCTACATTACGTCCATTGCGCTATAAATGGTTAAAATCCATTTGTCTACAATTAGGAATCCTTAATGTAAATACTTTTTTCCATGCCCTTTATTGTCCACCAAATGAAATGTTTTGCTTCAAAATTTTTAACTTTTTTAAGGGTTTTTTAGATATTTATTAATGATACCTAGAGATGTTGTTTGATGATTGTTCGGCCTGTGTTAAAGATGTGATCCTTTATTCGGCTTTTATTGTGCTTTTTATTGTATGTATTTAGTGGTGTATAATTATGTGACTGTTTTATGTGGCCCTCTTTTGAGAGCCAAAAACATAATAAACTTAAACTTGAACTAATCAGTGATCAATGAACTGGGTCTTACCTATGGCACTGGGATGTAACCGGTGATCAATAAACTTGCGTTATCCATGACACTAGGATGCAACAGGGGATCAATAAGGTGGGTATTAGCAATGACACTAGGATGCAACAGGGGATCCATATAGTGGATATTAGTAATGGAACTGGGATGTAACCGGTGATCAATAAACTTGTGTTATCAATAAGCATGGGCGGAAAATCCGTTTCGCTCGCGGATTTTGCGGATTTTTGGTAAATTCGCAATCCGCGAGATTTGCGAATTTCCCGTGAAATCCGCAAATCCGCGAGCAGCGGATTTTATGGCTTGCTCGCACTGTTCGCGTGAGTTCGCAGCTTGCCAGTACAACTTCGCACCCCGCGAGTAAGTGCTAAATTGCAGAAATACGATCTTAGCAAAACTGAAACTACTTACCAGGTTCAAAAGTTCAGGCTCATCATTAGTAGCCATTTTCTGTAGTGCTTCCTGAGGGGCCCCTCCAGAGTTCAGTTGCCAGTTGCAACTATTATGTGACCCTGCTCTGAACCTCAGAATAGTTACACATATGCCACAAAGGTCCTGAATTACAGCTAAGGGAGACAAGCAGGAGCCAGGCTGGAAGTTAAAATCCATTAATCAGCCCCTAATTCATTATTTTCAGTTGGGGCAGGGCAGGTGTTGTAACTAATTTTGCAACAATGAAAGCACTTAGCAAGTGCAAAAGATCACTAATCAGGAAGCACTAAGGAAGCAGGTGCCAGCTAAAAAAATATTCTGTGACACATTAATCAGCCCCAAATTAATTCAGGTCACTTGAGGCAGGGAAGGTGTGCTTTTCTTTGCCGAAAATAATGTACACTGGACAACCAGAGGGTGTGGTGATGAAACAGAGGGTGGAATGGGTGGGCCAGAGGGTGGCATGAGTAGTCAGAGAGTGGCAGTGGTGACAGAGAGTGGCAGTGATGAAGAAGAGTGTCCCAAACAGGCTGGACACGTAGAAACAACAAGTTCGCAAAACTTGCGACCCGACAGGTAAGTTCGCAAATTGCGAAATTGTAAAAACCCTCGCGAACTGGCAGAAACACGCGCGAACACAAAAAAAAAAATCCGCAAATTCGCGGATTTTGCGGATTGCGAGTTCGCAAATCCGCAAAATTCGCGAACGCGAGATTCGCAAAATTCGCCCATGCTTAGTTATCAATGACACTAGGATGCAACATGGGATCAATAAAGTGGGTATTAGCAATGGCACTGGGATGATACCGGTGATCCATGAACTGATTATTACCAATGGCACTGGGATATAAGCAGTGATCAATAAACTGGTTATTAGCTATGGCACTGGGATGTAATCGGTGATCAATAAAGTGATATTAGCAATGACACCGGGATGTAACCGGTGATCCATAAAGTGGGTATTAGAAATGGCACTGGGATGTAACCGATGATCAATAAACTTCCGTTAGCAATGAAACTGGAATGTAACCGGTGATCAGTGAAATGGGTGTTAGCAATGGCACTGGGATGTAACCGGTGATCAATAAAGTGGGTATTTGCAATTGCACTGGAATGTATCCTGTGATCACTAAAGTGGGAATTAGCAATGGCACTGGGATATAACCGGTGATCAATAAAGTGGCATTAGCAATGGCACTGGGATATAACCATTGACCAATAAAGTGGGTATTGGCAATGGCACTGGGATGAAACCGGTGATCAATACAGTGGCATTAGCAATGGCACTGGGATGTATCTGGTGATCAATAAAGTGGGAATTAGCAATGGCCCTGGGATGTAACCGGGTTCAATAAAGTGGGCTTTTGCAATGGCACTGGGATGTGACCGGTGATTAATCAAATGGCCTTAGCAATGGCACTGGAATGTAACTGGTGATCAATAAAGTGGGTATTAGCAAAGGCACTGGGATGTCACTGGTGATCAATAAAGTGGCATTAGATGTGGCACTGGAATGTAACCGGTGATCACAAAGTGGGTATCAGTATTGGCCCTGGGATGTAACTGGTGATCAATAAAGTGGCATTAGCAATGGCACTGGTGGTGATTAATAAAGTGGGTATTAGAAATGGTACTAAAATGTACCTGGTGATCAATAAAGTGGGCATTAGCAATGGCACGGATATGTAACCGGTGATCAAAAAACTGGCATTAGCAATGGCACTGGGTTGTAACCGGGAAAAAAGTGGGTATTAGCAATGGCATTACTATGTAACCGGTGATAAATATAGTGGGTATTAGCAATGGCACTGGGATGTAACCGGTGATCGATAAAATGGGTATTAGCAATGGCACTGGGATATAACTAGTGATCCATAAAGTGGGTACTAGCAATGGCACTGGGATTTAACTGGTGATCAATAAACTGGGTATTAGCCATGGCACTAGGATGTAACCGATGATCAATAAACTTCCGTTAGCAATGAGATTGGGATGTAACCGGTGATCAATAAAGTGGGTATTAGCAATGGCACTGGGATGTAACCAGTGATCAATAAAGTGGGCATTAGCAATGGCCCTGGGATGTAACCGGTGATCTATAAAGTGGGTATTAGCAATGGCACAGTGATGTTACCAGTGATCGATGAAATGGGTATTAGCAATGGCACTGGGATGTAACAAGTGATCCATAAAGTGGGTACTAGCAATGGCACTGGGATGTAATATGTGAACAATAAAGTGGCATTAGCAATGGCACTGGGATGTAACCGGTGATCAATAAAGTGGGCGTTAGGAATGGCACTGGGATGTAACAGGTGATCAATATTTGGTATTAGCAATGGCACTGGGATATAACCGGTGATCAATAAACTGGGTATTAGCTATGGCACAGGAATGAAACCGGTGATCAATAAACTTGCATTATCAATGACACTAGGATGCAACAGGGGATCAATGAAGTGGGTATTAGCAATGGCACTGGGATGTAACCTGTGATCCATAAAGTGGATATTAGCAATGGCACTGGGATGTAACCGGTGATCGATAAAGTGGTTATTAGCAATGGCACAAAGATGTAACCGGTAATCGATAAAGTGGGTATTAGCAAAGGCACTGGGATACAATCAGTGATCAATAAACTAGGTGTTAGCTATGGCACTGGGAAGTAACCGGTGATTAATAAACTTGCGGTATCAATGACACTAGGATGCAACAGGGGATCAATAAAGTGGGTATTAGCAATGGCACTGGGATGATACCGGTGATCCATGAAGTGGATATTACCAATGGCACTGGGATATAACCAGTGATCAATAAACTGGGTATTAGCTATGGCACTGGGATGTAACCGGTGATCAATAAACTTGCATTATCAATGACACTAGGATGCAACAGGGGATCAACAAAGTGGGTATTAGCAATGGCACTGTGATGTAATCGGTGATCAAGAAAGTGGTATTAGCAATGGTACGGGATGTAACCGGTGATCCATAAAGTGGGTATTAGAAATGGCACTGGGATTTAACCGGTGATCAATACTTTGGTATTAGCACTGGCCCTGGGATATAACCGGTGATCAATAAACTGGGAATTAGCTATGGCACTGGGATGTAACCGATGATCAATAAACTTCAGTTAGCAATGAAACTGGAATGTAACCGGTGATCAATGAAGTGGGTGTTAGCAATGGCACTGGGATGTAACCGGTGATCAATAAAGTGGGTATTTGCAATTGCACTGGAATGTATCCTGTG
The DNA here is from genome assembly GCF_964263255.1 of Lissotriton vulgaris. Classification (NCBI taxonomy): domain Eukaryota; kingdom Metazoa; phylum Chordata; class Amphibia; order Caudata; family Salamandridae; genus Lissotriton; species Lissotriton vulgaris. The sequence goes on from NW_028253415.1 coordinate 267,974, forward strand.
ATCACTAAAGTGGGTATTAGCAATGGCACTGGGAAGTAACCGGTGATCAATAAAGTGGCATTAGCAATGGCACTGGGATATAACCGTTGACCAATAAAGTGGGTATTGGCAATGGCACTGGGATGTAACTGGTGATCAATACAGTGGCATTAGCAATGGCACTGGGATGTAACCGGTGATTATTAAAGTGGGTATTAGAAATGGCACTTGGATGTAACCGGTGATCAATAAAGTGGCATTAGCAGTGGCACTGGGATGTGACCGGTGATCAATAATGTGGGTATTAGCAACAGTACATGGATGTAACCGGGGATCAATAAAGTGGGTATTAGCAACGGTACATGGATGTAACCGGGGATCAATAAAGTGGGTATTAGCAATGGCATTGGGATGTATCTGGTGATCAATAAAGTGGGTATTAGGAATGGCACTGGAATGTAACTGGTGATCAATAAAGTGGGCATTAGAAAAGGCACTGGGATGTTACTGGTGATCAATAAAGTGGCATTAGAAGTGGCACTGGGATGTAACCAGTGATTAATAAATGGAGTATTACAATTAAGCTGGGGCGAATTTTGCAAATCTGGTGTTCGCAAATTTGCGGATTTGTGAACTCGCAATACGCAAAATCTGCGAATTCTCGCGAATTTTTTTTTTTTGTGTTCGCAAGGATTTCTGCCAGTTCGCGAGGGTTTTGTACCAGTTCGCAATTGCAAACTTACATGTCGGCTCGCAACGGTTGCGATTATGTTGTTTCTACATCTGGTTCATCATCACAGGTTCCCAGCACCCTCTGTTTCACAACTGCCACCCTCTGTTTCACCCATGCCACCCTCTAGTACATAGGGGTGGGCGGAAAATCCGTTCCGCTCGCGGATTTTGCGGATTTTCGGGAAATCCGCAATCCGCGAGATTTGCGAATCTCCCGCAAAATCCGCAAATCCGCGAGCAGCGGATTTTGCTCGCACTGCTCGCACTGTTCGCGTGAGTTCGCGTGAGTTCGCGCCCCGCGAATAAGTGCAAAATTGCAGAAATACGATCCTAGCAAAACTGAAAGTAACTACTTACCAGGTTCAAAAGTTCAGGTTCATCATTAGTAGCCATTTCCTGTAGTGCTTCCTGAGGGGCCCCTCCAGAGTTCAGTTGCCAGTTGAAACTATTATGTGACCCTGCTCTGAACCTCAGAATAGTTACACATATGCCACAAAGGTCCTGAATTACAGCTAAGGGAGACAAGCAGGAGCCAGGCTGGAAGTTAAAATCCATTAATCAGCCCCTAATTCATTATTGTCAGTTGGGGCAGGGCAGGTGTTGTAACTAATTTTGCAACAATGAAAGCACTTAGCAAGTGCAAAAGATCACTAATCAGGGCGCACTAAGGAAGCAGGTGCCAGCTAAAAAAATATTCTGTGACACATTAATCAGCCCCAAATTAATTCAGGTCACTTGAGGCAGGGAAGGTGTGCTTTGCTTTGCCGAAAATAATGTACACTGGACAACCAGAGGGTGTGGTGATGAAACAGAGGGTGGCATGGGTGGGCCAGAGGGTGGCATGAGTAGTCAGAGAGTGGCAGTGGTGACAGAGAGTGGCAGTGATGAAGAAGAGTGTCCCAAACAGGCTGGACACGTAGAAACAACAAGTTCGCGAAACTTGCGACCCGACAGGTAAGTTTGCAATTTGCGAAAGTGTACAAAACCCTCGCGAACTGGCAGAAACACGGGCGAACACAAAAAAGAAAAAATCCGCAAATTCGCGGGAATTCGCGGATTTTGCGGATTGCGAATCCGCAAATCCGCAAAATTCGCGAACGCGAGATCCGCAAAATTCGCTCATGACTACTAGTACATCAATGCCACCCTCTGGTTCATCATCACTGTAGATTATGGGGGGGAAAAGCAAGCACACCTGCCCTGCTTCAACTGACATGAATTAATTTGGGGTTGATTTATTAAAGTGTCACTGTTTTAAAATTCCAGTCTGGCACCTGCTTACTTATCTGTAATTTGCTTTCTGTTGCAGTGCATTTTTTTTTTCCAGGACCTTTGTGGCCTACTTGTAGCTATTCTATGAGCCTGCTGTGAGGGTCAGAGCAGGGTCATACAATTGTTGCAACTAGCAACTGAACTCTGGAGGGGCCCCAGTCAGGAAGCACTACAGGGAATGGTTGCTATTACTAATGATGAGTTTGAACTTTTGCACCTGCTGAGTACTTTCATTTTTGAAAATTCGTTTTTCTGCTGAACAACAACTGTAATGCCCCAAACAAACTTACTTATGAAAGTTGATTTCTAATCCAAAAGTGATCCAAAGAGAGTCAAAAGGCCTCAAATCCAAAAAAGTGCAGGCAAATGTCAACCTGAGGAGTTATTCTGATAAAAATCATCATTTTCAGAAGGTCTATGCTGCTTGCTAGTGGATTTCTTGTGCAGAATTGCAAATTTTGTAATTTCGCGAGCGTGAGATTGTTGTTGCCCGCCGCACCTACATGTTCGCAATTGCAAACTCTTGCGATGCGTCGCCAAAATCCCGTGGGATCCCACAGCAAGATCCAAAATGGCGCAGCACTCGCAAAAATATCGAGAAAAACAACTCGGCAAACGCTGAATGACGGTAAGTGAACGCCACACGCCGCAAAATTGTATCACCAAGAAAAAAAAATCCGCTGCATGCGAATTTGCGGATTTTGCGGGAAATTCGCGAATCTCGCGGATCGCGAATTTACCGAAAATGCGCAAAATCCGCAAGCGGAACGGATTTTCCGCCCATGCTTAATTACTATGGCACTGGGATGTTACCGGTGGTCAATAAAGTGGCATGAGCAATGGCACTCGTGGTCATCAATAAAGTGGGTAAAATAAATGGTACTGTAATGTACCTGGCGATCAATAAAGTGGGCATTAGCAATGGCACGGATATGTAACCGGTGATCAATAAAGTGGCATTAGCAATGGCAATGAGATATAACCGTTAATCAAAAAAAGTCGGTATTAGAAATGGCAAAGGGATTTAACCAGTGATCAATACTTTGGTATTAGCACTGGCACTGGGATGTAACCGATGATCAATAAACTTCTGTTAGCAATGACACAGCGATGTAATCAGTGATCAATAAAGTGGGTATTAGCAGTGGCACTGGGATGTAACCGGTGATCAATAATGTGGGTATTAGCAATGGCCCTGGGATGTAACAAGTGATCCATAAAGTGGGTACTAGCAATGGAACTGGGATGTAACAGGTGATCAATAAAGTGGCATTAGCAATGGCACTGGGATTGAACCGGTGATCAATAAAGTGGGCATTAGCTATGGCACTGGGATGTAACAGGTGATCAACATTTGGTATTAGCAATGGCACTGGGATGTTACCGGTGATCAATAAAGTGGCATTAGCAGTGGCAGTGGGATATAACCATTGACCAATAAAATGGGTATTAGCAATGGCACTGGGATGTAACCGGTGATCAATAAAGTGGCATTAGCAATGGCCCTGGGATGTAACCGGTGATCAATAAAGTGGGTATTAGCAATGGCACTGGGATGTAACCGGTGATCAATAAAGTAGCATTAGCAGTGGCACTGGGATGTAACCGGTGATCAATAAAGTGGGCATTAGCAATGGCACTGGGATGTAACTGGTGATCAATGAAGTGGTTATTTGCAATGGCACAGGGATGTAACAGGTGATCAATAATGTGGGTTTTACCAATGGCATTGGGATGTAACCAGTGATCAATAAAGTGGGTATTAGCAATGGTACATGGATGTAAGCTGGGATCAATAAAGTGGGTATTAGCAATGGCATTGGGATGTATCTGGTGATCAATAAAGTGGGTATTAGCAATGGCACGGGATATAACCAGTGATCAATAAAGTGGTTATTAGCAATGGTACATGGATATAACCTGGGCTCAATAAAGTTGGTATTTGCAATGGCATTAGGATGTATCTGGTGATCAATAAAGTGGGTATTAGCAATGGCACTGGGATGTAACCGGTGTTCAATAAAGTGGGCTTTAGCAATGGTACATGGATGTAACCTGGGATTAATAAAGTGGGTATTAGCAATGGCATTGGGATGTATCTGGTGATCAATAAAGTGGGTATTAGCAATGGCACTGGGATGTGACCGGTGATTATTCAAATGGCATTAGCACTGTCAGGCTTACTGATTTACCGGCCCCCGGGCTGCCTGGGCAATTTCGTAAGCTCCGTAATGGAAACTGTGACGACGCTGGCCTCATCTACAACTAACTTTATAGTAATGGGAGACCTCAATCTCCATTTTAACGATACTACAGATTTAATAGCCCGAGACCTTCAGGGCGACCTTAAAGCATGTGAGCTGCCTCTAATTAATGCAGGAGCCACGCATGATAAGGGTCAATTACTTGACCCAATGTTTTCTAATATCCCCCGCCTTATGGCCAGGCCAGCATATCCTCTCCCGTGGTCTGATCATTTTTTGGTTTCGGCTGATTGGCAAGTCGACTCACCCCCTACATCTGCCCATCAGGCTTTCTTGGTCGACAGAGCCTGGTCCAGACTATTGATCAATGACTGGACCTCTAAATTGGAAGACTCGCTCCCTCCTCCCGAATCAGACCCGACTAAAGGAGATGCGAATCTCAATCAATGGCTGATTGCCTGTCTTGACGCTCTTATCCCGAAAAAGAGAGTGCAAAAGAGGGAGAAAAGAATCGGATCTGCTCCCTGGTATACTGCCGAGCTCCGCATGCTTAAGAAAGGATGTAAAAAGCTGGAGAGGTCATGGAGAAAGAAATTGGAGAGTTCTAGGCGGGAGGAATACCGCGTAGCTATGAGGGGTTATAAATCTGCTCTTTGGCTGGCAAAAGCCCAATTCTTTGAGGAGCGTATAAGATTTGCCTCAAGCTCATCTAGGGAAACTTTCAAAGTGGTGCAAGAAATCCTCAAAGTTCCTGAACCAGTGGCCACACATGATAAACAGAAGTGTAAGGAGCTCGCAGACTTCTTCCACACGAAAATTGAAAAGATACTTAGTTCCCTGCCTCAGTCTATACGATCTCAGCCTAATCAGGAAAAGAACTCTATTACACAGCCTAGAGATGTATCTTCCTATTTAGATACTTTTAGCCCAGTTTCAGTGGTCGAAGTTCTGAAGGCTTTAGGATCTATGAAAAGTGTCTCCTCTATGGATCCAGTACCTATGAAATTTTTAAAGCAGGTAGCAGCTTCTATTGTAGCTCCTATTACTGATATGATGAACGCCTCTTTTGCCCAGGTCTTGTTGCCACCAAGCTGGAAAACAGCAGCGGTTAAGGCACTCTTAAAAAAGCCAAACTTGGATACTGCGGAATTGGCAAATTTTAGGCCTATATCCCTGCTGCCGGGACTCAACAAAATTTCTGAAAGGCTAGCGAATTTTCAACTGTCAGGTTTTTTGGAGTCTAATGGATTGCTCCGAGACTCGCAGACTGGATTCCGTCCAGGCCAGAGCACTGACACTGCCCTCCTGGCAGTCGTGGAAGAAACCAGACGCATTATGGATGCAGAGGGATCAGTGGCAGTGATCCTCCTGGACCTTAGTGCAGCGTTTGACACCGTTAATCATCAGATGCTGATTCAGCGACTGTCAGAGGTAGGTGTGGCAGGGGCCGCTCTGAAGTGGCTTAGGTCATTTCTTGACGGCCGCTCATATCAGGTTTGGGAAGGCAGCAATCGGACTTCATCTATTCCCCTCCAATGTGGGGTGCCACAGAGCTCCTCTTTGAGCCCTACATTGTTCAATGTATATATGGCCCCCCTGGAGGATGTGGTGGCCCCTTATGACATCAAGATCATCAGCTACGCTGTTGATACGCAGTTAGTGGTTGCCTTATCACAACTGGTGGAGAACCCCGATTTGCTGCACTCCTGCCTGTCGGAAGTCCATACTTGGATGGATGAATCATCTCTTAAGCTGAATGGTTCAAAGACAGTGAGGTTCCGTGACGATTTGAACCCGTGTTTTCAACATTGTCGTAAATACATAATTTTGGTATCAGTGAACCGCAAATGGTCCATTTAGCATATCCTGGTGTTTTCGCTGTGTTACGAGCAAGAGTACTCCTGTTACAAACACATTTCTGATCTACCCATGGCATCCATCTTAGATCATGGCAGCCATTTTGTGTTTCTTGCCCTCACATAGACAATGGACACGCAATGACCTCTGATTACTTCATTTCGATTAAGGACACGTAGGCTTAGCCGGAGATTCACCCCTCTAGTGACACGTGCACCTTAGAATAGAACACGCTGTGGCTGCATGACTCGACAAAGGCTGCCTCCTCTGCCCGAGGCTAGTCCTGCTATACTGGTTCTCGTATTCGTTGGCCTGATCATGATTAGGCGGCCGAAGCTGGTAGCCTTGCCCATTTACGACCCACAAACATCTCTTATCCTACTTTTCTATCTTATGCACCTGGCTCTGCTCCTTTCCTTCTGGGCCTTTATTAGGGGGAGGTAACGAAATTTACGATGAGGCGGTCCGGCTCTTGAATGAAATGTTGACATGGGATTGTGATGGAATAGTGGGAACCCCTCTTCGTAATGTTTGACATCAGATATTATCAACGATTCCTGTGCAACGCCAAATATTTATTGTTTAGGACACAAAGGTTTTGGGAATGTACTAACATGTGAAGAATTTGCCTGAAGGCCAATATTTAGTATATAAGGAGCAACCCTTCTTGTACAAATCGAACAGGCTCCTAGACACTGCCCGTGTGTAGTTTCTGTGACTTCTGTGTCCCTGCAGTAATAAACCTTTGGTCTTTGACGCCACCATCGAGAAGCCCGTGTTTCTGTTTATTTGTGCACCGAGACAGGTAGAACTCCGGGGTCTTCGGGTGTTATCCCTGACACCTCTGGACGAAACCAAAAAGTCCAGAACTCCAATTGGCGCCCAACGTGGGGCGACGTCATTCGGTACCGGTCCAAAAGCCTGAAGAGTTCGAGAAGCTTCGTGTGAAGATTCCTGAGGGAGGCGCCCCACTTCATCGATCCCGGCATATCGCAAAAGTGGCCTGACGTTCTCTTCCACGAGGGTTCCCGTTCAGGACGGCTGCAGTGGTCCGTTGCCTTGACCGTCGCCCTGTCTTGGACCCGAGGTGCAGTCCTTAGTACGGCGAGACGTGACGGGTTTCTCCTTGGTGACGTCTTCAGTGCCTCAGTTAAGTATTTAGTGGTTGCTAGTTGGTTATTTCGTAAGGGTTGTTAAAATCCTTTTAGTTCTTGGTTTGGTTTGGTTTCGTAAGATTATCACTGGTTGTTCTGGTTACGATAATCTATTGGTTTAGTTTGGGTATCGATACATTGGTTCGTTTTTGGTAGGCCTAAGTTCTTGGTTCGAGTGCACATTTCTGTTTGTGTTTTGTTTGTTCTGTGTTCCGGATTGCAAAATGGTAAGTCGGAAAAATTGTATGTTGTCGTGTTTTGGTTGCAACAGTGATTCCCGGTTGGAGGACTCATGTCTGGTTCCTCCGATTGGAACTCCTCTATATGATCTTTATTGTAAGTTTGGTGTGGGTCCTATATCTTATAATGAGGTGTGGGTCCGATATACGGAAAAAGACGGTGTCCTTAGTTGGCCACTGCATGGTAGTTTTGACCCTGAAGTCCTTGATAATTTAGAAGTGAAATTGTTTAAGAAGAAAGCCCGGCCGGCAATGTTTGATTCTTTCCGTTACTGGCGAAAAGAATCTAAACAGAGGGAAATTAAAAGGTTAAAGAAAGAACAGAAAGAGCAAGAGTTGACTTTAGAACAGGCTGCTAAGCAGCTGCAAGTCAACGAGTCTGAGAAGGCAATAGAGGTGGCCACTAGAGAGCGTAATTTAGCGATCGACAAGTGCTATCCTGCTTTGCCATCGAGTACAGCTAAGATAGTAGAGGACCCCGAAAACGATCCTCTCTTATCTTACTTGTTACAGTCACCCCCACCGTATGCACAGGGTGCTACGGCTCCGCCTGTACCGAATGTTCAAATGCCGGTTGCTGGACAACCTGGTATTCCTGCTCCTGCTCCCCTGAATCAAGCTCCTGTACCTCCTGTGGTCAATGTGAATGTTCCTTCGGCACCCCCTCTTCCTGGGTTGCCGGCTTCTTTGCCTATACCTGTATCGCTTATACCTACTGTTTCACAAGCAGCTACCCTACCTGATACTCCTACTGTTCCTATTCTATCTGTTCCAACTGCTACTGTGTTTTCTACATCTGCTAGTATTATGACTCCGCTTTCTGTTCGTCGAAGAATCACTGATTCTGTCTCTAATATTCTGTCTCCCTTCTATAAAACTTTAATTAGGACTCCTGCCTCTGAGTCTGTACAGAGACGTAGTCAGCTTCCAAGTACTGAGGAACGGGGAATCTTAGATTCCACGGCTCTCAGATGGATTTCGAAGAGTAGGAGATATAGTACGAGAGATGTATTAGATACATTTATGCAGTGGAATGAACCAACGCAACGATATGTGTTCGACGAGATGTGCTCTCTTTTACGGGAGGAATTAGAAGAAGATGACTCCGAATCGAATTTAGAAGAGTTAATTAAGGTTCAGAAAGAATTTGCTGCAGGTATGATAGTAGGTCAAAATATAAAGGAAGCAATGGAACTGATTTTAAGCTATAGGAATGATCCATCTCTTCGTTCACCGAGAGAGTTAGAGAGACACAGTACGAAGCAGAATCGCCAATATCCAATGAGGGAGGTTCCACCAATTTGGCGCGAAGCTGTGCAAGCTAATGCAAACCTTGGTATTGCGGCCGCTCCGGCGCAATTCCAGAGAGTGTGGATACACATTCCGTGGAAGCGAGCCGAAGTGCTAGCAGTGAAACAGGCCTTGCCAGATCCGCGTAAGAATCCTGCCGGATACTATAAGGAATTAGCACAGACAGTTGAGGCATGTGTGATGAATCTAGCAGACATTGACATGTTATTTGGGAATGTAGTTCCGCAACCAATTTGGGCTAAAATACATAAGGAGAATCATCCAGTTGCCCTAGGTGGTGATTAGGCAGCTATCATAGCGGCGGATGGTCAGCAAATAGGTGGTTCCAAACCCGAACCTCTAATTGCTAATCTTCCAGGTAGGATAATTGACTTAATGAAGACTCTGATGCCAGCATTGCGAGTTAACTGGGACAAGTTGTCCGCATGCAGGCAGAAGAAAGACGAAAGTGTCTCCGACTTTTTCACGAGGTTCGAAGAGACTTTTGTAGATCACAGTGGTCAAGATATGAGCACAGAAGGAGGACAGAGACTGTTTGTCGATAAATTTGTACACAATCTGCTACCAGAGCTCTGCAATAAATTGAAAGATTCCGAGAGTGCGTGGGCTGTCTCTACAACTGTGCAAATACTTGCAACTGCACAGTATTATGAAAATAGGGATAAAGAGGAGAAAGAGAAATCAGATAAGAAAACTAAAGATTTAAAGACTAAAGTTCTTCTGCAACAGGCATATCCGCCTTGCATGAATCAGACTAATACACAGCAAGGGTCATATCAAAGGACAGATTATAGTTCACCGAGGCCTCAATATCAGTGGAACCAGTGTGCCTACTGTAAGAAAGAGGGTCATTACAAGAATGACTGTCCGTTCTTAGCGCAAAATAATGCTGCAGCAGCTCAAAGAGGTCGTGGTGGTTCTATGCAAAATTCTAGAGGTCGAGGACGAGGTGCTATGCCTCCACAAACGAATGATCGCCCTTCTAATCACTTTGATCAACGAAATGGACAGTCTGCCCAGCAAAATAGGTCTCAACAGTATCATGTTGGGGATTATTGTGAAGTAGATGAGGGATATCAACAAACTGAATACTAGGACAGCCATGGACAGAGAGAGGGAGTAGTATCAGTTCCAGTGGATCAGAGTGGGCCTTATGTCGCAGTAGCAACATCAGGTGTAGTCGAACCGTTTCTGTTGGATACTGGTGCCGCAAAAAGTTCTATCATTCATGCGAAACTCCCTGGCGCACCTTTGTCCGGCTTAACAAATGTTTCTGTAGGTTTTTCAGGCGCCCCTGTTTACAATCCCGTATCTGGTCCTTTGTCTATTTCTGTTGGACCGTGTCAATTGAAAGCACCCCTGATTTTGACGACAGGTTGTAATGAGAATCTGCTTGGTTTAGACTTGTTAAAACGCCTATATGCGACATTGTACTGTTCTCCGTCAGGGGTACAGCTTACATTGGGTAAAAGAATCACCTCTCCGATGTACTTGTCAATGGATGCACTCCCGCCGGAGCTGCGTTCACTCCCTGATACTCTTTGGGCGACTGGTCCTAACGATGTAGGCCTTTTGGAAATACCACCATATGTAGTCACTTTGAAAGCAAATGTCAAATTTCCACGAATTCCACAATACAAGATTTCTAGTGAAGGTGAACGAGCACTTTTATTGATTGTGCAAGATTTGATTAAGAAAGGTGTAGTTGAAGAAACTAGAGAAAATGTCTGTAACAGTCCTGTATTACCGATTTTGAAACATACTGATCCTTCAAAGCCTCCAGTTTATAGGTTTGTTATCGATCTCAGAGAGGTTAATAAGATTGTGGTTCTGCAGTTTCCTGTGGTTCCGGATATTACTGCATTGTTAACGTTGATTCCTGCTACAGCCACATGGTTTTCAGTTATCGACTTGAAGAATGCCTTTTTCAGCATTCCGATAGCCGAAGAAAGCAGAGATATTTTCGGTTTCTCTCTAGGAGGTCGAAGCTTCAGGTTTAAACGTGCTCCACAAGGCTACTGTGAGAGTCCGTCCATTTACAGTCAGGCATTAAAAAGTCAGTTAGATTCCTTTGTACTTCCTCCTGGCTCTGCCCTAGTGCAATATGTAGATGACCTTCTGGTGGCTGCCGATGACAAGGAAACTTGCAAAGCAGCTACAATTTCGTTATTGCATCATTTGTCTAATTTGAATCATAAGGTGTCACCTTCGAAAATGCAATACTGCTGCCAAGAAGTGACCTACCTAGATCATCTCTTTTCAAAGGAGGGAAGGAAGTTGACCCCAGAGAGAATAAAAGCAATTACGCAGATGAGTGTTCCCCGCACACAGAGAGAAGTACGTGCCTTTTTAGGTATTACCTCGTACTGTAGGCAGTGGATCCCAAATTTTTCTCTTTTGGCAAAACCATTGGTAGCTTTGACTGGGAAAGGTGTTCCGAGTCCGGTGCCATGGTCTGCTGAATGTCAGGAGAGTTTTTCTGAGTTACGAAATGCACTGTGTTCAGCTCCTGTATTGGGTACACCCGATTACAGTAAGCCATTTACGCTCTATGTTCACGAGAGAGAAGGTTGCGCGTTGATTGTTCTGACACAGAGATTTGGTGATAAACAACGCCCTTGTGCGTATTTTTCATCAACATTAGACCCGGTAGCTAGAGCATTACCTAGTTGTTTGAGAGCTACAGCGGCAGCTGCGGCTTCCATTCGACAATCTGCTGGTTTTGTGATGAACAACATGCTAGTGGTCATGGTTCCTCATGCTGTGGACACACTCATGAACCGAACTAAGACGCAACACCTTACTAGTGCTAGATTATCAGGCTATGAACTGACACTGTTAGCGAGTCATATTCAGATCAAAAGATGCAATGTATTGAATCCAGCAACATTGTTGCCGACTAATCAAGAGTCGAGTGATTCTGAACCCCATGATTGTTGTTTCAGAACCGAGGAGGAGACAAAAGGACAAATTGATTTAAAAGACACTCCGTTGTCAGATCCAGATGGCACGTTGTATGTTGATGGGTCATGTTTTAAATTAGAGAATGGTGATGTGACTGCTGCTTACGCAGTAACGACTTTGAGTACGATTGTGGAGACTGCAAGAGTGAGTCAGAATTCTGCCCAAGCTGCAGAATTAATCGCTCTAACGAGAGCGTGTGTTTTAGCAAAGGGAAAGAGAGTGAATGTGTTCACAGATAGTCAGTACGCGTTCGGCGTGGCCCATAATTTTGGCCGTTTGTGGAAAGAAAGGGGTTTCATTACGTCCCATGGGACTAAGATTCAACATGGTCAGCTAGTTAACGACTTGTTGGAATCTCTGACCTTGCCGACTGAAGTTGCGATTGTGAAGTGCAGTGCTCATAAAGCAATCACGGATGATGTTGGTCGTGGGAATGCTTTTGCTGATGAAACCGCTAAACAGACAGCTAGAAATATGATGAGTAGAATGTATGTTGCAACGTCTGCAAGATGGATTTCTGAGTCTGGAATGTGCGAGGATACAGTGGAAAGTGTGAAAGAGATTCAGAAAGAAGCGACTGAGGAGGAAAAGCTTGCATGGAAAGAGAGTACGGGTAAATTGGACTCGAGTGGATGTTGGATTGATTTGTCAGAACAACAGCGTTGGATGTTGCCTGATGCGTACGTGCTTGCAGTGGTTACGATGGCACATGGAGTAGCACACATTAGCTCTAAAGGGATTTGTAAGATGTTGGCTCCAGTCTGGAAGAATGATGGGATTAGTAAGTGTGCAGAGAGAGTGGTGAAAAATTGTATGGTATGCCTGATGCATAATCCTGGCAAGGGAGTCCCAACGCCTGCTGGTCACTTCGCTCCTCCTTCCTGCCCCTTTTAAGTGATTCAGTTAGACTTCATTCACATGGATCGTTGCAATAACCTAAAATACGTCCTGGTGGTAGTTTGTGCTTTTTCCAGATGGATCGAAGCATATCCACTAAAGGACAACACTGCCCTATCAACTGCCAAAATACTTCTCAAGGAATACTTCCCTAGGTATGGAATGCCACGGATTGTATGGTCAGATAACGGAAGTGAGTTTGTAGGGAAAGTTATGCAGAGTGTGTGTGCCGGTTTAGGGATCAAGCAAAAATTTCACAGTGCAAACCATCCCCAGTCTGCTGGTTTAGTTGAGGATTACAATGGCACCCTCAAGCTGAAACTTGCTAAAATACAGGCATCCACGGGTTTGTCCTAGCCAGACGCACTACCCTTGGCTTTGTTATCAACGAGAGCGACTGTACATTCTAGAGTAGGGCTTAGTCCTTATGAAATAGTCTTCGGTCGTCCTGCGAATATTTGGGGAGTGCCAAGGCCAAAAGAATTCTGTTCTCTGGAATATCCAATGTTGATTGATTACCTTTACGACTTGACTGCTAAATTGAGTATTATTCACCAACAGGTTTTCGATGCATTGCCAAAGCAACCGGAGAGTCCAGGTCATCAGCTGAAACCAGGAGACCACGTTGTGGTGCGCAACTTTGCGAGGACGAAGAACCTTCAACCCAGATTTGTCGGCCCCTATCAAGTGTTGCTGGCGACGAGAACTGCTATTCGTGTGGCCGGCCACAAACACTGGATACATACGACGCACGTCAAACATGTGCCCCTGCCGCTTCCTTATGATAACTGGGTGAAGAAGGGAATTGGTGCCTCTGAGTTTGAACGAACGCCCAAGTTTATCCCTTTCAGCGATGCCGAATTAATAACAGACACATCGAACTCTGGCTCTCCTCCTGAAACTACTTCTTTGACTCCTGAACACTTGCCCTCTGCATCAGAAGAAACTCTGCCTTCTGCGAACTTGAACATTACAACCTCTGCTGATAATACACTGTTTCCAGATCAAACAGCTCCTGCAAAACTGAGATACAATTTACGGTCTCGTAATATGGACAAATAAAGCAGGAAACTGCCTATTGTAATATTTGAATTTTGACACTTTTGCCCTCAGCCAGGAAGTTTGCTATTGTTTTTATTGTTTTAAATTGCCTGGCCGTCTGGGTAGCCGTAGGGTCGTGGCTGTGTGCCTAGTTGAATCTGCGGGGGTCAGACACAAGGTCGATCCTTCTGTTAGTTCTGGGAACTCCCAGGGCTGATAGAGGCATTTTCATCTACGTACACATCATCAGTGGTCGCGAGCGGATTGTAGAAGATGGAGCTTCCTGCGCTGCAACGAGAAAATGTGATTTATGTTCGCAGAAACAGACTTTACAGAATTCTACATAGCAAATGCTTTCTGATGCAATGTGCTATTACATTTTTAATTGTTTTGATAACATTGGTGGGTGGAATCGTCTTTGGTGTGAATTTGATTTTTATGCCAGTAACTACAGTACCTCCCCTTGATCCTGCTACTTCTACTGTTTCTTCTATACACTCTTTTCACTCGTTTCCTGAACACGAGCAAGCTCGACGCTCAGAATTCATTAATAACACTTTCGTACAGCTCTTGCACCAGCACCAACTGGTAGTTAACACTACAGACTGCTGGGTGTGTGGCTTGATACCCCACACTATGGATAAAGGCATTCCCTATCTAGTTTTGCCTTTTAGCTATAATGGATCATTTCAGGCCCTCCAGACCATTTTTGCCTATGCTCTAGAAACCTATCCTCCGCATCCACCACGTTCCACTAGATATATATCTGCCAACAAAGCTTTAGTCCAGGGAATTATTGACATGATCAAGGACGTCAATAATACTCCATCTTACCCTAGAGATGAATTACGAGTATATTTGAGTTGGAACTCTTCAGAGTATCGCCTTAGTTTGGGAGAAAGCAAGCGTAAAAGCTCAACTCCAATCTGGGTCGTGCCTCACCGAGGTCAGGTCTGTTTGCAAGGAAATGGGAGAAATCCGAGAGCTCAGCTAGAGAGGAGTGAGTGTGTAGAGACTTACGTGTTTCCGTCTAACTCTTCCCCTGCCTTCCTCACTGCTAGGGGTACCTACTTCATCTGTCAAGACAGAGCATATACATGGCTGCCTGCTGACTTTTCAGGTTCATGTTATATTGCTCGATTGTTGCCTCCGACATACACTGCTTCATCTGATTATCACAAGACCAGAGTAGCAAGAGGTGTTTTCAGCAAGGAAGATACCGCTGGTCAGGAAGCTGGAGACTTCTTCAAAGGTTTCCTTCCGTTCTGGGGGCCTATGGCCAATAGTAGAAACATACGTCAGCTAACACGGGTAGTTGAATCTACTATTACCGAAACTGCTGGTGCCCTTAGCAATTTGACAGCTGAGCTTCAGGCGGATAGACTCATGACGTTGCAGAACCGTATGGTTCTAGATGTGATACTTGCAGATTGAGGTGGGGTATGCAGAATGATCCAATCGAGCTGCTGTGTTTTTATTCCCAATAATGCTCCAACTGTCTATGAGGCGATCTCTAAGCTACACAAGATTTCCGACTCTATACACGTAGACAAGGGAAACTGGTCCTTCATGGAGTGGTTTTGGACTCTGATATCAGCGTGGGGATGGAAGGTTCTGATGGTCATTGGTGTCATCTTAATATTCCTGTTCTCGTGTTGCCTGATTATCCAGTGTGGTCCCGCTCTGTGTAGTCTCTGTGCTGCAACCTGTTTCAGAAAACCACCTGCGTTTGGAGAAAAGGCACGAGAAAGGATAATGATACAACAGCATGTCACTGACCTGATGAGCATAGAACTAGATTCTGACATAGACTAGGTAATTGCCTATGTAAGGGCAAAAGGAGGGTCTGAGGTTCCGTGACGATTTGAACCCGTGTTTTCAACATTGTCGTAAATACATAATTTTGGTATCAGTGAACCGCAAATGGTCCATTTAGCATATCCTGGTGTTTTCGCTGTGTTACGAGCAAGAGTACTCCTGTTACAAACACATTTCTGATCTACCCATGGCATCCATCTTAGATCATGGCAGCCATTTTGTGTTTCTTGCCCTCACATAGACAATGGACACGCAATGACCTCTGATTACTTCATTTCGATTAAGGACACGTAGGCTTAGCCGGAGATTCACCTCTCTAGTGACACGTGCACCTTAGAATAGAACACGCTGTGGCTGCATGACTCGACAAAGGCTGCCTCCTCTGCCCGAGGCTAGTCCTGCTATACTGGTTCTCGTATTCGTTGGCCTGATCATGATTAGGCGGCCGAAGCTGGTAGCCTTGCCCATTTACGACCCACAAACATCTCTTATCCTACTTTTCTATCTTCTGCACCTGGCTCTGCTCCTTTCCTTCTGGGCCTTTATTAGGGGGAGGTAACGAAATTTACGATGAGGCGGTCCGGCTCTTGAATGAAATGTTGACATGGGATTGTGATGGAATAGTGGGAACCCCTCTTCGTAATGTTTGACATCAGATATTATCAACGATTACTGTGCAACGCCAAATATTTATTGTTTAGGACACAAAGGTTTTGGGAATGTACTAACATGTGAAGAATTTGCCTGAAGGCCAATATTTAGTATATAAGGAGCAACCCTTCTTGTACAAATCGAACAGGCTCCTAGACACTGCCCATGTGTAGTTTCTGTGACTTCTGTGTCCCTGCAGTAATAAACCTTTGGTCTTTGACGCCACCATCGAGAAGCCCGTGTTTCTGTTTATTTATGCACCGAGACAGGTAGAACTCCGGGGTCTTCGGGTGTTATCCCTGACACCTCTGGACGGAACCAAAAAGTCCAGAACTCCAACAGAGATAATGTTGCTAAGGAATAAAATCTCTTCACTCCCACCGATTAGCTGGCCTAGTTGTATGGGCGACCTCCCAAGGCTGAAAGAGGAGATTAAGAGCTTGGGGGTCTGGTTAGAACAAGATCTCTCGTTTAGGACCCAAGCTAAAAAAAAAAACTGCAGGAGTCTGTTTTGCCCTGTTACAGTCAGCCCTTAAAATTTTCCCTCTTCTTCATTTATCATCCAGGAAGTTGTTGATCCAGGGGCTGATAACATCAAGACTCGACTATAGTAACGCCATCTTTTTGGGTGCCCCTGAATCCACCTTCAATAAACTTCAGCAGGTCCAAAATGCGGCGGCAAGGCTGCTCATAGGCATCCCTAGAACCCAGTCTGCCAGACCTGCCTTAAAGGCATTGCACTGGCTTCCAGTGCAGGAAAGAGTTAAATTTAAGGCACTCTGCAAAGCCCACAAAATTCTTCAGGGTACAGGACCCCCTATTCTGAGGAATCTAGCTGTGCCTTACAAAGCTAATAGAACGCTGCGTTCTAACCAGAAACACCTTCTCCTAGTCCCTAGAGTAAAGAGCGCTCGTACGGGTGGGAGAAGATTCTCGGTGAACACAGCGAGGCTGTGGAACTCTCTACCTTTAGAACTGCGTACCGAGACCTGCACTTTGCGCTTTCGTAAAGGCCTTAAAACACATTTGTTTCCTGCTTGATTGCACCTTACTGACCGTTTTTATCTGTGGTGTCCGGATTAGCGCTGGGATGCCCCAGGGTAACTGCGCGCTATATAAAATTTTAAATAATAATGGCACTGGGATGTGACCAGTGATTGATAAAGGGAGTATTAGCAATGGCACTGGGAATTAACTGGTGGTCAATAAAGTGGCATGAGCAATGGCACTGGTGTTGATCAATAAAGTGGGATGTAACCGATTGTTGTAAATAAAACAGCGATAATGTTAAGCATTCGCTGAAGACATGTTATTGTGTCTTCAGTGTAGTTTTCCCGCTCATACTTTAAAGCGCGGCCAGACTCCATCTTGTTTTCTGGCGTCCATCTTAAAAGTTACACTCCGCCATGTGCTCGCCACGAGGCAAGTCCTACCTCGCTGACTGTCACCTCTGAAGTTTGCCCGGCAACAGGCTATAAATAGTTCCAGCCTGTTTAGCGCATGCCCAGTATGTGTAACATCTGTTCTTGTTTAGAGAGGATTGGAATGTGCATTCGAGGGGTCCCATGAACCATTAACTCCGCCCATGTATCGATCATGTTCGAGAAATACCCATATATGGAAGTAAATCATGCTCTTTGAATTGTAACCACCCACTTATGATCCCCTTCTTTGTGTATAAAAGGGGACCGCGTGTCCGAGTTCTTTGTGCTACCTTGTACAATACTGTAGAGTGTTGTGTGGGCTGTAGTACCACCTTTAAAGGTTTATTAAACTATGTTTTTGTATTTCCAGTTTCCGTGCCAATTTTTTATGTAGTCTGAGGACTTTGCGTACAGAAGAGCGAACCCTGTTCGCACTCGCAGGCCTTGCTGAGGCCTGTACTCATAAATTGGCGCCCGTCACGTGGGGCTCATCGGCGACTCGGATGCTCGAAGGACTGGTCATGATGAAGGATTGGAAACTTGCCGGGGACGTGATCACTGCCAGCGGCGCCTTTTTAGTCCAGGCATCCCAAGGTATTCTTCCTTCCCTTCCGATCTGACCATCTGGGTGGCGCCGGTCATCGACTGAGACCTCTTCTGTCGGTTTGCCGTGTAGTGGCCATTTGGGCGAATTTGGAACTTGGCAGTTGGAATCTGGACGCTCTTGATTGGTAAGAATCGTTGTACGATGCTTGCTCTGAGCTTTTGATAGTCTGGTTTGGCAAGGCAGTTTTATACACTTGCCCCGACTCCTTTGATTGAATGTTTGGTAGTGACTAGTCACATTATCGAGTCTGTAGAAGTATATATGAGTTGCAACCCATATAGGCAGGCAATGTGGGGATATTTCTCCTGACCTGTGAATTTGAGCGGCGCAACGTTTTAAGTGCCATTTTAGTATAATATTGCATATTTTGCATTATTTTTAGACATGCCTGTTTTTAGCGCACTTCGTAAGTGGTGCTGCTGTTTTGGAAATGACCGGTTGGTACTTGAAGAATCGCAACCGGCTCCCCCAGAGGGGATGCCGAATAGAGATATGTATGTCAAGTTTGGTCTTTCCCCCATAATGTACAGCACGTTGTGGCGGAAATACACAAAGAAAGACCCTGAGTTGCGATGGCCTATGTATGGATCGTTTGATTTGAGGAAAATTGAGTATGTAGAGCAGTGTATATGTAATCGGCGAGTGAGGCAAGATATGTTTGAATGTATACGAATGTGGGTGAAAGAGGTGCGAGAGCCAGAGAAGCGTGAACAAGCACTGATTGAGAAAGAGCAACGAAAGAGTGAGCGTGAGAAAGCACATGAAGCGAAAACGCGAAGCAAAAGAACTAGAAGAGAGACAGGAGAAAGAACGTCGGTTGCAAATATCTGGCCAGTACCCTGTTCGACAGCCTCTTTATCCTGTCCTTAATAAATCGGATGATGATTTTTCGGTGCTAGATCGCTCACCGCCCCCGTACGTTGGTCCGTCTGCCCCGAGAAGAGGAGATCAGGATTCTAGACCGCCCGGACAGAAGGTGGATACACGGCCTATGTTATCGAACGACCGTATGACCGCGCTTCGTAAGATAGCTCATCCGGTTAATAAGGATTCTATTACTCTCGCTGATTTGTTGACAGAGCTAGAGTCATGGGAAGATAGGGAGAAATTATACTTTACTGATTATCTTTCTAATGAAATAGTGTCAGCCTTTCGGAAATATTCCGATGTTCTAGAACCAGCGGATGTGATAGCTGATGCAAAGGATTTGCGTAAAGGTCTTTTTCTCTCCCCTCAGGTACCCGATGCAATCCAATGGCTATTTGCGTTACGGGATGAAATGTTTCAGCTACGGGATGAAGCACGGAAACGGAAAGCTGATGAGGAACAATCGAATCCGAGCGGCGGCGGGAAGCAGTCATCCATCTTTTATTCAGATAAGATCGATGCAGTGCATGCTAAACCAATGCAGGAGGCGGCGCCTTTGTATGTTCCTCCTAAAGGAGCGGGTACTAGCTCGGACAAAGGGTCTCCTGATGCTCAAGGGTATTTTATCTATAACTGGGTTTATACTCCGTGGAATAAGGCCGATGTTATGGCGTTAAAGGCAGCATTACCTGATCCTTGAAAGAATCCCACAGCCCTTTACGAAGAAGTTGAGGGGCTTTGAATTCTTGCACTATGACTCTGTCTGATGTTGATTTATTTTTTGGGCTTATATTACCCCCAGATATGTGGAGGTCAATACGAAAGGTTGATGACCTTCAGGCATTCAAAGCTCGATGGGCGGATCTCGAGGATGAGGACAGGGAGAGGAGACCAGCACAGAAACTGCCCCAGGCCATTTTAGATCTTCCCGCTGCTATTATAGCTAAATTGAAAACGCTTATCCCCCCTAAAAAGATTGATTGGACTATGTTAGCGTCATGTAAACAGAAAGTAGATGAATCAGTTTCAGATTTCTTCACACGCTTTGAAGAAACATTTCATGATTTTAGTGGTCAGCTGCTCACGGACGACACGGGCCGACACCTTTTTGTTGATAAATATGTTTCAAATGTATTGCCAAGTATAGTAGCTCGATTAAAAGCGAGTGAAAGTTCTTGGGCAACTTCGACACCAGCATCCCTCCTGACGATGGCTCAGTATTACGAGCGTCAGGAATTAGAAGCAAAGGGTAGTGAGGAAAAGAAATCTAAAGAATTGAAAACGAAGGTTATGTTAGCGCAAGTATATGGACCGCCTCGTAGAGGTAATGATCGGGGTGGCAGGAATTTTCCTAACTCTCCTTCGGGTCGTACTGATTTGGCCCGGGATCAATGTGCGTATTGTAGGCAGAGAGGCCATTGGGCGAATGAGTGCCCGTTCTCAGCGCCAGGAGCGTGGGCAGGGGTCTATGAGGGGTAGAGGAAACTTTTCAGGCCCTAGAAACAACACGAATGACCAAGCTAGATTTGATTCTAATGTGCGACCCCGAGATGGGTCCAATGTTTTCGATCGACGGAATAAGTATCAAATGTCTGATTATGCACCTCCTGAGCAGCACGATTCACAGTATGCATAGGATTGCGTAGGATGGGGTAAGGAACCAGTTGAAGTGCCAGTAGATCAGAGGGGTCCTTATGTTACAGCACATGTTTTGGGCTCTACTGATAGGTTCCTGGTTGACACAGGAGCTACTCATAGCGCTTTGTCCCAAAAAATTGGTTTCGAGGGCTCCCCTGTCTGGCTCAACGATTATGTCAATAGGGTTCGATGGAACGGCTTCTGTTAGCCCACTGTCACAACCTCTTGCTCTCTATGTAGATCAGTTTGCTGCACCATGCCCATTCCTACTTTCCCCAAACACTCCTGATAATATCGTTGGCCTGGATATGCTCAAATATTTTCGGGCCACGATACGGTGCTCCCCTGAGGGAGTACGTGTTATTTTAAATGACAATTATCCATCATTGGAGAGGGTGTACATGATCACCATAGAGGCTGCACTGGCCTCTTTGCCTGACTCTTTGTGGGTCACGTTTGATACCGATGTGGGACAAATGATTATCCCTTCGATCAACACCGACCCGAAGACCACCCTCAGAGGCACCCTGATCTACCGACCCCCGGGACCACGCACACAATTCAGCGAGGACTTCGCCGACTTCGTCAGCCCGCATGCCCTCCCCTCCGCTGACTACATCCTCCTGGGGGACCTCAACTTCCACCTGGAGAACAACAACGACCACAACACCATCACCCTGCTCGCCAACCTCGCCAACCTCGGACTCAAGCAACTGGTGTCCACCCCCACCCACCTCGCCGGACACACACTCGACGCCGTATTCTCATCCAGCAAAGACATCGCCTTCAGCCACGCCACAGGACTCCACTGGACGGACCACAGCTGCGTCCACTTCACCTTCAGAAGAACGACGATCCACCACCACCAGCAACAGGTTGCCGAAGAAGCTGGAACAAGATCACAGCCGACCAGCTCGCCGCTTCCCTGAGCCAGCACCCCCCAGCCAGCTCAGCGAACCCCAGCCAGGCCGCCGACAACCTCACAAAGTGGATCAGCAACTGTGCGGACAAACTCGCCCCTCTGAGGACCCCGCCCAGCAGACCCGGCAGCAAGAAAGCCCCATGGTTCACCGACGAACTCAAGAGCTCCAAGAAGAATTGCTGAGCCCTCGAGAAAGTCTGGAGAAGGGAACCAACACCGGACAACATGACCACCCTCAAGCTTGCCACCCGGAAGCAACGACATCACCCCATCGCAAGACCTCTGCAACTCCCTCGCCTCCTACTTCCACAACAAGATCGCGGACATACACAACAGCTTCAGCATTCAACCAACGCACGCCACGACCGCAGCAACGCCGCCCACCACCACCCTCTGCGCCTGGACTCCGATCAGCACTGATGACACCGTCCGCATTATGAACTCCATCCACTCCGGATCTCCGACCGACCCCTGCCCCCACCACGTCTTCAACAAGGCCGTCTCTGTCATCGCACCCCACCTGCGGGACATCATCAACACCTCGTTCGACACCGCCACCTTCCCGGAGAGCTGGAAGCACGCCGAACTCAGCGCTCTACTAAAGAAACCAACAGCGGACCACACCGAACTCAAGAATTACCGCCCCATCTCGCTCCTCCCGTTTCCAGCCAAAGTCATCGAGAAGACCGTCAACAAACAGCTGGCCGCCTTCCTCGAGACGAATGGAGCCCTCGACCCCTCACAGTCTGGCTTCTGAGCCAATCACAGCACCGAGACCGCCCTCATCGCTGCCACCTATGACATCCGAGCCCTGATGGACAACGGAGAAACAGCGGCCCTCATCCTCCTAGACCTCTCCGAGGCATTCGACACTGTCTGCCACCGCACCCTAGTGCAGCGCCTCAGCAACGTTGGAATCCAGGAGAAGGCACTGGAATGGATCGTCTCCTTCCTCGACGGAAGAACACAGAGAGTCCGTCTACCACTGTACAAGTCAGAGGCCACCGAAGTCATCTGCGGCGTCCCTCAAGGATCCTCGCTGAGCCCCACCCTCTTCAAAGTCTACATGAGCCCCCTCGCGGCCATTGCACGCCAACACAACCTGAACATCATCTCCTACGCCGATGACACCCAGCTGATCCTCTCCCTGACCAACGACCCCGCCGCCGCCAGAGCCAACCTTCACGAAGGGATGAAAGATGTTGCCGAGTGGATGTCGACCAGCCGCCTGAAATTGAACTCAGACAAGATGGAAGTCCTCATCCTGGGCTCCTCGCCCTCCGCCTGGGACGACTCCTGGTGGCCCCCCGCCCTGGGCACCGCACCCAAACCGAAAGACCACGCACGCAACCTGGGCTTCATCCTGGACTCCTCTCTCTCCATGACCAGACAAGTCAACGCCGTCTCCTCGTCATGCTTCAACATCCTGCGCATGCTATGGAAGATCTTCCGGTGGATCCCCTCCGAGACCAGGAAGACGGTCACCCAGGCCCTCGTCACCAGCCGACTGGACTACGGCAACGCCCTCTACGCCAGAACAACCGCCAAGCTCCAGAAGAGACTCCAGCGGATCCAGAACGCCTCAGCCAGACTCATCCTCGACATCCCACGAAACAGCCACATCTCCGGACATCTGGGAGACCTGCATTGGCTCCCCGTCAACAAAAGAATCACCTTCCGTCTCCTCACCCACGCACACAAAGCCCTACACGATCAAGGCCCGAGCTACCTCAACAACCGCATCAACTTCTACGCTCCCAAACGCCACCTCCGATCAGCCAGTTACGCCCTCGCCGCCGTCCCCCGCATCCGAAGAACGACAACAGGAGGAAGGTCCTTCTCCTACCTGGCCGCCAAGACCTGGAACTCCCTCCCGACCGACCTGCGCCTGACCCAAGACCACCTCTCCTTCATTAAGAAGCTCAAGACCTGGCTGTTCGAGCAGTAGCAGCACCCCCCCACCCCCAAGCGCCTTGAGACCCTCCGGGTAAGTAGTGCGCTCTATAAATGTCTTTGATTGATTGATTGATTGATTCGGTGCGCATTAGTGTAAAGGAGTGTAATGGCTGGATTTTCTGTTTAGATGGGATCAGCCCCCAGGGGCCCCTGTGACCCAGCCAAAACGTACTCACCTTCCGTCCTCAGGACTCCTCTATATCCAGGCACCTGGTACCTACCTGAGGATAGGGAACTCGCAATATACAAGCTCATATTATTAAGAACACCACTAAATCTATAGGGATACTAAGAATACTCACTGATTACTAGGGATATCCATACCCTACACCACACTTATTTACATCAGTTGGTCTCGCGGCCACCCTGACCCAGACCGTTCTACCCTAGGGCAGATCTGACACACAATCTGGTGCGTCTACACATGGGCCTGCAGAACCCAATGCTCCCTTTTCCAAACCGTTCGCGATCCTGCGAAACCTACACGACAGTGTCCCTCCTGTCGCTCTCATTTGTTTTAAGCCACAATCTGGTGGATTTACACGCTGGTCTCCCACCCAGCGCTCTCATTAACGCCGCATATCAACGACGACCACATTCCTATGAACACCTATACATATATATATATATATATATTGGGATATTATCTCAGCTGTCTACTCGGGATGAAACTACAATAATAACTTTGAGTGTGGGTCCAGATTATTATGTATTACCTGCTCTTGGCATCAAAGGTCCACTCACTCCCTATTTATGTGATCACCACTTACCTGATTGGGATTACTCATCCATTCACGTGCCTGGCAATTACCTAGAAGCGCCGTTTACCTTTAGTGAACAAGAATAGGGACTACACACCAGTTTGTTATAAACTGGGGGTTATTTTATTACAGTAATATAAACATTTATGCAAATCTAACAAAGACTATAGGTAGAACACACCGCTTGAAAGAGAAAAGATTACACATAACAGGAACACTCCGCTGAAAGGGAAAAGATTAAGTGTAGCTAATGTGATGAAAACAATATCACCTGATTAGTGTGAAGTCTTGTTCTAGCTGTCATCTGGGTTCCTCTCTCGTCTGTGCCTTGGCTCATCTCATGCTCTCTCTCCTCTCCTGCACTCTTGGGTACACCTCTGCGCTTATCGCTCTGTCTCTGGACTCCTCTCCCCCACACGAACTGTCTCTCCACCTTGCGTCTTCACTCTTAATAGTTCCTGCCACTCTGATCACCGTTCATTCTGTCTCTCTTATTCGCTCTATCTCTGCGCCAATGTCCAATTCCATCTGCTCCCATAGGTTAATCCACGAGCTCTCCTCTATCTCTTCTAAAAGGCATTACTTCAGACTCCAGCTATTCACACCTCCTCCTGATAAGCAACTGCTTCTGACTGCTTCCTTCAGTTCCAGCTCACTATTCAACTCAACTCTTCTCCAGATTGAACCCTCTCTCTCTCTCTGCCAACTCCACTCCACTGCTCTCCTCTCTGCTGGACTCTCTCCTCGACTCCCCTCTGACTGACTGACTCCGCCTCTGCACTTCACAAATATAGAATGCTGTTTCCTCATTGAAAGTTCCAGCCAGCAGCTTCTTCCCACCAATCCCATGCAACAGGCTCCTTGCGCTAGACGCTCCCACAGTGGCACAGTCTGCTTGTTTCGTCTAGAGACTGAGCCCGGGAACAATTCCTGATTAGATTCAGCTCTGGCCGGTTCTCTCCGGTCCGCTTAGGGCGAACAACAGTTATAACTATAAACATTACTTTTGCCCTAAAAAGCCTCTCTGCTTCCATCAAGATGGAGTCTCTCTAGCTTTAGGCCTGAAAGGGGTGAAATGCTCCTTAGCTCTGTCAGAATACCTACATAAACCATACCAATATGTCTAATATGTCAAAGCCAATAGGCAATAGACAGGTTAAAGTCAAGAATAAAGGCATATTAAGCAGCTATCCTCTTCTAGGTCTGGAAAAAAGGCTTAAAAGGGCCAACACAGGCTAAGAATACCTATACTAGATGCGAGCAAGAATAATGATCTATTATCACTGCTAAATAAAGCCAAAAACCCTGCCATTACACTGCACCCTAGATCCTTATCTTGCGAGCATCTTATAAACAACAACAACCATCTAAACAAACATCAACATAATCTATCCAACATAGGCTAAAAATACCTATCCTAGATGTGAGCAAGATTAAGATCTATATCACTGCTAAATATCTCTGCCATCCACCCTTAGATCCTTATCTTGCGAACATCTGACAAACAATAACATCTAAATAAACAAACATCAACACAATCTATCAACAAATCAAAACCTAAAAAACTCCCTAAAAACAATGACAACCCAAGAAAATTCCACCTGAAACTCAATTGTAGGGAATAGAAACCTAAAAACAAATCAAAGCACCCTTGACTTGAATGCTGAAACATATCTGAGATTGGATCTGATAACAACAGAAACTAACCAAAGCATCCTCAAACTAAATGTGCCTCAACTTCTAATGATAACTGGTGAAATCTAGTGATGTAGGGACTTATGTGTTGAATGAAAACAGCAAGGGGCCTAAATGGGCCTACTTCGGACAACTTAAGGCTAAATGAGGCCTACCTACAGGTGTGAACTTAAAAACTAAACGTGTTTCAACTTCTAATGAGAGAACAAGAAAGGGCCTAAATGAGCCTTACGTACTATAGGCAACTTAAGCTAATGATGACTCATGAAACTATTGGTGTAGGTGCTAATATGTGAGATGAAAATAACAATAGGCCTAAATGAGGCCTACCTGCTGACATTTGTCAATTTAAAGTGAAATCTGAGAAATACAGTTGCAAGGTCTGGGCAAACATTAATACATAATCATACTAAAATACACTCTACCCAGAACAATCCAAATTTAAGGTAACCACCCATTGATCAATCAAGGTGAAAATGTAAGAACAGTAAAAAACCCCATGTTTATAAGATAGCTAATGAAACATCAAGCTTAAAACAACAAAAAACATTTTAAATCGCACGGTGAAACACATGTGCGCACCATCATTGAAAAAAGTCCTTCATTTGGAAAAACTATAATAGGTGACATATTTTTTTTTAAAAGTGGGGCCTGCTTGTAGTGATGTCAAAAGTGCAGGCCAGGGAATTAAATAACTTAGTCATAATAGGTGACACGTTTTTTTGCTTTAAAAGTGGGGCCTGATTGTCCAAGGGATTATTTAATGTCCAAATTCTTCAGTGTAGGCCACCACCCTGCATCCTGGACACTTCCTCCAATGCGGCCATCCATCACCCGGTCTGGTCTGGTCTGGTCTGGTCTGGTTCCATCATCCAAAACAATAAACTAAAATAATAACATGAAAATAAAAAGCTAAAACAAATAAAGGGAGTGGGCAGACGCACGCACGCACCCCAACTGCAGCAATCCTAGAAACAAGAGAAGAAGTATCATTATTCTTGTAAAATAAAATTTTCCATTTAAAAAGCACCCCGGGTGCCTTTCATTATTGAAAAGAAAATATCCTAATTAATTAAAACATTCAAAATTTAACTTTTAGTAACATTGAGTGGGGCCTAACATACCCTAATCCTAACTAAGCCAGTCCCACCCTTCAGGGCAAGAGCCATGCTTACAATGTGAAAAAAAATTTTTGGAGTACTGCCAAATGATGACAGCATCAGCAGGGCACTGCAAGCCTCCCATTTTCCCTGGTCAGAGTCCGCCCAGGCCCATCAAACTAACTAACTCCAAGGGAAGAGCAGGCCACCCCGCCCTTAAATAAACAAGCCGTGCGCGGAAGAAAATTGGATTGTAGCCCATCATAACACACTGGGACGTGATCGAAACTTGCAGAATGAAACTCGTCTGCGCAGACCAGCTGGTCTGCCAAGGTCAAAAAACAAATTTCTCCTGCCTTATTTTGTAACTAACAGAAGCTCGAATTTAACAAAAACAATTCTGTTACAGTGCATTGCCAATTAAAAAAGCTCCAGTTTTTTTTAAAAAGACGTTTGTCCAACTAACTCAACTAAAGGCAAGACATTTAAAAATATGAGCACTTATTTAGGGTCCATTTGTCAAAGAGAAATAATTTGTAAAACAACATACATTTCAACATTGTATTTAAGTTCACATTTATAAAAACATACATTTTCATTTTAACATTTTTCATTTCAAAGGCAAATAGTTGCCAGTCACTAATTAAAAGCACATGTTACCATGCACCGTCGGGCAAGATTTATTATTCTTATACTAACACATTCCTGTCTAGATGGAAACCCCTCACAGAAATAATTAATGAAAACAGCTCGTAGCGTGCACTCTAACGGGCTATCTTTGTAACATTTCTCTCATTTTAAAAGAACACAGCTTTCTCCATAACGTTGATTTATAACCACATCAGTTCCAAGGTGAACCCACACAAATACGTAGACGCATTTCAAAAGGAATGTGAAATGAACAGAACTCTTCCCAAAACACAAGATGTTACCTTTCCGTCAAGAAACTGACAAAGCACGTAGGCTGACCAAGGAACCAAAAAGAAAAAAAAAGTCAAAATCAAACCATCAAAAAATCCACTGACTTTTATAGTCAGGTCAGATAACCATGCATGTTGACAGCATGTAAAAAATAAAGGCTGCCATCTCAACTCAAGATATTAACCCTTTGGCAGCTCAAATAGAAACATTTCCCAACATCCATTTTTACATGGGAAAATCATTAGCACATTTCTTCACGTTTACAAATGACACGTACACATTTTCAAAAACGTCATCCCCAAGCACCCGAGAAAGATCCAGCTCTCTCCTGCCAAACGTAATGAGAACATGCCCTGTCCAAGCCATGACCACATGGCGCTATTCACAAGCCATATTTACAAGACAATCTTTTCACAAACAACATTTCCAAGGCGCAATGCACAAGGAACACAACAGATCAACATGAGAACATGCACCTCACAAATCACAAAAATATGGCGCTATTCACAAGTCATATTTACAAGGCAAGCTTTTCACAAACAATGTATCCAAGGCGCAATGCACAAGGAACACAGCAGATCAACATGAGAACCTGCACCTCACAAGTCACATTAATATGGCGCTATTCACAAGTCATATTTACAAGGAGCTATATTCAAAGAACTCCACAGATCATAAAACAATGAACACATTTCACATTGCACAGCATAAGCAGATGCAGCAAGCAATTGAATGGGCAATTTAAAAGCATTTTTTACACACATTTATACAATTGGACCATCACATAGATGTAACTGGCTTCCTCATGTAATGCCATCCTTCAACTCTGACAGTTTAAACACCAAGATGAAAACCATTCCTTCCACCCCGAATAAACCAAATGCCATGATGTAATACAATCTCCTCACGCTGCAACTGTTCAAGCCAATAGGTCTAACAGGCTACATAAACTGCAACATTACGCCAGATGGAACTAGCGTTCAGGGCACTCCCTCAGAACACATAGGCAACTCTCTAAGCACATGGCCAGGCACACAGAGTTCGTAAACTGTCCGACTACGCCAAAATGTAATGGCGTTCATGGCACTCACTCACAACACATGGGAAACAATCCAAGCACATGGCCAGGCACACAGGCTTCGTAAGATGACGACTACGCCAAAATGTAATGGCTGGATTTTCTGTTTAGATGGGATCAGCCCCCAGGGGCCCCTGTGACCCAGCCAAAACATACTCACCTTCCGTCCTCAGGACTCCTCTATATCCAGGCACCTGGTACCTACCTGAGGATAGGGAACTCGCAATATACAAGCTCATATTATTAAGAACACCACTAAATCTATAGGGATACTAAGAATACTCACTGATTACTAGGGATATCCATACCCTACACCACACTTATTTACATCAGTTGGTCTCGCGGCCACCCTGACCCAGACCGTTCTACCCTAGGGCAGATCTGACACACAATCTGGTGCGTCTACACACGGGCCTGCAGAACCCAATGCTCCCTTTTCCAAACCGTTCGCGATCCTGCGAAACCTACAGGACAGTGTCCCTCCTGTCGCTCTCATTTGTTTTAAGCCACAATCTGGTGGATTTACACGCTGGTCTCCCACCCAGCGCTCTCATTAACGCCGCATATCAACGACGACCACATTCCTATGAACACCTATACATATATATATATATATATTGGGATATTATCTCAGCTGTCTACTCGGGATGAAACTACAATAATAACTTTGAGTGTGGGTCCAGATTATTATGTATTACCTGCTCTTGGCATCAAAGGTCCACTCACTCCCTATTTATGTGATCACCACTTACCTGATTGGGATTACTCATCCATTCACGTGCCTGGCAATTACCTAGAAGCGCCGTTTACCTTTAGTGAACAAGAATAGGGACTACACACCAGTTTGTTATAAACTGGGGGTTATTTTATTACAGTAATATAAACATTTATGCAAATCTAACAAAGACTATAGGTAGAACACACCGCTTGAAAGAGAATAGATTACACATAACAGGAACACTCCGCTGAAAGGGAAAAGATTAAGTGTAGCTAATGTGATGAAAACAATATCACCTGATTAGTGTGAAGTCTTGTTCTAGCTGTCATCTGGGTTCCTCTCTCGTCTGTGCCTTGGCTCATCTCATGCTCTCTCTCCTCTCCTGCACTCTTGGGTACACCTCTGCGCTGATCGCTCTGTCTCTGGACTCCTCTCCCCCACACGAACTGTCTCTCCACCTTGCGTCTTCACTCTTAATAGTTCCTGCCACTCTGATCACCGTTCATTCTGTCTCTCTTATTCGCTCTATCTCTGCGCCAATGTCCAATTCCATCTGCTCCCATAGGTTAATCCACGAGCTCTCCTCTATCTCTTCTAAAAGGCATTACTTCAGACTCCAGCTATTCACACCTCCTCCTGATAAGCAACTGCTTCTGACTGCTTCCTTCAGTTCCAGCTCACTATTCAACTCAGCTCTTCTCCAGATTGAACCCTCTCTCTCTCTCTGCCAACTCCACTCCACTGCTCTCCTCTCTGCTGGACTCTCTCCTCGACTCCCCTCTGACTGACTGACTCCGCCTCTGCACTTCACAAATATAGAATGCTGTTTCCTCATGGAAAGTTCCAGCCAGCAGCTTCTTCCCACCAATCCCATGCACCAGGCTCCTTGCGCTAGACGCTCCCACAGTGGCACAGTCTGCTTGTTTCGTCTAGAGACTGAGCCCGGGAACAATTCCTGATTAGATTCAGCTCTGGCCGGTTCTCTCCGGTCCGCTTAGGGCGAACAACAGTTATAACTATAAACATTACTTTTGCCCTAAAAAGCCTCTCTGCTTCCATCAAGATGGAGTCTCTCTAGCTTTAGGCCTGAAAGGGGTGAAATGCTCCTTAGCTCTGTCAGAATACCTACATAAACCATACCAATATGTCTAATATGTCAAAGCCAATAGGCAATAGACAGGTTAAAGTCAAGAATAAAGGCATATTAAGCAGCTATCCTCTTCTAGGTCTGGAAAAAAGGCTTAAAAGGGCCAACACAGGCTAAGAATACCTATATTAGATGCGAGCAAGAATAATGATCTATTATCACTGCTAAATAAAGCCAAAAACCCTGCCATTACAAGGAGGGAGCTGTGCTGCCACGCCTGCCTCAGTATCGGATATCACAGGAGGGGGGGGAGGCACTCATACAGATAGTTCAGGATTTGATTAAAGTTGGGGTGGTTGAAGAAGTTCCATATAATGTGTGCAACAGTCCTATCCTACCGATTTTGAAGAAAGACACTGACACTAGGATTTATCGATTTATTATCGATTTGAGGGAGGTCAATAAGATAGTGATACCTCAATACCCTGTGGTTTCCGATATTACGACACTCCTTACTTTGGTTCCACCAACTGCAACAATGTTCTCTGTTATAGACTTGAAGAACGCCTTCTTTTCGATCCCTATTCATCCTGATAGCCGATACCTTTTCGGTTTCACGTTGAATAATAGATCGTACAGATTCTGTAGGGTTCCTCAAGGCTATACTGAGAGCCCTAGCATTTACAGTCAGGCATTGAAACAATTGGATTCCTTTGTTTTACCCGATGGTGTGGCGCTCATACAATATGTCGATGACATCATGTTGACCGCTGACACCCCTGAGCAATGTGAACAGTGCACTTTGTCCTTGCTTGCCTTTTTGGCATCTCACAACCACAAAGTATCGAAAAAGAAACTACAATATTGTAGACCAAAGGTAACCTACTTATGTCACCTTTTGTCTAAGGAGGGGCGTGCACTCACACCAGATCGTATTCAAGCTATTTTAGACACACCAGTACTATCTACGCAGAAAGAAGTTGGAGCCTTTCTAGGCCTTACATCCTTTTGTAGACAGTGGATATTGGGGTTTTCCTACATAGTTAAACCATTGTTAGGCTTGTTGACAAAGCATACCCCAGTTCCCCTTCCATGGACGGATGAATGTGAGAGTGCTTTTCACCAATTACGCCAGGCCCTTTGTTCAGCACCAGCATTAGGCACCCCTGATTATACAAAGCTCTTTACATTGTATGTACATGAGAGAGATGGATGCACGTTATCAGTTTTTAATTGCAGATGCACGGCGATAAGCAGCGCCCTTGTGCGTACTTTTCTGCAGTACTTGATCCTGTTGCCCAAGCGTTGCCCGAGCGTTGCCTGGGTATTTTCGCTCAGTAGCGGCGACAGCTGTGTCAATACGCCAGAGTGAAGGGATAGTCTTATCTCATACGCTGTTGGTGTTGGTTCCCCATGCTGTTGATGCCCTTTTGAATCAGACAAAGACGCAGCATTTAACTAGTGCTCGTCTGACAGGCTATGAACTGACATTGTTGGCCCCTCACATAACGTTGAAGAGATGTACAACATTGAATCCAGCCACGTTGTTACCCTTCCCAGCGACTCAGCCCGAGGCACAAAAGACACATGACTGTGTCTTTGTGACCGAGGAACAGACAAAGGGTCGCATTGATTTGCAGGATACGCCCTTTACAGATGTCGATGGAGAGCTGTGGGTGGATGGGTCCTGTTTAAAGTTACCAGACGGAACCATTTCCACAGCATATGCAATCACCACATTACACACGATAGTGGAGACAGCACACATACCACAGAAATCAGCTCAGACAGCAGAACTGATAGCATTGACACAAGCTTGTGAGCTTAGTGCAGGATTATGTGTGAATGTCTACACAGACAATCGCTATGCTTTCGGAGTAGCGCACGATTTTGCCCTGCTCTGGAAGGAATGGGGCTTTTTGACATCACATGGAACCAAAATAATGTATGGAGAATTAGTACAAAACCTTTTGACTGCATTGAAGCTCCCTAAGAAGATAGCTATAGTGAAATGTAGTGCGCACAAGAAAGTGACAGACAAAGTGGGACAAGGAAATGCTTTTGTAGATCAAGTGGCACGTGAAACTGCGATGCAGCCTAGCTCTACTTCAATGTATGTCGTGAAGTCACAAGCTGAGCGGTGGCACGATGCTAGGGGAAAAGTACTAGAAATACAAAAGACTGCTACTGAGAAAGAACGAGAGCAATGGTCCAAAGATGGAGAATTGGACGATGAGGGTTGTTGGAGGAATAAGCAGATGGATAAGTGGAAGTTACCCACAGCCTTCGTACAACCTATGGTTCAGATGGCACATGGGCTAGCACATGTTGGAGCATCGGCAATTGTAAAATTGCTTATGCAAGTTTGGGAGCATCCAGAGATTGCTAGCACAGCTAAGAGAGTGGTGCAGACCTGCATGATTTGCCTTAAATACAATCCGGGAAAAGGGAAACGAACTCTAGCAGGAGGATTTGCAACACCTACTGCACCTTTTGAAGTATTGCAAATGGATTATATTCAGCTGGAACGCTGTAATAATCAGAAGTACGTCCTGGTTGTGGTTTGTGCATTCAGTGAATGGATTGAAGCATACCCTACGAAGGACAATACTGCAATGACTACTGCTAAGGTGCTTTTGAAGGAATTTTTCCCTCGTTTCGGTGTTTGTAGATTGCTGTGGAGTGATAACGGGCCCCATTTTGTGGCAGAAGTTATTAAGTATGTCCTGAAGGGATTAGGCATTGTGCAGAAGTTCCACGCAGTATTCCACCCTCAATCGGCTGGATTGGTGGTAAAGTACAATGGCACGCTTAAATTGAAGATAGCGAAGATTCAGGCTTCCACTTCTCTGACTTGGCCAGATGCTCTGCCTTTGGCGTTGTTGTCTATCAGATCGGTACCGCATTCTCGGACGTGTCTAACGCCCTACGAGATAGTTTTCGGGCGCCCCATGAATATATGGGGGGTGCCCAAACCAAGTTCAGTGTATGATGTACCTTGTGTTTTAATGAATGACTATTTCGCACAATTAACTGATAGCTTGGTTTCCATTCATCAACAGGTTCGAGAAGCACGCCCTGATCGGTCCACAGGAGAAGGTCACAATCTCCGGCCTGGCCATTTCGTTCTGATAAAATCCTTCGAGAGGTCGAGTAGTCTGGAGCCGAGATGGTGTGGCCCTGAACAAGTCCTCCTAGCCACGAGAACAGCAGTACGAGTGACGAATCGCAGGAACTGGATACATTCCATCCACTGCCGGAGAGTGCAACCTGATCTGGTGGAACCTGCTGTGCTGACTCACCATCGAGATATCCTGACTACGGAGAGAGGCCGTGCTGTGGTACCTGATGATTCTGAGGAGTTCTTCCCGGACCAAACAACGCCTGCATCGAGGAGATACAATCTACGACCAAGGAAAGAATCTGCAATTGTATGAGAAGTTGTCAGAACGGTCCCTAGGTTTGTGAAACGGAGAGCCAATGAGGCAAGGGGGGGGCGGTCAGCCATGCATTAGATTAGTGACACCCGTCTTGGCCCAATGGTGAAGAAAACAACGGCTACCTCAGGGGTAAGAGTTCTGACAACACTTTAGTTTCAGGAAGATACTGTGTACATTTTGCTCGAGATGGATAAGAAGAAGATTCTTGGTTCTGTAGGGTTCATATTCGTTATAGCAGTCATTGCTACAGTCATGTGGTTTGTCGAGGAGAGAGCTCTTGCCCGTGAACTGTACGTTGCTTCCACTCCAGTCCCTGATGAGCACTTTTTCTATACACTCCCATATCAAGAGTTGAAACATCGACAGTCATATTTGAATAACACCTTCATTCAGATGTTGCATCATACCCACGTTGCTACAAACGCCACAGACTGTTGGATGTGTGGGATGATGGCAGCTCATCAAAAGAAAGGGGGAACACCGTTCATACCGCTTCCCTTTTCTCATAATGGCTCTTGTAGAGCGTGGTACACTTTGCTTTTTGCTACAAGGAAGCCTACCGTAGGACGATTGATTTTCAAATTGAAAAAGGAATGTCATCAAGACAAAGACGGCTATCCACAAGCCAACCGAACTATATGGGTGTGGGAAGAATATCGACCGGACAATGAATCGACCCTTTATATCTTCACGAACACTAGAGACACTGTTGGACAAGAAAAGTTCGTGATTTCGGTGGCCCAAGCGCAATCTGATTTATGTGTACAGAGTGTAGGCCACATTCCTGTAGGTGTTAGCGATTGTATTGTAGTATTGAACATTGATGGCCTGAATAACAGTACTTTCCTTGCTTCACATAATACCTATTTTGTGTGTGGGAATAAGGCCTATTATCGATTACCAGCTGGTTGGTCTGGAGTATGTTATGTATCGTTCCTATTGCCACCTGTATTCTTGGCACCTGCTTCGTATCATAAAGATTTGAAATTATTGAATAATGTAACTGCGAACAGATTCAAACGGACTCTGTCTATAGGTGATGTCGATCAGACAGACACTAGTCTGCAACAGTACATAGACTTCAATTTAGGACTGTTTTTCTTTGTGGGACCTGCTCTGAATAGCAGGAAAATACGGCGATTGACGAGAGTAGTAGAAGCTGTTACTAATCAAACTGCTGCAGCTCTTGGGAACCTTACTGAAGAGCTACAAATCACTAGAATTGTTGCGTTGCAGAACCGAATGGTTCTCGACGTTATGCTAGCAGATAGGGGTGGAGCTTGTAAAATTATCGGAAGTAGCTGTTGCGTGTTTATTCCAGACCATACTCCTTCTGTGTATAAAGCCATTAACAAATTGCACAAAATTGCAGCTGATATACATCAAGAAAATGGGTCTTGGACTTTCTCTGGCTGGTTCTGGACCTTGATTTCTACATGGGGCTGGAAAGTCCTCACTGGATTATGTATAATTGTTGGCATATTATTCACCTGTTGTGTATGTATTCAATGTAGCCCTATGATATGCTCGTTGTGTGTTTCACTTTGTGTGCCTAATAAACAAGCTGTTGTGGATGCTGCCCATAAGAAAACAATAACTAGAGAGATAGCGGATATGATGAGCATCGATATAAACAATGATTATTTAGATTACCCAAGAAAACCGAATGTCTTCAGCAAATGCTGAAAGGGTCGTCTGTTGTAAATAAAATAGCGATAATGTTAAGCATTCGCTGAAGACATGTTATTGTGTCTTCAGTGTAGTTTTCCCGCTCATACTTTAAAGCGTGGCCAGACTCCATCTTGTTTTCTGGCGTCCATCTTAAAAGTTAGACTCCGCCATGTGCTCGCCACGAGGCAAGTCCTACCTCGATGACTGTCACCTCTGAAGTTTGCCCGGCAACAGGCTATAAATAGTTCCAGCCTGTTTAGCGCATGCCCAGTATGTGTAACATCTGTTCTTGTTTAGAGAGGATTGGAATGTGCATTCGAGGGGTCCCATGAACCATTAACTCCGCCCATGTATCAATCATGTTCGAGAAATACCCATAAATGGAAGTAAATCATGCTCTTTGAATTGTAACCACCCACTTATGAGTCCCTTCTTTGTGTATAAAAGGGGACCGCGTGTCCGAGTTCTTTGTGCTACCTTGTACAATACTGTAGAGTGTTGTGTGGGCTGTAGTACCACCTTTAAAGGTTTATTAAACTATGTTTTTGTATTTCCAGTTTCCGTGCCAATTTCTTATGTAGTCTGAGGACTTTGCGTACAGAAGAGCGAACCCTGTTCGCACTCGCAGGCCTTGCTGATGCCTGTACTCATCAAGGTGATCGATATAGTGTATATTAGCAATGGTACCGGGATGTAACCGGTGAGCAATAAAGTGGGCATTAGTAATGGCACTGGGATGTAACCGGTGATCAATAATTTGGATTTAACAATTGCCCTGGGATGTAACTGGCGATCAACAAAGTGGCATTAGCAATGGCACTTGGGATGTAATCTGTGATCACTAAAGTGGCATTAGCAATGGCACTGGGATGTAACCAGTGATCAATAAAGTGGATTTAACAATGGCACTGGGATGTAACTGGCGATCAATAAAGTGGCATTAGCAATGGCACTTGGGATGTAATCTGTGATCAGTAAAGTGGCATTAGCAATGGCACTGGGATCTAACAAATGATCAATAAAGTGGCATTAGCAATGGCACTGGGATGTAACCGGTGATCGATATAGTGTATATTAGCAATGGTACCGGGATGTAACTGGTGAGCAATAAAGTGGGCATTAGTAATGGCACTGGGATGTAGCCGGTGATCAATAATTTGGATTTAACAATGGCACTGGGATGTAACTGGCGATCAATAGAGTGGCATTAGCAATGGCACTGGGATGTAACCAGTGATCAATAAAGTGGCATTAGCAATGGCACTTGGGATGTAATCAGTGATCAGTAATGTGGCATTAGCAATGGCACTGGGATGTAACCAGTGATCTATAAACTGGGTATTAGCAATGGTACTGGAATGTAACCGGTGATCAATAAACTGGAATTAGCAATGGCACTGGGATGTAACCGGTGATCAATAAAGTGGGTATTAGCAATGGCACTGGGATGTAATCGGTGATCAATAATGTGGGTATTAGCAATTGCACTGGGATATGACCAGTGATCAATAAAGTGGGCATTAGCAATGGTACTGGGATGTACCCGGTGATCAATAAACTAACATTAGAAATGGCACTGAAATGTAACGATGATCAATAAACTGGCATTATCAATGGCACAGAGATGTCACCGGTGACCACTAAACTGGTATTAGCAATGGTGTTTGAATTTTTTTATTTATTTATTTTATTTATGCAATTTTATATAGCGCGAACTTTACCCGAAGGTGTCAGAGCGCTTTACATAGGACCCAGTTTCAAACATAAGGACTGACGGTACAAAACGAATTTGCAAATTTTTGACTTACATAAGAACCAGTTGAAAACATACAGACTTAGGATTACATGCATTATAAAAAGGTACAAACAGAAAACAATTGCAAATGTACAAGAGATAAAGTCACACAAGGAGGAGATACAAATGGATATATTCTAGGCATATACTAGTGAAATCTCTATCTACTTAGGGAGGGGATACACATGGATATACTCTAAGAGTCACATAGGAATGGTAGAGAGCAGAGCGGACTCCTGCATAAACTAGTGATTAGAGTTATCTCTATATACATAGGGAAGGGGTAAGACTGGATATACTCTAAGAGTCACATAGGAATGGAAGAGAGCACAACGGTCTACTGCATATACTAGTGATTAGAGTTATCTCTATATACATAGGGAGGGGATACACAAGGATATACTCTAAAAGTCACATCTACTGCATATACTAGTGATTAGAGTTATCTCTATATACATAGGGAGGGGATACACATGGATATACTCTAAAAATACTTGAATGGATGCAGTAATCAATAAAGTGGGTATTAGCAATAAAACTGGGATGTAACCGGTGATCAATAAAGTCGGTATTAGCAATGGCACTTGGATGTAACTGGTGATCAATAAAGTGGGCATCATCAATGGAAGTAGGATGTAAACGGTGATCAATAAAGTGGGTGTTAGCAATGGCACTGGGATGTAAATGGTCACCAACCCGGTGGATTCCGGGTTGGTGGCAGCTTCCCGGCGCCATTGAAAGAGTGACAGCGCACAAGGGCGCAGCCTGAGAACCTCGCTTTCATTTTTATCTTGTGCGTGTACTAATGTAATGTTTTAATTTAACTGTGCACAATACGGTTATTTTACCTATTGGATCCCTTGACTCGCTGAAAGTGTATTTTGCCTGCTTCGCTTTAGGCGGGCTGCGCAGCTGACTATCAGCGTTACTTGTCTCCTACCTTTAGACAGCAGCCCCTCTGCCCCGGTCCACCGCGGCTCCCCTGCCGATTGTGTGGAGGGCGGCTCATCTACCGCGGCTCCTGGTGCCGGCCTGGTGGTGAGAGCGGGCGCCATATCGGGAGGAGTCCGAGAGCACTGGGACCTGAGGTAGCGGTCCAGTTGCTCAAGGCTCCTTCCCATAAAACGCTAGGGATCGGCTCTTTCCTCGTGGATTCCGGGTTGGTGGCAGCTTCCCGGCGCCATTGAAAGAGTGACAGCGCACAAGGGCGCAGCCTGAGAACCTCGCTTTCATTTTTATCTTGTGCTTGTACTAATGTAATGTTTTAATTTAACTGTGCACAATACGGTTATTTTACCTATTGGATCCCTTGACTCGCTGAAAGTGTATTTTGCCTGCTTCGCTTTAGGCGCGCTGCGCAGCTGACTATCAGCGTTACTTGTCTCCGACCTTTAGACAGCAGCCCCTCTGCCCCGGTCCACCGCGGCTCCCCTGCCGATTGTGTGGAGGGCGGCTCATCTACCGCGGCTCCTGGTGCCGGCCTGGTGGTGAGAGCGGGCGCCATATTGGGAGGAGTCCGAGAGCACTGGGACCTGAGGTAGCGGTCCAGTTGCTCAAGGCTCCTTCCCATAAAACGCTAGGGATCGGCTCTTTCCTCGTGGATTCCGGGTTGGTGGCAGCTTCCCGGCGCCATTGAAAGAGTGACAGCGCACAAGGGCGCAGCCTGAGAACCTCGCTTTCATTAGGTCTCGCCTTTATCATTCCGCAGGAATGGGAAATGGGGAGAATTCAAGTCGGCTATTTTCTCTTCAAACCAAAGGGCTTTCAGCCCCGCGGTTTTCATGCTGTTCACGTGAACCACGTGATAACATGCACGCGCATTCAGGGCCAGCCAGCCCAGCACATCAAAGGGCTTCTCCTCCCCTAATTATTCGGCTGGCCATACTTTCAGTTTCCCGGAAGGCTTCTCCTCTCCTAATTAGGGGAGGAGAAGCCCTTTGATGTGCTTCACACCAATGCGCCTCAGTCATTCCTCTTGTTTGTATTTGCTTCCAGACTCCTATCTGCTCATGTGCACAAGACGCTTTACACATTACACTCATCTGCCTGAAGTGGGAGTTTTAAACAAGCAAAGCTGGTCCTTCTGTACTTGCAGTTTCACTTCTAATGTGTGTTGTTATTTATCATGATTTTTAGCTGAGGTGTATCGCGCTCGTTCATGAGTTTGATCTTTTCATACTGTGAAATGTTTTCTAAGTTGTTTTTGATTGTCTTACTGCTGGAGGTCTCCCTGTGCTACATTTAGCCTCTGACACATTCAACGCCACGCAACAACGCAACGCCACTCAACCATGCAACGCCACTCAACCATGCAACGCCACTCAACCATGCAACGCCACTCACACATGCAACGCCACTCACACATGCAACGCCACTCACACATGCAACGCCACTCAACCACGCAACGCCACTCAACTACGCCAGGCAACTATGCAACGCCACGCAACTACGCAACGCCACGCAACTACGCAATGCCACGCAACTACGCAACGCCACGCAACTATGCAACGCCACTCAACTACGCAACGCCACTCAACTACGCAACGCCACTCAACTACGCAACGCCACTCACCTACGCAACGCCACTCAACTACGCAACGCCACTCAACTACGCAACGCCACTCAACTACGCAACGCCACTCTTCGCAACGCCACTCAACTACGCAACGCCACTCAACTACGCAACGCCACTCAACTACGCAACGCCACTCAACTACGCATCGCCACTCAACCACGCAACGCCACTCAGCTACGCAACGCCACTCAACTACGCAACAGCACTCAACAACCCAACGCCACTCAACAACCCAACGCCACTCAACCACGCAACGCCACTCAACCAAGCAACGCAACTCACACATGCAACTCCACTCAACCACGCAACGCCACTCACACATGCAACGCCACTCACACATGCAACGCCACTCAACTACGCAACGCCACTCAACTACGCAACCCCACTCAACTACGCAACGCCACTCAACTACGCAAGGCCACTCACACATGCAACGCCACTCACACATGCAACGCCATTCACACATGCAACGCCACTCACACATGCAACGCCACTCACACATGCAACGCCACTCAACTACGCAACGCCACTCAACTACGCAACGCCACTCAACTACACAACGCCACTCAACTACACAACGCCACTCAACTACGCAACGCCAATCACACATGCAACGCCACTCACACATGCAACGCCACTCACACATGCAACGCCACTCACACATGCAACGCCACTCAACTACGCAACGCCACTCAACTACGCAACGCCACTCAACTACGCAACGCCACTCAACTACGCAAGGCCACTCAACTACGCAAGGCTACTCACACATGCAACGCCATTCAGACATGCAACGCCACTCAACTACGCAACGCCACTCAACTACGCAATGCCACTCAACTACGCAACGCCACTCAACTACGCAACACCACTCAACTACGCAAGGCCACTCAACTACGCAACGCCACTCAACTACGCAACGCCACTCAACTACGCAAGGCCACTCAACTACGCAAGGCCACTCACACATGCAAGGCCACTCAACTACGCAACCCCACTCAACTACGCAACGCCACTCAACTACGCAACCCCACTCAACTACGCAACGCCACTCAACTACGCAAGGCCACTCAACTACGCAAGGCCACTCAACTACGCAAGGCCACTCAACTACGCAACGCGACTCATCTACGCAACCCCACTCAACTACGCAACGCCACTCAACTACGCAAGGCCACTCAACTACGCAAGGCCACTCACACATGCAAGGCCACTCACACATGCAAGGCCACTCAACTATGCAACGCCACTCAACTACGCAACGCCACTCAACTACGCAACGCCACTCAACTATGCAACGCCACTCAACTACGCAACGCCACTCAACTACGCAACGCCACTCAACTACGCAAGGCTACTCACACATGCAACGCCACTCAACTACGCAATGCCACTCAACTACGCAACGCCACTCAACTATGCAACGCCACTCAACTACGCAACGTCACTCAACTACACAAGGCCACTCAACTACGCAACGCCACTCAACTACGCAACGCCACTCAACTACGCAAGGCCACTCACACATGCAACGCCACTCACACATGCAACGCCACTCAACTACGCATTGCCACTCAACTACGCAACCCCACTCAACTACGCAACGCCACTCAAGTACGCAAGGCCACTCAACTACGCAATGCCACTCAACTACGCAAGGCCACTCAACTACGCAACGCCACTCAACTACGCAACGCCACTCAACTACGCAACGCCACTCAACTACGCAAGGCCACTCACACATGCTACGCCACTCACACATGCAACGCCACTCAACTACGCATTGCCACTCAACTACGCAACAGCACTCAACAACCCAACGCCACTCAACAACCCAACGCCACTCAACTACGCAAGGCCACTCAACTACGCAACGCCACTCAACTATGCAACGCCACTCAACTACGCAAGGCCACTCAACTACGCAAGGCCACTCACACATGCAACGCCACTCACACATGCAACGCCACTCAACTACGCAACGCCACTCAACTACGTAACGCCACTCAACTACACAACGCCACTCAACTACGCAAGGCCACTCAACTACGCAAGGCCACTCAACTACGCAAGGCCACTCACACATGCAACGCCACTCAACTACGCAACGCCACTCAACTACGCAATGCCACTCAACTACGCAACGCCACTCAACTACGCAACGCCACTCAACTACGCAACGCCACTCAACTACGCA
This sequence comes from Lissotriton vulgaris, assembly GCF_964263255.1. NCBI lineage: Eukaryota > Metazoa > Chordata > Amphibia > Caudata > Salamandridae > Lissotriton > Lissotriton vulgaris. Next base: position 310,545 of record NW_028253415.1, read on the forward strand.
ATGCCACTCAACTACGCAAGGCCACTCACACATGCAACGCCACTCAACTATGCAACGCCACTCAACTACACAACGCCACTCAACTACGCAACGACACTCAACTACGCAACGCCACTCAACTACGCAACTCCACTCAACTACGCAACGCCACTCAACTACGCAACGCCACTCAACTACGCAACGCCACTCAACTACGCAACGCCACTCAACTACGCAATGCCACTCAACTACGCAACGCCACTCAACTACACAACGCCACTCAACTACGCAACGCCACTCAACTACGCAATGCCACTCAACTACGCAACGCCACTCAACTATGCAACGCCACTCAACTACGCAAGGCCACTCAACTACGCAAGGCCACTCAACTACGCAACGCCACTCACACAGGCAACGCCACTCACACAGGCAACGCCACTCACACACACAACGCCACTCACACACACAACGCCACTCACACACACAACGCCACTCACACACGAAAAACCACTCACGTTGCCAATAGGTCTCGCAGTACGAAATTTGGAGCCATTACAATTGCAAATAACAATGCCTTTCACTTTGGTTATCATTTTAAATACATAAAGGGCTTTGTCATTTACAAAACCAATAGCTCCAACTTTCCTACTGCGAGACCTATTGGCAACGCCAGTGCTTGTTTTTATCTTGTGCTTGTACTAATGTAATGTTTTAATTTAACTGTGCACAATACGGTTATTTTACCTATTGGATCCCTTGACTCGCTGAAAGTGTATTTTGCCTGCTTCGCTTTAGGCGCGCCGCGCAGCTGACTATCAGCGTTACTTGTCTCCTACCTTTAGACAGCAGCCCCTCTGCCCCGGTCCACCGCGGCTCCCCTGCCGATTGTGTGGAGGGCGGCTCATCTACCGCGGCTCCTGGTGCCGGCCTGGTGGTGAGAGCGGGCGCCATATTGGGAGGAGTCCGAGAGCACTGGGACCTGAGGTAGCGGTCCAGTTGCTCAAGGCTCCTTCACATAAAACGTAATGTGTTGGTCGGAGCGCAGCGGACGAGCGCAGCGGGCGCGACGGAGGCGCGCCGGAGTCGCGCTAGAGTCAAGCTCGTCTGCGCTCGTCCGCGAGCGTCCGGGACTAGGGGCTAAGGACTCTGTCTGCAGTCATACTTATACATCTGCTGATCTACTAGCGCTGCGTCCAACTACTACGACGTGTCCACCTGTCCCCCATAATACGGCTAAACGTATATCTCACTTGGGCATAGGCAATCCCGCCACCCTTACAGACGCCCCTGCTCCTGAGTACTCGATGCCCACGACCACACCCAGCTCTACCTACATGTTCAGGTGTATATATCTAAACACCCGTTCCATGATTAAACACCAGTCAGATATTTTTCTGCTACTTATGGATAAACAACCTGATATGTTGCTATTGACAGAGACCTGGCTCACCCCGGACGCATTACCGGACATTTTAGCTGCCCTACCTGCAGACTACTACATTCTATCAGCATTACGCCCAGGAGGAAAAACCGGGGGAGGAGTAGCTATAATTGTCAATAAGAAATTCCAACTTAGACAGCTCCCATCTTTGCCTCTACCGAACACTGAAAACATGGTCGCCAAAATAGATACTCCCAACGGCTCACTTGTACTGGTCCTACTATATCGCCCTCCCCAAACCATGGCCACATTCCCTTCCACTCTAGCTCAGCTACTGGCTCCGTTGGTCACAAATCACCCTAAACTACTTTTGGTTGGGGATTTAAACTTCTGGTTTGACAACATATCATTGGATCCCCAAGCTGCAGAGATGAGTGAACTTTTTTGTGATCTCAACCTGACACAACACATCCACACTGAGACTCACCAGAAGGGCCATAGTCTTGACCAAATCTGGTCTCTGAACTTGCCACTATCCTCAATACATATAAAACCTTGCTGTTGGTCTGATCACCACAGCATAAGTTTCTCCTTCCAGTTAGACAAGACTACCCATTTCAAGTTACAAACTAGCAAAACCATTAGGAAATGGACTTCTATGGATATGCCAGCCTTTCTTAACTTTTTAGGTGACTCCCTTCCCCTCGACAGCACTAATGTGGAGGAGGCCGATGGTCGGCTCAATGAATGGCTTACTGCAGCGATTAACATCTATGCTCCTCCTACGCGTCTTTGCAGCTCTAGGAGTCCGGACGCACATAAATGGTTTACACCTGAGCTAAAAAAACTGAAATTGGAAGTGAGGCAAAAGGAAAGAACATGGCGCTCCCAGTACTGCCCTTTAGCCAGGGCCACATATTGCTTAGCTAGGAAGACATACCAAAAAACTCTACAAAACCATAAAACTACCTATTACTCAACCAAAATCCTAAACTCCACCAATAAGTCAAAAGAAATCTTCAGGATAGTAAACGATCTTTGCAATGACGATAGAACTTCCCCTCCAGTAGTTCCCACACAAGCGCTATGCAATTCCCTGAATGACTTTTTCCGTGATAAGATTTTATTGATTAAACAGAACATCTCCACACTTCCAGCTTGTGCCCCAGTGGATGACATCTATTTCAATCCCTCAACTTTACATTCTTTTCCCCTTATTGATTTGAAAACTTTTTTGGAACTACTGTCTAGAGTCAAATCAGGCTCCCCTATGGATGTCTGCCCCCCCCCAAATTATGAAAGAAATCGGTCGAGGCATGCCCAACAGCATGATACCCTTGCTCAACGACTCTCTCACTTCAGGGATAGTGCCTAGTAGCTTTAAGCAGGCCTTACTGATTCCCCTCACCAAGAAACCTGGTATTGATCCGCTGGACCTCACGAACTACCGGCCTATATCCCTGCTGCCCTTCCTATCCAAAATGTTGGAGGCGCATGTCACCAACTGCCTCTCTAATTTCGTGGAGGAATCGGACTATTTCCAACCCAACCAAGCAGGATTCCGGCCTGGTCACTCCACTGAGGCAGTAATATTGGCCGTCCAGAACACCTTGAGGTCCAACGCTGACAAAAACCTTCACCAAGCCCTGGTACTTCTTGACTTGTCCGCCGCATTCGACACGGTTGACTATTCTATCCTGGTCAACCGTGTCGAACAGGCAGGCCTTAGAGACTCTGCCCTAGCCTGGTTGAAATCGTTCATTTCTGAACGTACTCAGTCTGTCCGCTTAGGCTCCTTTTCTGCTGCCAAAGTCAAGTCTTTCTGCGGGGTGCCCCAAGGCTCTTCGTTATCTCCCCTATTGTTTAATTTGTATATGCGGCCCCTTCTTTTTGCCCTGAGGAAGCACAAAGTCACTGTATACAATTATGCAGATGACTTGCAGCTAGTTTTCGTTCTTAATTCCCCAAATGCTGTGGAGGACTTCCAAGCCACTATGACTTTAATCCAGAGTTGGATGTCCTCAAATCACCTTAAATTAAACCCAGGGAAAACTGAGTTGATCCTGCCCGGCAAGAGCGAAATCAGTTGGAGCCCTAACTTCTGGCCTGCTGATATGGGCCTCCCCCCTAAGAAATCTCTGACTGTAAAAAGTCTGGGGATAACCATCAACGAGGACCTCTCGCTAAAATCCCAAATTGGAACCGTGGTTTCCTCTGGATTTTTCCAATTGAGGAAAATTAGGAAAATCGCCTATTTCCTCACTCCTTCCGCCTTAATTCAGGTGGTCATGGCCCTAGTCCTCTCCCACATCGACTTCTCAAACAGCCTATATCTTGGCCTACCTGTAGGACAACTTAGAAGACTGCAGTACTTGCAGAATCAGGCCGCCAGGCTAATCTGCAATGTACCCAAATGGGAATCGATCAAATCAGGCCTACAGACCCTGCACTGGCTACCCGTGGCTCAAAGAGCCGAATTCAAAGCTGGGTGCATCATCTTTAAGGCTTTGCAAGGCAAGGGACCTCTATTCATCAGGCAGCTGATTGGAAGATATGTTCCCTCACGCAACCTGAGATCAGCCCACAAAGACCTACTTGAAGTTCCACGCTTTAAGAAAAAACGACAAGGTGGCAGCAGTTTCCATTTCTTAGCAGCTACCCTATGGAACTCTCTGCCACTAGCCCTCAGACAGAGTAAGGACCTCCTTGCCTTTAGAAAGGCATTTAAGACTCACCTCATCACACAGGCTTACTTGAAATAAAGATTCTTGCAGACTCACCCCTTGTTATGTTTTTTATCTCTTTCCAGCGCCAAGAAGCCTTCGGGCGTATGTGCGCTTTATAAATTTTTAATAACATAACATAACATAACAATAAAGTGGGTATTAGCAATGGCACTGGGATGTAACTGGTGATCAAGTTCATACAGGGCAATCCTCATCAATGACCATCTGCACAATTTATGGATGTATTAATGATGATCCCCTGGTAATTAATAATGTCTCCAATGAACTTACTAATTGGCCACTACCAATTATAATCTGTGGCGACTTCAATATAAATCTTTCACATGATTGGTCCACAAAAGACAATTGGCATTACCATGGTCGAAAATCAAAAGTCTTTAAAGCAATCAAGAAACTATGTATTAGGATGCGCGGCAGACCTTAAATAGTAACTCCGATGATCCTGGGTATACATATTATTCAAATCCACATCATACACATGCTAGACTCGATTACTTTCTGATATCTAGTTCAATTAAAACTCCCTCAAAAATAGAAAAGCTACCCCAAATTATGTTGGATCATAATCCCTTAATACTAACACTTGAGACAACATATTTGATACAGACGCCACAAACTTGGACCTTTGAGAGGTCTTTGCTCCTTGAGAGTGAATATTGTAAACATATGAGAAGCTGGATCTCAAACTTTTTGATGGTTAATAACGGCAGTACAACAATAGATTTTGTTTGGGACGCTTTAAGGTATTAGGGGTGAAACTATACAATATGCACTCCAGAGCAACAAATGTGCAAGAGAATTACTAAGACTCTCACAAGAGACTTTAAAGAGGTTGGAGGAAGAGTTTATAAGGGTAACAAGAAGCTCTTCTTCTACTACAGAAGAGATAAGTAATGCACAAACTCAGGTTGCAATTGCTAAGGCATCAATTACAAATATATACACCAACAACGCTATTAAAAAAGCTACTGCTCATCGGGAAAAAATATACGAGGTTAGTGAGTCGGTTGGTCAGCAATTAGCAATCCGAATGAGACAGCAGACTACACAAAATGTAATACAGGAAATTCAAGACCCAATAATCGGTAGAGTAACTGACTCAGAGAAGATCCGAGAAACATTTTGGTGTTTTTATAGTGCTCTCTATACAGAAGAGGGAGAAATCGATCGAGAGAAAATCGCTGAATATCTAGATATAGATACAAACTTAACACCGAAGACCAGCTAATCTTGGAAAAGGCCCCCTACATTGAGGAATTAGGAAAAACCGTAAAAGATGTTTCACGCGGGAAGGCAACTGGAGTAGATGCTATCCCACTTGAATTTTACATAGTATTTCTGGATCAACTTCAAGAAATCTTGTTGAACCTATGCTTACATTTATTTAGAGGAGGGCAACTCCCCAACTCATGGTCTACGGCTAAAATTGTGATATTCCCTAAGAAAAACAAACCTCCCGATCAGATGGGCTCTTATCGACCCATCACCTTAATAAATGTAGATTCTAAAATCTACTCCAAACTACTCGCTAATCGTATTTCATCAATAATCCACAAAGTTACATCCAAAGTTCAGCACGGCTTTATCCCTGGGAGAGACACTACCGATCACACACGGAGAGTAATTAGCTTCTTTGACTACACCCAGGTGGCAGGAGACCCGATGGCACTTATTTTACTCGATGCTGTGAAAGCCTTTGATCGGATCTCCTGGCCATTCTTGTGGCAGGCAATGTCCAGGGTCGGCTTCAACCATACGTTTATACAGGCAATACAAAAACTTTACATTAATCCTCAGGCGATGGTGATGGTTAATGGTGGTAATTCAAAAGTATTAAAAATCTCGAGAGGAACACGGCAGGGATGCCCCTGCTCCCCGCTGTTGTTCGCTCTTTATATTGATCCCTTTATTAGGAGACCACAAAATAATAGCGCTATAATTCCCATCCGGACAAATGAATACTCAACAAAAATTCTCGCCTATTCAGACGATATTGCCATTGTCACTGCTAACCCAAACTTGGCTATGCCAATTATTGAACAAGAGGCACTAACATTTGGCACTATTTCAGGATACGCTCTGAATCGAGGGAAAACCCAAATAATTATTAACAACAAATTTGTTATGACAGATTCACGTATAACAAATTCAGCCACTTACTTAGGGGTTACAATAACTTCTGAATTAGAGAATCTAGTCGACCTGAAGCCTAAACCTATTTCAAACAAAATGCAAAAAGACCTTCGCCGTATCAATAATTTACATATTTCTTTGATTGGACGGACAAATGCCCTAAAAATGGTCTACTTTCCAAAACTTTTGTATTTATTTAGAGCGATTAATCTGGAAATCTCAGATCAATGGTTTAAAACAATGGAACATATCTTTACGGATTTTATTTGGTCATATACTCATCCCCGCCGCGCCTATAAACTACTAACACTTCCCAAAGAAAGAGGAGGATTAAGTCTTCCAAACCTCAGGTTATAATATTGGACAACAGTCTTGCTATATAATAATGAGCTTTTTCTTCTTGATGGAACAGGGACATCTCGGGATAAAGACGCACCGACTATTCATCAAATAATATTAGATGACAGAAGTATTGGCTATCTTTGGAGATATCTTTTTGATAGCTATCATAAAAAAGTAAAACTAAAAACACTCATAGCCGTGTTTAAAGTTTGGAAATCTGTGGGGAAAATGATAGGTTTGGGATGGTTATCTTTCTATACACCAATACAAAATAACCCCCTCTTACCAGATATTTTTAAGGATTCCTATATTGATAGATGGATCATAGCTGGAATTACTTATATAGGTTGCTTCTTCTCCGCAGAAGGGATATATTCTTTTGAATTTTTGAAAGACAAGTATCATCTTGAATGGAGAGATTTTTTTAAATATCTCCAAGTTAGAGATTTTCTATTACGACGAGTGAGGAGAGAAGACACTATGCCTAAAAACATCATAGCTGAAACTCTTAGCCATCATCAGGAAAAAATATGGATTGGGGGGTTTTACCAATTATTACTTACACATTTACCTGATGACAGGCAGAAGATTATTCAGAAATGGCAAAAGAAATTTATAATATCAACTGACGAATTTGAGTATGTAAATGGGCTATCACAAACTGCACTCATGTCAACCAAATTACAAAAACAATTTTATAAAATATGCTTCTTCATGTATTATACTCCAGATAGAATTGCCAAATGGGGTAATGGGAGAGGAACATGCTGCTTTCGTTGTAACTTACAAGATGCGGATTGTATACATATCTTTTCATCTTGTCCCGCTCTAACTTTTCTCAAATCAAAATTTGAACATTTCCTCTCATTAATACTTAAAACTGTGATTAATCTATCTGATCAAACAGTTCTTTTAGGCTTAGCAAGCTGTACTAATTTGAATACTGGTCATGAACTGATTTTTTTTTCGATGGCCGCATTAAGAATTTGTATAGCATCGGCTTGGCTAGATCGTATCGCACTCTCATATCAACAGTGGTTTTCAAGACTGTTAGCAATTTTCAATTTAGAAATGGCAATATATAAAACTAAAGATAGGAAACGTAGAATAAAAGGTTTGAAAATTTGGTCTCCTTTAATAGAATGGTCTGAACCCTAGACACTCATATAACAATAACATGGCTAAAACCCTTTAGTTGTTATGTATACCCATCTACCCTAATGTTTATCTGTATCTCTATGATTCATGTGTTAATTCAAATATTCAATTTTACGTATTATTATTATCTATAAGCTCTTGAAATTCTTTTTGTTCTACATTTAATCTGCCCGATCAGAGGGGGGGGAGCGGGGGTTTGCTGTCTTATGTGTTGTAATGTCTTTTCGTTGTACAAAATCCAATAAAAAGGGTTTTAAAAAAAAAGGGATGTAACTGGTGATCAATAAAGTGGATATTAGCAATGGCACTGGGATGTAACCGGTGATCAATAAAGTGGCATTAGCAATGACAACTGGGATATAACCAGTGATCAATAAAGTTGGCATCAGCAATGGCACTGGGATGTAACCAGTGATCAATAAAGTGGCATTAGCAGTGGCACTGGGATGTAACCGTTGATCAATGAAGTGGGTATTTGCAATGGCACTGGGATGTAACTGGTGATCAATAAACTGGCATTAGCCTTGGCACTGGCGGTGATCAATGAAGTGGGTATTAACAATGGCACTGGGATGTAACCGATGATCAATAAAGTGGCTTTATCAATGGCACTGGGATGTAACGGGTGATCAATAAAGTGGGTATTAGCAATGGTACATGATGTAAGCGGGAATCATTAAAGTGGGTATTAGCAATGACGTTGGGATGTATCTGGTGATCAATAAAGTGGGTATTAGCAATGTCCCTGGGATGTAACCAGGTTCAATAAAGTGGGATATTGCAATGGCACTGGGATGTGACCGGTGATTAATCAAATGGCATTAGCAATGGCACTGGAATGTAACTGGTGATCAATAAAGTGGGCATTAGCAAAGGCACTGGGATGTCACTGGTGATCAATAAAGTGGCATTAGATGTGGCATTGGAATGTAACCGGTGATCACAAAGTGGGTATCAGCATTGGCACTGGGATGTAACTGGTGGTCAATAAAGTGGCATTAGCAATGGCACTGGTGGTGATCAATAAAGTGGGTATCAGAAATGGTACTGAAATGTACCTGGTGATCAATAATGTGGGCATTAGCAATGGCACGGATATGTAACCGGTGATCAATAAACTGGCATTAGCAATGGCACTGGGTTGTAACCGGGGATCAAAAAAGTGGGTATTTGCAATGGCATTGCTATGTAACCGGTGATCAATATAGTGGGTATTAGCAATGGCACTGGGATGTAACCGGTGATCGATAAAATGGGTATTAGCAATGGCACTGGGATGTAACTGGTGATCCATAAAGTGGGTACTAGCAACGGCACTGAGATGTAACCGGTGATCAATAAAGTGGCATTAGCAATGGCAATGGGATGTAACCGGTGATCAATAAAGTGGGTATTAGAAATGGCACTGGGATTTAACCGGTGATCAATACTTTGGTATTACCACTGGCACTGGGATATAACTGGTGATCAATAAACTGGGTATTAGCTATTGCACTGGGATGTAACCAATGATCAATAAACTTCCGTTAGCAATGACATTGGGATGTAACCGGTGATCAATAAAGTGGGCATTAGCAGTGGCACTGGGATTTAACCAGTGATCAATAAAGTGGGCATTAGCAATGGCCCTGGGATGTAAGGGGTGATCTATAAAGTGGGTATTAGCAATGACACGGTGATGTTACCTGTCAGGAATGGTCAAATCCCCGTCCAGATTTTATCCTCAACTTCATTCTACCCGATCTACAGAAAGTCGAAGAGATTTAGCAGGCCATTTCCCTACCTTGGTTGAAGCCAGTTAGTAGCCCGGTATTTTGCCAAGATAGTTTAAACCTTCCTGTTTTCCCCTTGTTCACGCAGCGGGTTAGCGTTCTAGCATTTTGACCTCCCACTCGCGCAGGTGGACATTTGGTGCGCGAGCAATTAAGCCGCTGCGCACTTCAACTGATAATTCTCGGGAGACGGCAGCATATTTCGTGCTCCCGTTTTCGACCGCATCCTTTGGCGGTTATTCTTGTCACAACCGTTCAGGTTTCCTGCCCCTTCCCTCTTTTGACCTGTATTCGCAATCCTGAGGTGTTTACTGAAGAGTTCCAGTGGAGTTTCTGACTCCGTATTCCCGCCCTCTATTCCTAGCTGCAGTTCGAGTCCTCATTCCGTCTGTGGAGCAGTGTTTCCTGAAGAGACTCCTGGTTGTGTGTAGCTGGTAAGATCCACCCAGTTTTCTTACCGCTTTGGCTACAGTGAATTCCTGTGTTTTCCTCTGGATATAGAGGCTCTTGTTCACGACTTGCTCACTCATTCTATTCTTGAAGATTCAGCCAGCCTCTAGAGTACTATATCCATTTAGACTTTACAGAGACTTCGACAGTTGTTTGGATATACGAGGCACAAGACTTTTGTTCCTTCTTGTGTGAGCGCTTTTGGACAAGATTTAGTAGCGCTATTTACAAGAAGTTAGTCAACTTCCTGATAGTCTTCTGGAGAGCAGTATTTCGGCTTTTGACAGAATTCAACAGTAATAGAAAGCCAGTCAGCTACCTCAAGTAGATGAAAATATATATATATATATTTTTTTGCTTACCACCTCTAGAGAAGATCTCCAGAAGCAGTCAATAGAGACATTATCTTGAAGATAAAGTTGACAGTATAATTTAGAGTATTCTAATATTCATTCACCAAAACCAAGAGAGAAGCAATTGCACACACAAGGTCAGGTAAAGAGACAGAGCAGGATTACTGAATAAAATCTCTAGTCAGGTTTATTAGAACTATAGTAATAGTTTGCTTGTTGTTTCAGGTGACGCATCTCATAGCAGAAGAATTGAGGTGAAGACACCAGAGTGGCAGTCTCTCTGTTTTTTCTTCCACTTCCCCTTTCCCCCTCATCTCTGAGTCCAGAGTCCTCTGGGTCAGGAGTGTAGGGGAGTTGGGAATTAAGCTTCACTCTTCGGCCAGACGCTCCCACAGAATCTGGAATTCCAGGTACTGATTCTTGACATTACCAGTGATCGATGAAATGGGTATTAGCAATGGCACTGGGATGTAACAAGTGATCCATAAAGTAGGTACTAGCAATGGCACTGGGATATAACAAGTGACCCATAAAATGGGTACTAGCAATGGCACTGGGATGTAATTGGTGATCAATAAAGTGGCATTAACAATGGCACTGGGATGTAACCAGTGATCAATAAAGTGGGCGTTAGGAATGGCACTTGGATGTAACAGGTGATCAATATTTGGTATTAGCAATTGCACTAGGATATAACCGGTGATCAATAAACTGGGTATTAGCTATGGCATTGGGATGTAACTGGTGATCAATAAACTTGCGTTATCAATGACACTAGAATGCAACAGGGGATCAATAAAGTGGGTATTAGCAATGGCACTGGGATGTAACCTGAGATCCATAAAGTGGATATTAGCAATGGCACTGGGATGTAACCGGTGATCGATAAAGTGGTTTTTAGCAATGGCACTAAGATGTAACCGGTAATCAATAAAGTGGGTATTAGCAATGGCACTGGGATGTAATTTGTGATCAATAAAGTGGCATTAGCAATGGCACTGGGATGTTACCGGTGATCAATAAAGTGGGTGTTAGGAATGGCACTGGAATGTAACAGGTAATCAATATTTGGTATTAGCAATGGCACTAGGATATAACCGGTGATCAATAAACTGGGTATTAGCTATGGCACTGGGATGTAACCGGTGATCAATAAACTTGCATTATCAATGACACTAGGATGCAACAGGGGATCAATAAAGTGGGTATTAGCTATAGCACTGGGATGTAACCAGTGATCAATAAACTTGCGTTATCAATGACACAAGGATGGAACAGGGGATCAATAAAGTGGGTATTAGCAATGGCACTGGGATGTAACCGGTGATCCATAAAGTGGATATTAGTAATGGAATTTGGATGCAACCGGTGATCAATAAACTTGCATTATCAATGACACTAGGATGCAACAGGGGATCAATAAAGTGGGTATTAGCTATAGCACTGGGATGTAACCGGTGATCAATAAACTTGCGTTATCAATGACACTAGGATGCAACAGGGGATCCATAAAGTGGATATTAGCAATGGCACTGGGATGTAACCGGTAATCGATAAAGTGGGCATTAGCTATGGCACTGGGATGTAACCGGTGATCAATAAACTTGCATTATCAATGACACTAGGATGCAAGAGGAGATCAATAAAGTGGGTATTAGCTATAGCACTGGGATGTAACCGATGATCAATAAACTTGCGTTATCAATGACACTAGGATGCAACAGGGGATCCATAAAGTGGGTACTAGCAATGGCACTGGGATGTAACCGGTGATCAATAAGGTGGGCGTTAGGAATGGCACTGGGATGTAACAGGTGATCAATATTTGGTATTAGCAATGGCACTAGCATATAACTGGTGATCAATAAACTGGGTATTAGCTATAGCACTGGGCTGTAACCGGTGATCAATAAACTTGCGTTATCAATGACACTAGAATGCAACAGGGGATCAATAAAGTGGGTATTAGCAATGGCACTGGGATGTAACCGATGATCCGTAAAGTGGATATTAGTAATGAAATTGGGATGTAACCCGTGATCAATAAACCTGCATTATCAATGACACTAGGATGCAACAGGGGATCAATAAAGTGGGTATTAGCTATAGCACTGGGATGTAACCGGTGATCAATAAACTTGCGTTATCAATGACACTAGGATGCAACAGGGAATCAATAAAGTGGGTTTTAGCAATGGCACTGGGATGATACCGGTGATCCATAAAGTGGATATTAGCAATGGCACTGGGATGTAACCAGTGATCGATAAAGTGGTTATTAGCAATGGCACTAAGATGTAACCGGTAATCGATAAAGTGGTTATTAGCAATGGCACTGGGATATACCAAGGGATCCATAAAGTGGGTACTAGCAATGGCACTGAGATGTAATTGGTGATCAATAAAGTGGCATTAGCAATGACACTGGGATGTAACCGGTGATCAATAAAGTGGGTGTTAGGAATGGCAGTGGAATGTAACAGGTGATCAATATTTGGTATTAGCAATGGCACTAGGATATAACCGGTGATCAATAAACTGGGTATTAGCTATGGCACTGGGATGTAACCGGTGATCAATAAACTTGCATTATCAATGACACTAGGATGCAACAGGGGATCAATAAAGTGGGTATTAGCTATGGCAATGGGATGTAACCGGTGATCAATAAACTTGCGTTATCAATGACACTAGGATTCAACAGGGGATCAATAAAGTGGGTTTTAGCAATGGCACTGGGATATAACAACTGATTAATAAAGTGGGTACTAGAAATGGCACTTGGATATAACAAGTGATCCATAAAGTGGGTACTAGCAATGGCACTGGGATGTAACCGTTGATCAATAAAGTGGGCGTTAGGAATGGCACTGGGATGTAACAGGTGATCAATATTTGGTATTAGCAATGGCACTAGGATGTAACCGGTGATCAATAAACTGAGTATTAGCTATGGCACTGGGATGTAACCGGTGATCAATAAATTAGCGTTATCAATGACACTAGAATGCAACAGGGGATCAATAAAGTGGGTATTAGCAATGGCACTGGGATGTAACCTGTGATCCATAAAGTGGATATTAGCAATGGCACTGGGATGTAACCGGTGGTCGATAAAGTGGTTATTAGCAATGGCACTGGGATGTAACCGGTGATCAATAAACTTGCATTATCAATGACACTAGGATGCAACAGGGAATCAATAAAGTGGGTTTTAGCAATGGCACTGGGATGATACCGCTGATCCATGAAGTGGATATTACCAATGGCACTGGGATATAACCAGTGATCAATAAACTGGGTATTAACTATGGCACTGGGATGTAACCGGTGATCAATAAACTTGTGTTATCAATGACACTAGAATGCAACAGGGGATCAATAAAGTGGGTATTAGCAATGGCACTGGGATGTAACCTGTGATCCATAAAGTGGATATTAGCAATGGCACTGGGATGTAACCGGTAATCGATAAAGTGGGTATTAGCAATGGCACTGGGATGTAACCTGTGATCCATAAAGTGGTTATTAGCAATGGCACTAAGATGTAACCGGTAATCGATAAAGTGGGTATTAGCAATGGCACTGGGATATAATCAGTGATCAATAAACTGGGTATTAGCAATGGCACTGGGATGTAACCGGTGATCAATAAAGTGGTTATTAGCATTGGCACTAGGATATACCAAGTGATCCATAAAGTGGGTACTAGCAATGGCACTGGGTTGTAATTGGTGATCAATAAAGTGGCATTAGCGATGACACTGGGATGTAACCGGTGATCAATAAAGTGGGTGTTAGGAATGGCACTGGAATGTAACAGGTGATCAATATTTGGTATTAGCAATGGCACTAGGATATAACCGGTGATCAATAAACTGGGTATTAGCTATGGCACTGGGATGTAACCGGTGATCAATAAACTTGCGTTATCAATGACACTAGAATGCAACAGGGGATCAATAAAATGGGTATTAGCAATGGCACTGGGATGTAACCTGTGATCCATAAAGTGGATATTAGCAATGGCACAGGGATGTAACCGGTGATCGATAAAGTGGTTATTAGCAATGGCACTGGGATGTAACCGGTGATCAATAAACTTGCAATATCAATGACACTAGGATGCAACAGGGGATCAATAAAGTGGGTATTAGCTATAGTACTGGGATGTAACCGGTGATCAATAAACTTGCGTTATCAATGACACAAGGATGCAACAGGGGATCAATAAAGTGGGTATTAGCAATGGCACTGGGATGTAACCGGTGATCCATAAAGTGGATATTAGTAATGGAATTGAGATGTAACCGGTGATCAATAAACTTGCATTATCAATGACACTAGGATGCAACATGGGATCAATAAAGTGGGTATTAGCTATAGCACTGGGATGTAACCGGTGATCAATAAACTTGCGTTATAATTGACACTAGGATGCAACAGGGGATCAATAAAGTGGGTTTTAGCAATGGCACTGGGATGTAACCGGTGATCGATAAAGTGGTTATTAGCAATGGCACTGGGATATACCAAGTGATCCATAAAGTGGATACTAGCAATGGCACTGGGATATAACAGGTGATCCATAAAGTGGGTACTAGCAATGGCACTGGGATGTAACCAGTGATCAATAAAGTGGGCGTTAGGAATGGCACTAGGATGTAACAGGTGATCAATATTTGGTATTAGCAATGGCACTAGCATATAACCGGTGATCAATAAACTGGGTATTAGCTATGGCACTGGGATGTAACCGTTGATCAATAAACTTACGTTATCAATGACACTAGAATGCAACAGGGGATCAATAAAGTGGGTATTAGCAATGGCACTGGGATGTAACCTGTGATCCATAAAGTGGATATTAGCAATGGCACAGGGATGTAACCGGTAATCGATAAAGTGGGTATTAGTAATGGAATTGGGATTTAACCGTTAGTCAATAAACCTGCATTATCAATGACACTAGGATGCAACAGGGGATCAATAAAGTGGGTATTAGCTATAGCACTGGGATGTAACCGGTGATCCATGAAGTGGATATTAGTAATGGAATTGGGATTTAACCGTTGATCAATAAACCTGCATTATCAATGACACTAGGATGCAACAGGGGATCAATAAAGTGGGTATTAGCTATAGCACTGGGATGTAACCGGTGATCAATAAACTTGCGTTATCAATGACACTAGAATGCAACAGGGGATCAATAAAGTGGGTATTAGCTATAGCACTGGGATGTAACCGGTGATCCATGAAGTGGATATTAGTAATGGAATTGGGATTTAACCGTTGATCAATAAACCTGCATTATCAATGACACTAGGATGCAACAGGGGATCAATAAAGTGGGTATTAGCTATAGCACTGGGATGTAACCGGTGATCAATAAACTTGCGTTATCAATGACACTAGGATGCAACAGGGAATCAATAAAGTGGGTTTTAGCAATGGCAGGGGGATGATACCGGTGATCCATGAAGTGGATATTACCAATGGCACTGGGATATAACCAGTGATCAATAAACTGGGTATTAGCTATGGCACTGGGATGTAACCTGTGATCCATAAAGTGGATATTAGCAATGGCACTAAGATGTAACCGGTAATCGATAAAGTGGGTATTAGCAATGGCACTGGGATATAACCAGTGATCAATAAACTGGGTATTAGCTATGGCACTGGGATGTAACCGGTGATTGATAAAGTGGTTATTAGCAATGGCACTAAGATGTAACCGGTAATCAATAAAGTGGGTATTAGCAATGGCACTGGGATATAATCAGTGATCAATAAAATGGGCATTAGCAATGGCACTGGGATGTAACCGGTGATCGATAAAGTGGTTATTAGCAATGGCACTGGGATATACCAAGTGATCCATAAAGTGGGTACTAGCAATGGCACTGGGATGTAATTGGTGATCAATAAAGTGGCATTAACAATGGCACTGGGATGTAACCGGTGATCAATAAAGTGGTTGTTAGGAATGGCACTGGAATGTAACAGGTGATCAATATTTGGCATTAGCAATGGCACTAGGATGTAACCGGTGATCAATAAACTGGGTATTAGCTATGGCACTGGGATGTAACCGGTGATCAATACATTTTCGTTATCAATGACACTAGAATGCAACAGGGGATCAATAAAGTGGGTATTAGCAATGGCACTGGGATGTAACCTGTGATCCATAAAGTGGGTATTAGCAATGGCACTGGGATGTAACCTGTGATCCATAAAGTGGATATTAGCAATGGCACTGGGATGTAACCGGTGGTCGATAAAGTGGTTATTAGCAATGGCACTGGGATGTAACCTGTGATCCATAAAGTGGATATTAGCAATGGCACTGGGATGTAACCGGTGGTCGATAAAGTGGGTATTAGCAATGGCACTGGGATGTAACCGGTAATCAATAAAGTGGGTATTAGCAATGGCACTGGGATGTAACCTGTGATCCATAAAGTGGATATTACAAATGGCACTGGGATGTAACCGGTAATCAATAAAGTGGGTATTAGCAATGGCACTGGGATGTAACCTGTGATCCATAAAGTGGTTATTAGCAATGGCACTGAGATGTAACCGGTAATCAATAAAGTGGGTATTAGCAATGGCACTGGGTTGTAACCTGTGATCCATAAAGTGGATATTAGCAATGGCACTGGGATGTAACCGGTGGTCGATAAAGTGGTTATTAGCAATGGCACTGGGATGTAACCGGTAATCAATAAAGTGGGTATTAGCAATGGCACTGGGATGTAACCTGTGATCCATAAAGTGGATATTAGCAATGGCACTGGGATGTAACCGGTGATCGATAAAGTGGTTATTAGCAATGGCACTGGGATATACCAAGTGATCCATAAAGTGGATACTAGCAATGGCACTGGGATATAACAGGTGATCCATAAAGTGGGTACTAGCAATGGCACTGGGATGTAACCAGTGATCAATAAAGTGGGCGTTAGGAATGGCACTGGGATGTAACAGGTGATCAATATTTGGTATTAGCAATGGCACTAGCATATAACCGGTGATCAATAAACTGGGTATTAGCTATGGCACTGGGATGTAACCGTTGATCAATAAACTTACGTTATCAATGACACTAGAATGCAACAGGGGATCAATAAAGTGGGTATTAGCAATGGCACTGGGATGTAACCTGTGATCCATAAAGTGGATATTAGCAATGGCACAGGGATGTAACCGGTAATCGATAAAGTGGGTATTAGTAATGGAATTGGGATTTAACCGTTGATCAATAAACCTGCATTATCAATGACACTAGGATGCAACAGGGGATCAATAAAGTGGGTATTAGCTATAGCACTGGGATGTAACCGGTGATCCATGAAGTGGATATTAGTAATGGAATTGGGATTTAACCGTTGATCAATAAACCTGCATTATCAATGACACTAGGATGCAACAGGGGATCAATAAAGTGGGTATTAGCTATAGCACTGGGATGTAACCGGTGATCAATAAACTTGCGTTATCAATGACACTAGAATGCAACAGGGGATCAATAAAGTGGGTATTAGCTATAGCACTGGGATGTAACCGGTGATCCATGAAGTGGATATTAGTAATGGAATTGGGATTTAACCGTTGATCAATAAACCTGCATTATCAATGACACTAGGATGCAACAGGGGATCAATAAAGAAGGTATTAGCTATAGCACTGGGATGTAACCGGTGATCAATAAACTTGCGTTATCAATGACACTAGGATGCAACAGGGAATCAATAAAGTGGGTTTTAGCAATGGCAGGGGGATGATACCGGTGATCCATGAAGTGGATATTACCAATGGCACTGGGATATAACCAGTGATCAATAAACTGGGTATTAGCTATGGCACTGGGATGTAACCTGTGATCCATAAAGTGGATATTAGCAATGGCACTAAGATGTAACCGGTAATCGATAAAGTGGGTATTAGCAATGGCACTGGGATATAACCAGTGATCAATAAACTGGGTATTAGCTATGGCACTGGGATGTAACCGGTGATTGATAAAGTGGTTATTAGCAATGGCACTAAGATGTAACCGGTAATCAATAAAGTGGGTATTAGCAATGGCACTGGGATATAATCAGTGATCAATAAAATGGGCATTAGCAATGGCACTGGGATGTAACCGGTGATCGATAAAGTGGTTATTAGCAATGGCACTGGGATATACCAAGTGATCCATAAAGTGGGTACTAGCAATGGCACTGGGATGTAATTGGTGATCAATAAAGTGGCATTAACAATGGCACTGGGATGTAACCGGTGATCAATAAAGTGGTTGTTAGGAATGGCACTGGAATGTAACAGGTGATCAATATTTGGCATTAGCAATGGCACTAGGATGTAACCGGTGATCAATAAACTGGGTATTAGCTATGGCACTGGGTTGTAACCGGTGATCAATACATTTTCGTTATCAATGACACTAGAATGCAACAGGGGATCAATAAAGTGGGTATTAGCAATGGCACTGGGATGTAACCTGTGATCCATAAAGTGGGTATTAGCAATGGCACTGGGATGTAACCTGTGATCCATAAAGTGGATATTAGCAATGGCACTGGGATGTAACCGGTGGTCGATCAAGTGGTTATTAGCAATGGCACTGGGATGTAACCTGTGATCCATAAAGTGGATATTAGCAATGGCACTGGGATGTAACCGGTGGTCGATAAAGTGGGTATTAGCAATGGCACTCGGATGTAACCGGTAATCAATAAAGTGGGTATTAGCAATGGCACTGGGATGTAACCTGTGATCCATAAAGTGGATATTAGCAATGGCACTGGGATGTAACCGGTAATCAATAAAGTGGGTATTAGCAATGGCACTGGGATGTAACCTGTGATCCATAAAGTGGTTATTAGCAATGGCACTGAGATGTAACCGGTAATCAATAAAGTGGGTATTAGCAATGGCACTGGGATGTAACCAGTGATCCATAAAGTGGATATTAGCAATGGCACTGGGATGTAACCGGTGGTCGATAAAGTGGTTATTAGCAATGGCACTGGGATGTAACCGGTAATCAATAAAGTGGGTATTAGCAATGGCACTGGGATGTAACCTGTGATCCATAAAGTGGATATTAGCAATGGCACTGGGATGTAACCGGTAATCGATAAAGTGGGCATTAGCTATGGCACTGGGATGTAACCGGTGATCAATAAACTTGAATTATCAATGACACTAGGATGCAAGAGGAGATCAATAAAGAGGGTATTAGCTATAGCACTGGGATGTAACCGATGATCAATAAACTTGCGTTATCAATGACACTAGGATGCAACAGGGGATCAATAAAGTGGGTTGTAGCAATGGCACCGGGATGTAACAAGTGATCCATAAAGTGGATACTAGCAATGGCACTGGGATATAACAGGTGATCCATAAAGTGGGTACTAGCAATGGCACTGGGATGTAACCAGTGATTAATAAAGTGGGCGTTAGGAATGGCACTGGGATGTAACAGGTGATCAATATTTGGTATTAGCAATGGCACTAGCATATAACCGGTGATCAATAAACTGGGTATTAGCTATGGCACTGGGATGTAACCGTTGATCAATAAACTTACGTTATCAATGACACTAGAATGCAACAGGGGATCAATAAAGTGGGTACTAGCAATGGCACTGGGATGTAACCAGTGATCAATAAAGTGGGCGTTAGGAATGGCACTGGGATGTAACAGGTGATCAATATTTGGTATTAGCAATGGCACTAGCATATAACCGGTGATCAATAAACTGGGTATTAGCTATGGCACTGGGATGTAACCGTTGATCAATAAACTTACGTTATCAATGACACTAGAATGCAACAGGGGATCAATAAAGTGGGTATTAGCAATGGCACAGGGATGTAACAGGTGATCGATAAAGTGGTTATTAGCAATGGCACTAAGATGTAACCGGTAATCGATAAAGTGGGTATTAGCTATGGCACTGGGATGTAACCGGTGATCCATGAAGTGGATATTAGTAATGGAATTGGGATTTAACCGTTGATCAATAAACCTGCATTATCAATGACACTAGGATGCAACAGGGGATCAATAAAGTGGGTATTAGCTATAGCACTGGGATGTAACCGGTGATCAATAAACTTGCGTTATCAATGACACTAGGATGCAACAGGGAATCAATAAAGTGGGTTTTAGCAATGGCAGGGGGATGATACCGGTGATCCATGAAGTGGATATTACCAATGGCACTGGGATATAACCAGTGATCAATAAACTGGGTTTAGCTATGGCACTGGGATATAACCAGTGATCAATAAACTGGGTATTAGCTATGGCACTGGGATGTAACCTGTGATCAATAAACTGGGTATTAGCTATGGCACTGGGATGTAACCGGTGATCAATAAACTTGCGTTATCAATGACACTAGAATGCAACAGGGGATCAATAAAGTGGGTATTAGCAATGGCACTGGGATGTAACCAGTGATCGATAAAGTGGTTATTAGCAATGGCACTAAGATGTAACCGGTAATCAATAAAGTGGGTTTTAGCAATGGCACTGGGATATAAACAGTGATCAATAAAATGGGTATTAGCAATGGCACTGGGATGTAACCGGTGATCGATAAAGTGGTTATTAGCAATGGCACTGGGATATACCAAGTGATCCATAAAGTGGGTACTAGCAATGGCACTGGGATGTAATTGGTGATCAATAAAGTGGCATTAACAATGGCACTGGGATGTAACCGGTGATCAATAAAGTGGTTGTTAGGAATGGCACTGGAATGTAACAGGTGATCAATATTTGGCATTAGCAATGGCACTAGGATGTAACCGGTATCAATAAACTGGGTATTAGCTATGGCACTGGGATGTAACCGGTGATCAATAAATTTTCGTTATCAATGACACTAGAATGCAACAGGGGATCAATAAAGTGGGTATTAGCAATGGCACTTGGATGTAACCTGTGATCCATAAAGTGGATATTAGCAATGGCACTGGGATGTAACCGGTGGTCGATAAAGTGGTTATTAGCAATGGCACTCGGATGTAACCGGTAATCGATAAAGTGGGCATTAGCTATGGCACTGGGATGTAACCGGTGATCAATAAACTTGAATTATCAATGACACTAGGATGCAAGAGGAGATCAATAAAGAGGGTATTAGCTATAGCACTGGGATGTAACCGATGATCAATAAACTTGCGTTATCAATGACACTAGGATGCAACAGGGGATCAATAAAGTGGGTTGTAGCAATGGCACCGGGATGTAACAAGTGATCCATAAAGTGGGTACTAGCAATGGCACTGGGATGTAACCGGTGATCAATAAAGTGGGCGTTAGGAATGGCACTGGGATGTAACAGGTGATCAATATTTGGTATTAGCAATGGCACTAGCATATAACCGGTGATCAATAAACTGGGTATTAGCTATGGCACTGGGATGTAACCGGTGATCAATAAACTTGCTTTATCAATGACACTAGAATGCAACAGGGGATCAATAAAGTGGGTATTAGCAATGGCACTGGGATGTAACCTGTGATCCATAAAGTGGATATTAGCAATGGCACTGGGATGTAACCGGTGACCGATAAAGTGGTTATTAGCAATGGCACTAAGATGTAACCGGTAATCGATAAAGTGGGTATTAGCAATGGCACTGGGATATAATCAGTGATCAATAAACTGTGTATTAGCAGAGGCACTGGGATGTAACCGGTGATCCATAAAGTGGATATTAGTAATGGAATTGGGATGTAAACGGTGATCAATAAACCTGCATTATCAATGACACTAGGATGCAACAGGAGATCAATAAAGTGGGTATTAGCTATAGCACTGGGATGTAACCGGTGATCAATAAACTTGCGTTATCAATGACACTAGGATGCAACAGGGAATCAATAAAGTGGGTTTTAGCAATGGCAGGGGGATGATACCGGTGATCCATGAAGTGGATATTACTAATGGCACTGGGATATAACCAGTGATCAATAAACTGGGTATTAGCTATGGCACTGGGATGTAACCGGTGATCGATAAAGTGGTTATTAGCAATGGCACTAAGATGTAACCGGTAATCGATAAAGTGGGTATTAGCAATGGCACTGGGATATAATCAGTGATCAATAAACTGTGTATTAGCAGAGGCACTGGGATGTAACCGGTGATCGATAAAGTGTTTATTAGCAATGGCACTGGGATATACCAAGTGATCCATGAAGTGGGTACTAGCAATGGCACTTGGATGTAATTGGTGATCAATAAAGTGGCATTAGCAATGGCACTGGGATGTAACCGGTGATCAATAAAGTGGGTGTTAGGAATGGCACTGGAATGTAACAGGTGATCAATATTTGGTATTAGCAATGGCACTAGGATATAACCGGTGATCAATAAACTGGGTATTAGCTACGGCACTGGGATGTAACCGGTGATCAATAAACTTGCGTTATCAATGACACTAGAATGCAACAGGGGATCAATAAAATGGGTATTAGCAATGGCACTGGGATGTAAACTGTGATCCATAAAGTGGATATTAGCAATGTCACTGGGATGTAACCGGTGATCGATAAAGTGGGTATTAGCTATGGCACTGGGATGTAACCGGTGATCAATAAAGTGGATATTAGCAATGTCACTGGGATGTAACCGGTGATCGATAAAGTGGGTATTAGCAATGGCACTAAGATGTAACCGGTAATCGATAAAGTGGGTATTAGCTATGGCACTGGGATGTAACCGGTGATCAATAAACTTGCGTTATCAATGACACAAGGATGCAACAAGTGATCCATAAAGTGGGTACTAGCAATGGCACTGGGATATAACAGGTGATCCATAAAGTGGGTACTAGCAATGGCACTGGGATGGAACCGGTGATCAATAAAGTGGGCGTTAGGTATGGCACTGGGATGTAACAGGTGATCAATATTTGGTATTAGCAATGGCACTAGCATATAACCGGTGATCAATAAACTGAGTATTAGCTATGGCACTGGGATGTAACTGGTGATCAATAAACTTGCGTTATCAATGACACTAGGATGCAACAGGGGATCAATAAAGTGGGTTTTAGCAATGGCACTGGGATGTAACAAGTGATCCATATAGTGGGTGCTAACAATGGCACTGGGATATAACAGGTGATCCATAAAGTGGGTACTAGCAATGGCACTGGGGTGTAACCGGTGATCAATAAAGTGGGCGTTAGGAATGGCACTGGGATGTAACAGGTGATCAATATTTGGTATTAGCAATGGCACTAGCATATAACCGGTGATCAATAAAGTGGGTATTAGCTATGGCACTAAGATGTAACCGGTAATCGATCAAGTGGGTATTAGCTATGGCACTGGGATGTAACCGGTGATGCATAAAGTGGATATTAGTAATGGAATTGGGATGTAACCGGTGATCAATAAACCTGCATTATCAATGACACTAGGATGCAACAGGGGATCAATAAACTGGGTGTTAGCTATAGCACTGAGATGTAACCGGTGATCAATAAACTTGCGTTATCAATGACACTAGGATGCAACAGGGAATCAATAAAGTGGGTTTTAGCAATGGCACTGGGATGATACCGGTGATCCATGAAGTGGATATTACCAATGGCACTGGGATATAACCAGTGATCAATAAACTGGGTATTAGCTATGGCACTGGGATGTAACCGGTGATCAATAAACTTGCGTTATCAATGACACTAGAATGCAACAGGGGATCAATAAAGCGGATATTAGCAATGGCACTGGGATGTAACGGGTGATCGATAAAGTGGTTATTAGCAATGGCACTGTGATGTAACCGGTAATCGATAAAGTGGGTATTAGCAATGGCACTGGGATGTAACCGGTAATCGATAAAGTGGGTATTAGCAATGGCACTGGGATGTAACGGGTGATCGATAAAGTGGTTATTAGCAATGGCACTGTGATGTAACCGGTAATCGATAAAGCGGGTATTAGCAATGGCACTGGGATGTAACCGGTAATCGATAAAGTGGGTATTAGCAATGGCACTAAGATGTAACCGGTAATCGATAAAGTGGTTATTAGCAATGGCACTGGGATATACCTAGTGATCCATAAAGTGGGTACTAGCAATGGCACTGGGATGTAATTGGTGATCAATAAAGTGGCATTAGCAATGGCACTGGGATGTAACCGGTGATCAATAAAGTGGGTGTTAGGAATGGCACTGGAATGTAACAGGTGATCAATATTTGGTATTAGCAATGGCACTAGGATATAACCGGTGATCAATAAACTGGGTATTAGCTATGGCACTGGGATGTAACCGGTGATCAATAAACTTGCGTTATCAATGACACTAGAATGCAACAGGGGATCAATAAAATGGGTATTAGCAATGCCACTGGGATGTAACCGGTGATCGATAAAGTGGTTATTAGCAATGGCACTAAGATGTAACCGGTAATCGATAAAGTGGGTATTAGCTATGGCACTGGGATGTAACCGGTGATCAATAAACTTGCGTTATCAATGACACTAGGATGCAACAGGGGATCAATAAAGTGGGTATTAGCTATAGCACTGGGATGTAACCGGTGATCAATAAACTTGCGTTATCAATGACACAAGGATGCAACAAGTGATCCATAAAGTGGTTACTAGCAATGGCACTGGGATATAACAGGTGATCCATAAAGTGGGTACTAGCAATGGCACTGGGATGTAACCGGTGATCAATAAAGTGGGCGTTAGTTATGGCACTTGGATGTAACAGGTGATCAATATTTGGTATTAGCAATGGCACTAGCATATAACCGGTGATCAATAAACTGGGTATTAGCTATGGCACTGGGATGTAACCGGTGATCAATAAACTTGCGTTATCAATGACACTAGAATGCAACAGGGGATCAATAAAGTGGGTATTAGCAATGGCACTGGGATGTAACATGTGATCCATAAAGTGGATATTAGCAATGGCACTGGGATGTAACCGGTGATCGATAAAGTGGGTATTAGCAATGGCACTGGGATGTAACCGGTGATCCATAAAGTGGATATTAGTAATGGAATTGGGATGTATCCGGTGATCAATAAACCTGCATTATCAATGACACTAGGATGCAACAGGGGATCAATAAAGTGGGTATTAGCTATAGCACTGGGATGATACCGGTGATCCATGAAGTGGATATTACCAATGGCACTGGGATATAACCAGTGATCAATAAACTGGGTATTACCTATGGCACTGGGATGTAATCGGTGATCAATAAAGTGATATTAGCAATGGCACCGGGATGTAATCGGTGATCAATAAAGTGATATTAGCAATGGCACCGGGATGTAACCGGTGATCAATGAAGTGGGTGTTAGCAATGGCACTGGGATGTAACCGGTGATCAATAAGGTGGGTATTTGAAATTGCACTGGAATGTATCCTGTGATCACTAAAGTGGGTATTAGCAATGGCACTGGGATGTAACTGGTGATCAATAAAGTGGCATTAGCAATGGAACTGGGATAAAACCGTTGTCCAATAAAGTGGATATTGGCAATTGCACTGGGATGTAACCGGTGATCAATACAGTGGCATTAGCAATGGCACTGGGATGTATCTGGTGATCAATAAACTGGGTATTAGCAATGGCCCTGGGATGTAACCGGGTTCAATAAAGTAGGCTTTTGCAATGGCACTGGGATGTGAACGGTGATTAATCAAATGGCATCAGCAAAGGCACTGAATTGTAACTGGTGATCAATAACGTGGGCATTAGCGAAGGCACTGGTATGTAACTGGTGGTCAATAAAGTGGCATTAGCAATGGCACTGGTGGTGATCAATAAAGTGGGTATTAGAAATGGTACTGAAATGTACCTGGTGATCAATAAAGTAGGCATTAGCAATGGCACGGATATGTAACCGGTGATCAATAAACTGGCATTAGCAATGGCACTGGGTTGTAACCGGGGATCAAAAAAGTGGGTATTAGCAATGGCTTTTTGTTAGACGGGGACCGGGAGGGTCGGCCGAGGACAAGGGGAGAGGCCTCCGGTGAGGGCCGTCTCCAGCGATCGTACAGACAAGTAACTCCCCCCCCACAGATGGACACCACACAAGGATAAGGTTAACGTTCTTTATAGGCAATTCTTGAAGTACGGTGATACGATACAATGAGAGCAGGACACGAGGATCCTCTCAATTCTAGTCTCTTGACATGGAAAGGGGTAGCGGGACAGTCTTTGTTACCAATCTGGTACTGCGATGCGATGATGGTAGCTCACAATCCTCGAGCTCGGCGTTCGAGAGAGACGGGCCGCGGCAGCGCCAGCAGGTCCCGAGGTGGTCGTAGATAGGAACAGGCCGCGGCAGCGCCAGCAGGTCCCGATGAGGACGAAGGTTGCAAGAAGGCCGCAGCAGTGCCAGCAGGTCCAACGAGGATGAAGGTTGCAGAAGGCTGCGGCAGCGCCAGCAGGCAGGACAACAGTTCACAAGGCAGGGCTGCGGCAGCGCCAGCAGTCCGTCAAGGATGAGTTCTTCACGGTGTCTCTCGACTCCAAGATACAACTGCCTTCCTGCTCTGGAGCTGCCTCAGTTATAGGTCTGGCCCCCTTTAATGTCCGGACCCTCGCACTTGGAGGTCGGGAGGTCCGGGATGAGGGAGTCCAGACACCCAGCAGGGGGGTGGAACCAGCGCCCGGGGAGGCTGGGGGCGATCGGCACCTGGCGGGGGAGAGCCATCGACACTTCTTCCTCCCATTGACCTGCCAAGTGGTCCGTTCACCTCCTGGGTGGATGGTGGTGCTGGGATGTCGGGGCCTGGCCAGGCCCAGGGTTGGGGTCGAGCTGAGGCCACGCGGCCTCGTGGTGCTGTGTCCAAGATGGCGGCTGGGCCGGGCAATGGTGCTGACGGTGGCCCGGGCCAGTGATACAGAGATGTCCGGGAGCAGGAGTCCCGTAGGGGACGGTTTGCGGGTTGCTTCTGTGGGTAGCACCTGGAGAGCCGGTGTCCGGGCCCTGTCATGCGGGGAGGGAGCGAGCCCTTCATGTGGCCTGTCCAACATGCGTCCCCCCCAGCTGAAGGCGGGGAGAGTCACCCATCCTCTTGGGGACTTTCCTCGTCGAGGCGGAAAAAGCGTGACAGGCCATCCGCGTTGGCGTGATCCTGGCCAAGGCGGTGCTCCACAGTGAAGTCCATCCCCTGCAGGGAGATGGACCATCGCAATAGTTTGGGATTTTCCCCCCGCATGTGCATTAGCCATTGCAGGGGGCGATGATCTGTTTGCACCCGAAAGTGGGTACCGAAGAGGTAGGGCCGGAGCTTCTTGAGGGCCCACACTACTGCGAAGGCCTCCCTCTCGATGGTGCTCCAGCGCTGTTCTCGGGCCAGTAGGCGTCTGCTGATGAAGGCCACTGGTTGGTCAAGTCCATCGGGGTTCAGCTGGGAGAGGACGGCCCCGATGCCATGGTCGGAGGCATCAGTCTGGACGATGAACTCCCGGCTGTAGTCGGGAGCCTGGAGCACAGGGGCGGTGCACATGGCGGCCTTCAGCTTCTCGAAGGCCGCTTGACAGTCTGGAGTCCAGTTGACCATTTTTGGGTGTTTCTTGGATGTGAGCTCTGTGAGGGGCACCACAATGCTGCCATGGTCCTTCACAAACCGCCGGTAGTATCCGGTGAGCCCCAAGAAGGCTAGGACCTCGGTTTGCGTTACGGGGGGCTGCCAGGACTGGATGGCAGCGATCTTGAGCTGAAGGGGGCCACCAGACCGCTTCCCACTTATTGTCCGAGGTAGGTCACGGACCCTTGGCCAATTTGGCACTTGCTGGCCTTGATTGTGAGGCCGGCCTGTTGAAGGGCCTGCAGGACCTCTCGGAGGTGGCGGAGGTGGTCTGACCAGTGGCGGCTGTACACAGCAATATCGTCCAGGTAGGCGGCGCTGAACACTTCGAGGCCCGCCAATACCTGGTTCACAAGTCGTTGAAAAGTGGCTGGAGCGTTTTTCATGCCGAATGGCATCCCTTTGAAATGGTAGTGGCCATCCGGGATGGAGAAAGCGGATCGTTCTTGGGCCCTGGGGGTGAGGCCGATCTGCCAGTAGCCCGCTGTCAGGTCGAAGATGCTGAGGTAGCGGGCAGCCCCCATGCGGTCGACCAGTTCATCTGCTCGGGGGATGGGGTGAGCGTCGGTTCGGGTGACAGCGTTCAGACCCCGATAGTCGATGCAGAATCGGAGCTCAGGGGTGGTGCCTTGGGCAGCAGCTTTGGGGACCAGCACGACTGGGCTGGCCCAGGGGCTGTCCGAGGGCTCGATGACTCCGAGTGTGAGCATTTTTGACACTTCTTCTTGGATGCAGGCACGTACCCGATCTAGTACGCGGTACGCCTGATGTCGGATAGGGGGACTGTCCCCAGTGTCCACGTCGTGCAAGCACCAGGGGGTGACCCCTGGGGTGAGGGAAAATAGGGTCGCAAATTGCAGCAGGAGGGCCCGACAGTCTTGGCGCTGCTCCGGGGTCAGGGCATCTGAGAGTCGGACCCCGTCCACTGAACCATCTTTCTCCCGGGTCCTCAGTAGGTCAGGGAGGGGCTCGGAGTCTTCTTCCGCTCCACTGTCTGTAGCCATCAGTAGGCTGAGCTCCGAGCGCACAAAGTGGGGTTTGAGTCTGTTGGCGTGGAGGACCCGGAGGGGGTTCCGGGGAGATTCCATGTCGATGAGATAGGTGACGGGGCTCTTGCGCTCGACCACCTTGAAGGGCCCTGTCCACTTGTCCTGCAAGGCACAAGGTTCGGTGGGGGACATCACCCATACTTGCTGGCCAGGTTCGAACTCTATGGAGGAGGCATTTTGATCGTACCATTTCTTCATGTCCTCCTGACTGGCCTCAAGATTGGCTTTGGCGATCTCTCTGAATCGTCTGGTCTGATTGCGGAGGGTCAGGAGGTAGCGGGACAGTCTTTGTTACCAATCTGGTACTGCGATGCGATGATGGTAGCTCACAATCCTCGAGCTCGGCGTTCGAGAGGGACGGGCCGCGGCAGCGCCAGCAGGTCCCGAGGTGGTCGTAGATAGGAACGGGCCGCGGCAGCGCCAGCAGGTCCCGACGAGGACGAAGGTTGCAAGAAGGGCGCGGCAGCGCCAGCAGGTCCAACGAGGATGAAGGTTGCAGAAGGTTGCGGCAGCGCCAGCAGGCAGGACGACAGTTCAAAAAGGCAGGGCTGCGGCAGCGCCAGCAGTCCGTCAAGGATGAGTTCTTCACGGTGTCTCTCGACTCCAAGATACAACTGCCTTCCTGCTCTGGAGCTGCCTCAGTTATAGGTCTGGCCCCCTTTGATGTCCGGACCCTCGCACTTGGAGGTCGGGAGGTCCGGGATGAGGGAGTCCAGACACCCAGCAGGGGGGTGGAGCCAGTGCCCGGGGAGGCTGGGGGCGATCGGCACCTGGCGGGGGAGATCCATCGACACTTCTTCCTCCCATTGACCTGCCAAGTGGTCCATTCACCTCCTGGGTGGATGGTGGTGCCGGGATGTCGGGGCCTGGCCAGGCCCAGGGTTGGGGTCAAGCTGAGGCCACGCGGCCTCGGGGTGCAGTGTCCAAGATGGCGGCTGGGCCGGGCAATGGTGCTGATGGTGGCCCGGGCCAGTGATACAGAGATGTCCGGGAGCAGGAGTCCCGTAGGGGACGGTTTGCGGGTTGCTTCTGTGGGTAGCACCTGGAGAGCCGGTGTCCGGGCCCTGTCATGCGGGGAGGGAGCGAGCCCTTCATGTGGCCTGTCCAACACTTTTCTATGTAACTGGTGATCAATATAGTGGGTATTAATAATGGCACTGGGACGTAACCGGTGATCGGTAAAATGGGTATTAGCAATGGCACTGGGATGTAACTGATGATCCATAAAGTGGGTACTAGCAATGGCACTGAGATGTAACCGGTGATCAATAAACTTCCGTTAGCAATGACATTGGGATGTAACCGGTGATCAATAAACTTCCGTTAGCAATGACATTGGGATGTAACCGGTGATCAATAAAATGGGTATTAGCAATGGCACTGGGATGTAACCAGTGATCAATAAAGTGGGCATAAGCAATGGCCCTGGGATGTAACCGGTGATCTATAAAGTGGGTATTAGAAATTGCACTGTGATGTTACCAGTGATTGATGAAATGGGTATTAGCAATGGCACTGGGATGTAACAAGTGATCCATAAAGTGGGTACTAGCAATGGCATTGGGATGTAACAGGTGATCAATAAAAAGGGCGTTAGGAATGGCACTGGGATGTAACAGGTGATCAATATTTGGTATTAGCAATGGCACTTTGATATAACTGGTGATCAATAAACTGGGTATTAGCTATGACACTAGGATGCAACAGGGGATCAATAAAGTGGGTATTAGCAATGGCACTGGGATGTAACCTGTGATCCATAAAGTGGATATTAGCATTGGCACTGGGATGTAACCAGTGATCGATAAAGTGGTTATTAGCAATGGCACTAAGATCTAACCGGTAATCGATAAAGTGGGTATTAGCAATGGCACTGCGATATAATCAGTGATTAATAAGCTGGGTATTAGCTATGGCACTGGGATGTAACCGGTGATCAATAAACTTGCATTATCAATGACACTAGGATGCACCAGGGGATCAATAAAGTGGGTATTAGCTATGGAACTGGGATGTAACCGGTGATCAATAAACTTGAGTTATTAATGACACTAGGATGCAACAGGGGATCAATAAAGTGGGTATTATCTATGGCACTGGGATGTAACCGGTGATCAATAAACTTGAGTTATTAATGACACTCGGATGCAACAGGGGATCAATAAAGTGGGTATTAGTAATGGCACTGGATGATACCGGTGATCCATGAAGTGGATATTACCAATGGCACTGGGATATAGCCAGTGATCAATAAATTGGGTATTAGCTATGGCACTGGGATGTAACCGGTGATCAATAAACTTGTGTTATCAATGACACTAGGATGCAACAGGAGATCAACAATGTGGGTATTAGCAATGGCACTGGGATGTAATCGGTGATCAATAAAGTGGTATTAGCAATGGCACTGGAATGTAATCGGTGATCCATAAAGTGGGTATTAGAAATGGAACTGGGATTTAACTGGTTATCAATACTTTGGTATTAGCACTGGCGCTGGGATGTAACCGGTGATCAATAAACTTGCGTTATCAATGACAGTAGGATGCAACAGGGGATCAATAAAGTGGGTATTAGCTATAGCACTGGGATGTAACCGGTGATCAATAAACATGCGTTATCAATGACACTAGGATGCAACAGGGGATCAATAAAGTGGGTTTTAGCAATGGCACTGGGATGATACCGGTGATCCATGAAGTGGATATTACCAATGGCACTGGGATATAACCAGTGATCAATAAACTGGGTATTACCTATGGCACTGGGATGTAATCGGTGATCAATAAAGTGATATTAGCAATGGCACTGGGATGTAACCGGTGATCCATAAAGTGGGTATTAGAAATGGCACTGGGATGTAACCGATGATCAATAAACTTCCGTTAGCAATGAAACTGGAATGTAACCGGTGATCAATGAAGTGGGTGTTAGCAATGGCACTGGGATGTAACCGGTGATCAATAAGGTGGGTATTTGAAATTGGACTGGAATGTATCCTGTGATCACTAAAGTGGGTATTAGCAATGGCACTGGGATGTAACCGGTGATCAATAAAGTGGCATTAGCAATGGCACTGGGATAAAACCGTTGTCCAATAAAGTGGGTATTGGCAATTGCACTTGGATGTAACCGGTGATCAATACAGTGGCATTAGCAATGGCACTGGGATGTATCTGGTGATCAATAAAGTGGGTATTAGAAATGTCACATGGATGTAACCGATGATCGATAAAGTGGTTATTAGCAATGGCACTAAGATGTAACCGGTAATCGATAAAGTGGGTATTAGCTACGGCACTGGGATGTAACCGGTGATCAATAAACTTGCGTTATCAATGACACTAGGATGCAACAGGGGATCAATAAAGTGGGTATTAGCTATAGCACTGGGATGTAACTGGTGATCAATAAACTTGCGTTATCAATGACACAAGGATGCAACAAGTGATCCATAAAGTGGGTACAAGCAATGGCACTGGGATGTAACCGGTGATCAATAAAGTGGGCGTTAGGTATGGCACTGGGATGTAACAGGTGATCAATATTTGGTATTAGCAATGGCACTAGCATATAACCGGTGATCAATATACTGGGTATTAGCTATGGCACTGGGATGTAACCGGTGATCAATAAACTTGAGTTATCAATGACACTAGAATGCAACAGGGGATCAATAAAGTGGGTATTAGCAATGGCACTGGGATGTAACGTGTGATCCATAAAGTGGATGTTAGCAATGGCACTGGGATGTAACCGGTGATCGATAAAGTGGTTATTAGCAATGGCACTAAGATGTAACCGGTAATCGATAAAGTGGGTATTAGCTATGGCACTGGGATGTAACCGGTGATCCATAAAGTGGATATTAGTAATGGAATTGGGATGTAACCGGTGATCAATAAACCTGCATTATCAATGACACTACGATGCAACAGGGGATCAATAAAGTGGGTATTAGTTATAGCACTGGGATGTAACCGGTGATCAATAAACTTGCGTTATCAATGACACTAGGATGCAACAGGGGATCAATAAAGTGGGTTTTAGCAATGGCACTGGGATGATACCGGTGATCCATGAAGTGGATATTACCAATGGCACTGGGATATAACCTGTGATCAATAAACTGGGTATTACCTATGGCACTGGGATGTAATCGGTGATCAATAAAGTGATATTAGCAATGGCACCGGGATGTAACCGGTGATCTATAAAGTGGGTATTAGAAATGGCACTGGGATGTAACCGATGATTAATAAACTTCCGTTAGCAATGAAACTGGAATGTAACCGGTGATCAATGAAGTGGGTGTTAGCAATGGCACTGGGATGTAACCGGTGATCAATAAGGTGGGTATTTGAAATTGCACTGGAATGTATCCTGTGATCACTAAAGTGGGTGTTAGAACTGGCTATTTCTGGTAGGCTAAGGCTGACGCCAAAGCCAGGCAGAAACCACCATTCTAGTCAGGGCAAGGAAGTCACACGCCAAGATAACCTCTGCTCACCCCCTTGGTAGCTTGGCACAAGCAGTAAGGCTAAACTCGGAGGCAATGTGTAAAGCATTTGCGCCAGCGCACAACAGCAACAACATATTAGGCACACCGCAGAAGAGACTCCACACAAGGTTATTATAAAAATAACTTTTGTATTGTAAAAACACATCAGATAAAATCACACATATACATGGTGCCAACTGGCACGGGCAATATTCACAGGGATTATGTACACAAGACAGGGCCACAAGGGCCACTGTCATAGTCAGATATAGCACTTCTAGAATAAGAAATAATAAAACATAAAATGGTAATCACAAAGATAACAACCAGTAACCACTAGTAACAGGAACCAGGACCTTACTAGGACCACCTGTACTAAGAAAGAAGAACCACCTAAGTATCACACAGCATTAGGGGTCTAAGAAAGAATACATTACTCATGATGCAATAAACCTACATTCAGAGGAGTAGAAAAGACAACCACCTAAGTATCACTCAGCATTTAGGGGTCTAGGAAAAGGACACATTACCCATGATGCAATAACCTACATTCAGAGGAGTAAGAATAGAGCACATGATGCAATAAACTACATTCAGGGGTGCAGCGCAAGAAGACACATGATGACTAACCATTCAGAGGTGCAGCGCATGGAAAGGAAGACACATGATGCAGTAACACATTCAGAGGTGTTAAGAATAGGGCACATGATGCAATAAAATACATTCAGGGGTGCAGCGCAAGAGGACACATGATGACTAAACATTCAGAGGTGCAGCGCATGGAAAGGAAGACACATAATGCATAAACATTCAGAGGTGCCTAATAAATCAATAGCGCAAAAACACACAGTAGGCAATTACTATTTAAAAACATAGAAATCACATTGCGCCAACACTACATAAGCCACTACCTGTGGCAGTCCCTAGGCCAACTGGCCTTGTTGGGGCAAGGATGCCCTGGGTCCAAAGTCAGGGCGCGCTGCCATGCAGCGCCAGTCCAAAGTACAAAAGCCTAAACGTGGCAGTTGCCCACAAAGTGCTGGGCAACTGTGTACATCACAGAAAGGCCTAAACGTGGCAGGTGCCCACAAAGTGCTGGGCACCTGAAGAATCAACAAAACGGCGCCAGCTAAGCCACACAGGCTCTGAAGCCAACACTGCGCACGTTGGAGCCACACAGGCTCTGGCCAACACTGGTCAAACGTTGGAGCCACACAGGCTCTTAAAAACATATATGGCCCCTCTGAGCCACACAGGCTCTCTCAGCGTTGGGGCGACCCACTGCCAAACGGGGCCGCCCTGACTCTCCATTTACTTCATCGAATGTCCCCCAGAGCCTCTCTCAGGGCTCAACATCAACAATGCCCCCTTCGTTGGAGCCTCAAGGCTCTGGCGTAACGTTGGGGCGACCCACTGCCAACCGGGGCCGCCCGAGCACCAACACTGCCTCACCGGCACACAAAACTCCATCTGCTCCCTCCCGGAGCAGCAACAGCACTGCCCCCGTCTCACCCGGCCCCAGCCTAGACTCACCGGGCCGCTTCTGATGCAGGACGGGCGCCGGGATCCTCTCCAGTCCACCGGGGATCCTGGCCGTGCAGCGGAAGAGCGCCCAAACCTCGGAGCGCTCTAGGACATCACCGCTGGCGCCTGCAGGGCTCTCCCTTCGCATGGGAGCCCAGCACAGGCAGGCGCCCGCCTCGCTGCTTCACCCGGTCCCCCATCTCGGGACCGGGGCTTCGCAATCGCCGCCTCTCTCCTCTCGCTGCCGGCAGCCAATCCCAGCGCGGCAATGGGGCGGGACTTCCTCTGCAACCCGGAAGTCCCGCCTATGGTCAGGCGAAACGCTGCCTGACTTCCTGTGCGCAGCTCGGGCCGCGGCGGTGATTACGGGGGCAAATCGAGGGCTGGGCACCCTCAAAAGTAATATAAATTAGTTAAGCGAGGTAGGCACTCGCAAAGGGCCCCTGAACCGGAGAATGCCCGTGATTATAAAATAAAGTGCCCACGAAGCACTCGAGGCCACACAAAGGGCAGGAGCGCTTCCCACACGGGATAATCACAGCGCTCTGCCAGAAAGTCAAAAATAAAGCGCTCCCACGCGCTATAACAGCAGAAAGCACTCCCAGGTGCTTAGGACAGGAAAAGCAGCGCTCCCAAGCGCTAGAAGGTAAATCAAGCGCTTTCTGCAGGAAAATGCAGCTTCTCCATGCTGCTAAAGATCCAGAGATTCCAAGGGGGCAAAGTAAAGTCCCCCCCTCAGCCCAGGCAAGGCAGAGGGGTCCCCCAGAAGTCCAGGAAAGTCCATCAGGTGCCCAGGGGCTGGGCAGAGCCAGGGATTCCCCTTAGCTCAAGCAGCAGCAGCCCCTGGCAGATTCAAGTTGAAAACAAGAACAATTTGGAAGGGGATACAACCCCTTTTTATACAGTACAAAACCTTTGAAGTTCTTTGAAGTCCTTTGAAGCAGGCAGTGTGAGAACCAGCTGGACTGGTTTAGAGGGAAGTCCCCTTCAGTATCAGGGACAGAGGTGTCAGTCGCCCAGCGGGAGGTGGAGCCAGCTTTGTAGTTACACAGGAACAGCCCTTCACTATCAGGTGCCATCTCCTCCCACTTCCCTGGCAGCAGATGCTGTCTTTCATCCATGGGCTGACTTCAGACAACCTCCTGGGCTCTCCAGCCCCTGTCATCCTCAAACCAGACAGTCAATCCACAAGCAGGCCCATGCACTCTGGGCCAGGCTCACCAGCCAATCACACGCTAGCACCAACTTGCACAAATATGCCAACTTCCAAAAGTAGGACTTCTAGACTAGACACAGCCATGTCGCATACATCATTTTGCGGCATTCATTCTCACGAGTTCTCTCATACCAAACTCGCCCCTGCACTCCCCACGCATCAGGAACTACCATGGGCATACATATCCCCCATTCATTCCTATGGGAGGGCAGGTCACTCACCATTCATCCACAGAGAGCTCAAGCACTTCACACTGTACCACAGTGAAAAAGTGCGCAGAGGCCTAAAATCACAAATACCAGGTTCCATAAATAGGCTAGGAAAACGCAAAAAGTCTAGGGGTGAACCTGCCTAATGGGCCGGGTCCAACACAACCCCCTTCCAGCCAAAACGCAGGGTAGACCAATCACACCACTGATGGGCTTC
Organism: Lissotriton vulgaris; assembly: GCF_964263255.1. Lineage (NCBI taxonomy): Eukaryota > Metazoa > Chordata > Amphibia > Caudata > Salamandridae > Lissotriton > Lissotriton vulgaris. The sequence continues at coordinate 347,200 of NW_028253415.1, forward strand.
ACTGCTTTGGGCGACAAAACCACGGACACGGCCTTGCACAGCAGGGACACCGTCCAGTTTTTCGCCACTCTGAACCTACATGGTTTCCTCCAAATAATAACTCTCTGACTCAACTAGGGTACCCCACTGGTACACACTAGTCATCCACAGCCAAGACCAGGCCATAGGCCATCCAAATCACAGGTCCTAACTAATCCACAGAGTGGGGGGTAGTAACCCCTGGCATACAATAGCCATTCTCCACTCTCTCTCTCAGTGTAGCTACAACTACCACTGATCCAACAACCTAGGGACCATACCCTCAGGCTGACCAGAGGTCACGGGCAAGAATGCCCCACCCTACCTCTACTTCTGGGTTTCCGCACCCTCACAGAAAAGCACTTCACCAGAACACAATTCTCCTACCAGATCAGGACCTCACCCCATCACTGGTCTACCACCTGGAAACTATTTCACTTCTGAGGTACAAAGCACACAGCACAGTTCCTCTTCAAGCAGGTGGGGGGACACAGCACACAGCAAAGCCCCCTTTCCTCTACCTTAGTGAAAACAACAAACTGCAGGTGAGCCCCAGAACACACAGCAAGAGCAGCCCCCTCAGTCTCTTCAGCTGATCCACTTTGGTAGAGATTCCTCTTGACCTAGAAGTTTCCTAATCTCCCAACCTAAGATCTAAACCCTCAGGTTACACCGGGGTCAGAAGTAAGGACACCGTCCCTCTGCACCCCCTTCCAGTATCAGTATGTCTCAGGCTAGACAGAGCACACGCCAGCGGCGTATCAGCGACACACTCTCCTCCAGTACTCCTCCCAGGTCAGGCCACACCCCAACCTGGCTTTCCCCCCTCCTCGGGGAACGACCTCCAGAGGCCCCACAAATGGTCAAGCACTCTAGACAGTCAAATGCTCAGCGAGCCAGGACTTCTGCACCCTCCACTTAGGAGCGGTACTGCCCAACACTAGGACCGCCGGAGTTCTGGTTACAGACACTCCCCGTCCTCTAGACACAGGAAGATCCTCCTCAAATGACCTATGTACAGCTTAGGCCCCTGACCTGGCGCTCCCTTAAGGAACCCTCCAGGCCCTTAGATAGGGTTTCAGGCCAACGTGGAACACACCGTCCCATACTCACTCCGCCTCCACTGAGACAGGGCGTGAGCCCCTACACCCCTACCATACTACTGGGACCAAGCTGGGTTACACATGAACCTCTACCCCTTTACAGGATCATCAGATACACAAGCCACTCCTTTTGGAACCACTCCCTAATGCCTCTGCAAGACATCTAGCACACCGCCAGACATCCACCTTCTTGTCCAGTGCCTCTGCAGGACCTCCTGCACACCACCAGAGGTACACCTCTCATGCAAGCTCTTTAACAAAAAGAAAACTCACACCAACTCCTCCAGTTCAGCACATCACTCATTCGCACACTCCCCCCCCTCGGACTGGTAAGGCAGTTTCCACCACCCCTGATCACTCAACCTGACCACACGTGACACAGGTACCAAACTCTGGGAGCGGGGAATGGGAATTAACACACTGGACACATTAAAGCTGCCACCACTGGATCCTACCACACTGGGGAATCCAGACACACACACTACACTCAGGGAACAACCACCCTCCTGAGCTAGTCATTTCTCCTCACACTCCCTCTCTTCCATCTACCCACACAGGGACAGGATTTGGGATTGGACATTGGACCCAGCAAGGGATTCCTAAGCTATGGGAACCTCCCCCTCTACTGGCGTCCCGCCCTGTCAATTTCTCTCATCTGCCACTAAACATAAAGTGCAGAAACACATTTGAAAATGACACTTTGAGGAAAAAAATCAAAAACAATAATCCCAAACATGTGACTATCTGAAAAAAACAATTGCAGAGTTTTGTAATGTAGCCAGTTGTCGCTATGGCACTGCGCAAACACAAGTTCCAAATCCGCACCGCTGACCACCAATGTTAGAACTGGCTATTTCTGGTAGGCTAAGGCTGACGCCAAAGCCAGGCAGAAACCACCATTCTAGTCAGGGCAAGGAAGTCACACGCCAAGATAACCTCTGCTCACCCCCTTGGTAGCTTGGCACAAGCAGTAAGGCTAAACTCGGAGGCAATGTGTAAAGCATTTGCGCCAGCGCACAACAGCAACAACATATTAGGCACACCACAGAAGAGACTCCACACAAGGTTATTATAAAAATAACTTTTGTATTGTAAAAACACATCAGATAAAATCACACATATACATGGTGCCAACTGGCACGGGCAATATTCACAGGGATTATGTACACAAGACAGGGCCACAAGGGCCACTGTCATAGTCAGATATAGCACTTCTAGAATAAGAAATAATAAAACATAAAATGGTAATCACAAAGATAACAACCAGTAACCACTAGTAACAGGAACCAGGACCTTACTAGGACCACCTGTACTAAGAAAGAAGAACCACCTAAGTATCACACAGCATTAGGGGTCTAAGAAAGAATACATTACTCATGATGCAATAAACCTACATTCAGAGGAGTAGAAAAGACAACCACCTAAGTATCACTCAGCATTTAGGGGTCTAGGAAAAGGACACATTACCCATGATGCAATAACCTACATTCAGAGGAGTAAGAATAGAGCACATGATGCAATAAACTACATTCAGGGGTGCAGCGCAAGAAGACACATGATGACTAACCATTCAGAGGTGCAGCGCATGGAAAGGAAGACACATGATGCAGTAACACATTCAGAGGTGTTAAGAATAGGGCACATGATGCAATAAAATACATTCAGGGGTGCAGCGCAAGAGGACACATGATGACTAAACATTCAGAGGTGCAGCGCATGGAAAGGAAGACACATAATGCATAAACATTCAGAGGTGCCTAATAAATCAATAGCGCAAAAACACACAGTAGGCAATTACTATTTAAAAACATAGAAATCACATTGCGCCAACACTACATAAGCCACTACCTGTGGCAGTCCCTAGGCCAACTGGCCTTGTTGGGGCAAGGATGCCCTGGGTCCAAAGTCAGGGCGCGCTGCCATGCAGCGCCAGTCCAAAGTACAAAAGCCTAAACGTGGCAGTTGCCCACAAAGTGCTGGGCAACTGTGTACATCACAGAAAGGCCTAAACGTGGCAGGTGCCCACAAAGTGCTGGGCACCTGAAGAATCAACAAAACGGCGCCAGCTAAGCCACACAGGCTCTGAAGCCAACACTGCGCACGTTGGAGCCACACAGGCTCTGGCCAACACTGGTCAAACGTTGGAGCCACACAGGCTCTTAAAAACATATATGGCCCCTCTGAGCCACACAGGCTCTCTCAGCGTTGGGGCGACCCACTGCCAAACGGGGCCGCCCTGACTCTCCATTTACTTCATCGAATGTCCCCCAGAGCCTCTCTCAGGGCTCAACATCAACAATGCCCCCTTCGTTGGAGCCTCAAGGCTCTGGCGTAACGTTGGGGCGACCCACTGCCAACCGGGGCCGCCCGAGCACCAACACTGCCTCACCGGCACACAAAACTCCATCTGCTCCCTCCCGGAGCAGCAACAGCACTGCCCCCGTCTCACCCGGCCCCAGCCTAGACTCACCGGGCCGCTTCTGATGCAGGACGGGCGCCGGGATCCTCTCCAGTCCACCGGGGATCCTGGCCGTGCAGCGGAAGAGCGCCCAAACCTCGGAGCGCTCTAGGACATCACCGCTGGCGCCTGCAGGGCTCTCCCTTCGCATGGGAGCCCAGCACAGGCAGGCGCCCGCCTCGCTGCTTCACCCGGTCCCCCATCTCGGGACCGGGGCTTCGCAATCGCCGCCTCTCTCCTCTCGCTGCCGGCAGCCAATCCCAGCGCGGCAATGGGGCGGGACTTCCTCTGCAACCCGGAAGTCCCGCCTATGGTCAGGCGAAACGCTGCCTGACTTCCTGTGCGCAGCTCGGGCCGCGGCGGTGATTACGGGGGCAAATCGAGGGCTGGGCACCCTCAAAAGTAATATAAATTAGTTAAGCGAGGTAGGCACTCGCAAAGGGCCCCTGAACCGGAGAATGCCCGTGATTATAAAATAAAGTGCCCACGAAGCACTCGAGGCCACACAAAGGGCAGGAGCGCTTCCCACACGGGATAATCACAGCGCTCTGCCAGAAAGTCAAAAATAAAGCGCTCCCACGCGCTATAACAGCAGAAAGCACTCCCAGGTGCTTAGGACAGGAAAAGCAGCGCTCCCAAGCGCTAGAAGGTAAATCAAGCGCTTTCTGCAGGAAAATGCAGCTTCTCCATGCTGCTAAAGATCCAGAGATTCCAAGGGGGCAAAGTAAAGTCCCCCCCTCAGCCCAGGCAAGGCAGAGGGGTCCCCCAGAAGTCCAGGAAAGTCCATCAGGTGCCCAGGGGCTGGGCAGAGCCAGGGATTCCCCTTAGCTCAAGCAGCAGCAGCCCCTGGCAGATTCAAGTTGAAAACAAGAACAATTTGGAAGGGGATACAACCCCTTTTTATACAGTACAAAACCTTTGAAGTTCTTTGAAGTCCTTTGAAGCAGGCAGTGTGAGAACCAGCTGGACTGGTTTAGAGGGAAGTCCCCTTCAGTATCAGGGACAGAGGTGTCAGTCGCCCAGCGGGAGGTGGAGCCAGCTTTGTAGTTACACAGGAACAGCCCTTCACTATCAGGTGCCATCTCCTCCCACTTCCCTGGCAGCAGATGCTGTCTTTCATCCATGGGCTGACTTCAGACAACCTCCTGGGCTCTCCAGCCCCTGTCATCCTCAAACCAGACAGTCAATCCACAAGCAGGCCCATGCACTCTGGGCCAGGCTCACCAGCCAATCACACGCTAGCACCAACTTGCACAAATATGCCAACTTCCAAAAGTAGGACTTCTAGACTAGACACAGCCATGTCGCATACATCATTTTGCGGCATTCATTCTCACGAGTTCTCTCATACCAAACTCGCCCCTGCACTCCCCACGCATCAGGAACTACCATGGGCATACATATCCCCCATTCATTCCTATGGGAGGGCAGGTCACTCACCATTCATCCACAGAGAGCTCAAGCACTTCACACTGTACCACAGTGAAAAAGTGCGCAGAGGCCTAAAATCACAAATACCAGGTTCCATAAATAGGCTAGGAAAACGCAAAAAGTCTAGGGGTGAACCTGCCTAATGGGCCGGGTCCAACAGTGGGTATTAGCAATGGCACTGGGATGTAACCGGTGATCAATAAAGTGGCATTAGCAATGGCACTGGGATAAAACCGTTGTCCAATAAAGTGGGTATTGGCAATTGCACTTGGATGTAACCGGTGATCAATACAGTGGCATTAGCAATGGCACTGGGATGTATCTGGTGATCAATAAAGTGGGTATTAGCATGGCCCTGGGATGTAACCGGGTTCAATGAAGTAGGCTTTTGCAATGGCACTGGGATGTGACCGGTGATTAATCAAACGGCATTAGCAAAGGCACTGGAATGTAACTGGTGATCAATAAAGTGGGCATTAGCAAAGGCACTGGGATGTAACTGGTGGTCAATAATGTGGCATTAGCAATGGCACTGGTGGTGTTCAATAAAGTGGGTATTAGAAATGGTACTGAAATGTACCTGGTGATCAATAAAGTAGGCATTAGCAATGGCACGGATATGTAACCGGTGATCAATAAACTGGCATTAGCAATGGCACTGGGTTGTAACCGGGGATCAAAAAGTGGGTATTAGCAATGGCATTACTATGTAACCGGTGATCAATATAGTGGGTACTAGCAATGGCACTGGGACGTAACCGGTGATCGATAAAATGGGTATTAGCAATGGCACTGGGATGTAACTGGTGATCCATAAAGTGGGTACTAGCAATGGCACTGAGATGTAACCGGTGATCAATAAAGTGGCATTAGCAATGGCAATGGGATGTAATCGGTGATCAATAAAGTGGGTAGGAGCTATTGCACTGTGTTAGAAATGGGATCCCTGGCTGGCCAGGGCTTTCGCCAAAGTCAGTCAGAGACCACCACTCTTAAGTCAGGGCAAGGGAGTTACACGCCAAGATAACCCCTACTCGCCCTCTAGGTAACGTGGCGCGAGCAGCAAGGCTAAACTTGGAGGCGATGTGAGTTAAGTATTTGCGCACGCACCCCAGCAACAACACCCAAGGCCCACCACAAAGGAAACTCCACACAAGGTTCTATATAAAAATAGCCTTTGTATTACACCAAAATACATTAGATAAAACACACACTTTACAATGTGGCACTTTTTAGATCATAGACTTATTACTGTAGCGCAAAAATAACATACAACCAGTCACTACTGGTACCAGGTGAGCACCACCTATGCAACCCTCACTATCTTAGGAGATTACACTAGGGAACCTGGGCTCTGCTAGCACCACCTGTACTAGCAAGAAGGAAACAACCACCTACATATCACACTACCTGTAGGGGTGTAAGAACATAACACATGATGCAATGCATAACATTCATTCAGAGGTGTAAGGAGGGAAAACACATGATGCATCAACAATACATTCAGAGGTGTAGCAATCACAATTGCGCCAAATCCACATTAGCCACCACCTGTGGCAGTCCCTGTGTCCGAAGGTCAGGGCCTAAACGTGGCAGTTGCCCACGAAGTGCTGGGGGGGCGGGACTCGCTGCCGGTCTTCTCCTGCTGTTAGGCTCTCGGCAATCCGGACTCTCCCGCGCTTCACCGGGGAATCCGGGAGGCGGGTCTCTCCCTCTGGGGCCACACCGGGATTGGGCGGCTGTGCAGCTTCCTGGTCGCCTGTTCCTGTTCCTGTCCTGCCGCAGCCTGCCTGACTTCCGGGTCGCGGCTGTGGCCAATCGCAGCGCGGCCCTGGAATCTGGAGGCAGGACAGCGCTTCACTGAGGATCGGGCCGGCGGCGGTGATTACTCAGGGCAATGCCGGGTGGGCACTGGCTTTAGATTCAAATATTTAGCGAGGTGGGCACTCGCTCGGGGTGCCAACACAGAGGCAAGGTCCCTGGCAGGGTGGGCACCTGCCAGCGGACAAAATACTCAAATCAGCGAGGTGGGCACTCGCTAGGCAGGCGCTAGGGGTAAATAAAGCGCTCTTCAGTGCTAAGAGTAAAAATAAAGCGCTCCCAGCGCTAAATGCAAAATACAGCGCTCTTAAGCGCTAGAGAGGAAATCAAAGCGCTCCCAGGTGCCCTCAGCAGGGCAGAGTTCCAGCAAGTCCAGCAAAGGTCCTTTCAAGGGGCAGGGGGCAAGGCTGGGCCCAGAGCCAGCACACTGGGTCTCCAGGCAGGGAGACACCCCAAGTGGCGGTCCTCTGGCCCAGCAGCAGCAACAGCAGCCCCCTCAGGATCCTGGAACAAGAACAGTTTCAGTGGGGACACAGCCCCATTTTTATACACCAAATCCTTTGTTCTGGCACAGGGTGGGGGCAGACCCAGTCGCAGCTGGTCCTTGAGTACCCTTGATGGCCCAACCACCCCTTCCTTTCACTGGCAGGGCTAGGGTCATCAGTCACACCACAGGGGGGCGGAGCCAGCATTGTCTGGGGAAAACCCAGCATCATTCAGGCCACAGGTACACTCCTCCCCAGCCATCAGCATGCTAATCTCCCACTCACCACCAGGCAGACCCATCCAGCCTTCCTGGAGCCAGGCTCACCAGCCTGCTCCAGCCAATCACACGACAGACATATTTTACATTAATATGCCAAGTCCTGGAAATGGCATTTCTACATATGACACACTCATGCAACACACACCATTGCGAAGCATTCACTCTCACGAGTTCGCACATATCAAATTCGAACATGCACACCTCACGCATCAGGAACTACCAGGGACACATACATTCCCCATGCATTCCTATGGGAGGGCAGGCCTATCTCATCACATGCACTCAGAGTGGGCACGCACTTTCCACTGGGACACAGTGAAAGTGCGCAGAACCCAAAAATCACCATCACCAGGTCACCATTACAAGCAAAGGGTCTAGGGGTGAACCTGCCATAAGGGCCAAGTCCAACACAACCCCCTTCCAGCCAAAACGCAGGGTAGAACAATCACCACCGTGATGGACTTCCCTGCTTGGGGCGATAGAACACGGACGCGGGCCCGCAACTGCAGGGACACCCTCCTGTTCTACGCCACGGTGAACCCATGGGATTCCTTCTCAACCCACTGTCTGGACCAACTGGGCTACCCCACTGGTACTCCCAAGCTGTCCGCTGCCAGGACCAGGCCCTGGGCCACCCAGGTGCCACCGGTCCTTGCCAATTCGCAGAGCGGGGGGTAGTAACCCCTGGCACATAGTAGCCATTCTCCACTCTCCCTGTCTGCAAGACAGGACTAGACTGCCACTGGTTCACCAGCCTTTGGTCTCCAACCTCAGGCGGACCAGGAGTCTCAGGGAAGGCTCTCCTCCCCCTACCTCTTCTTCTAGGGTTCCTCCTCCTCCTGCGAGGGGTACCCTTACAACACCACTCCAACCCAGGGTTTAACCCCTCAGGTTGCACCGGGGTCAGAGGTGGGCTTTCCCACCCTCTGCACCCCCTTCCAGAGGTCTGCCCTCTCCCAACTGGAGAAGTTCCTCTGGAAGAAGAACCGGTCAGGACACTGGTTACAGTCGTCCTACCCTTCAGGTCAGGCTGAACCTGAACCTGGCCTCCCAACCTCCGGTCTAAAACCTTTGGTGGAACAATTGCCTGGCACTCCAGGACTTCTGGGGACTCACACACCATCCCCCTGAGGCTGACACATGACCCATGTGTCGTGTGACTGTCTGCCTGGCGCAGATCTCCCGCCTCCTGTCCACCTGACAGTGCGCAAAGATCCCCCAGCACAGAAGTGGCGCCATCCGGGTCCCCCCAAGAAGATCTAGCCCAACTGGCTAGTCCCTGGTCCACTGGTGCATCCACTGGCAAACTCATCCCCCAATCACTCCTCACTTCGGACTTCTGTGCACTCCCTCCTGGAGTAGCACTGCCGGACACTGGAACCACTGGAGCTCTAGTTACAGATGCTCCAGGTTCCTTAGACACTAGGAGATCCTCCTCAAGTGTACTAACAGGACAGCCTAGGTCCCTAACCTGGTGTTCCCTCAAGAAACCACCCAGGTTCTGAGATAGGGCTTCGGGCCTCTGGGGACTCTCAGCCTCCCACTGACTCCTGCTCCACTGAGCCAGGTAGTCAGCCCCTCCACCTCTCTCACTATACTGGGACCTAGCTGGGCTACACTGAGCCTCTTCCACCACGCTGGGCTGGAAGATACCTATACCACTACTGTTGGACTCACTCTCCAATGACTCTACAGGTCCTTTAGCACTTTCCCAGCGCGCTGCTTCCTCTGCAAGCGCCCAAGGACTAAAGTGCTCAGACTTCAACAGGTGCTGGCGCAACTCTGGACAAACAACACTGAGCAACTGCTCTTTGAGGAACATATTCAGTACTCCGTCCCTCTCCTCATCCGAGCTAGCCTCCAGCCACTTCCACATTGCATCAGAACAGTCATCCACAAAATACTTCCACTCCTGGTGGGGTGGTTTCCTAAGGTTCCTGAACTTCAACCTGTTCTCCTCCTCTTGGGAACAAGGTACCTTACGTTGGGGACGTGGACTGGGACTTCCTGCACTGAAGTCTAGATAGCTGCCACCACTGGACTCAACCTTCCCTGGGGAATCCAGGCAATTAAAACTGCCCTTAAGGGACAATCAATCCTCCTGAGCTAATCTCTCTCTGGCAAAGGCCCTCTCAGCCTCCGCCATCCTCTCCTGAACACCCAGCTGCGCTATCTCTCTGGCATGCTCTAACCTAAGCTTCTCCATAGCCAGCTGGTGCTCCCTCTCTTCCCTCCTATCTACCCACTCCTCTGGGGACAGGCAAAGGGATGAGGCGCTGCCTCCTATGCTGGACCCAGCAAGGGACTCCCTATCTATGGGGTCCTCACTATCTGCTGGTGTCCCTGTGCTATCATTTTCTTCCTCCTCCTCTGAATCCCCAGGGCTCCCCACAGACCCACCACCCTCATGGTGTGAGACCCGGGCCCTTTCCTCACTGCGCGCAAGATCCCACTGACCCTTTTGCCATAGGATCAGGCTGCGAGTATCTGACTCATCCACTCCTATGCCTCTCTCTCCACAGAACCTTACCAACTCTCCCATACTGTATCCAAACAGATCACAGAAATCAAAAGCAGGCTCCATTCTGGCGGACGTTCTGGAGAAGAGATTACACAGGGAACCTAGGGGTCTGGGCTTAACACAGGAGTACACAATTCACAAAGGTTCAGCAAGCTCTCCCTCCCAGAGAACTCACACTCACTTGCCTAGTGCCACTCACCATTCATTCACTTACAACCCCCCCCTCGGACTGGTAAGGCAGTTTCTACCACCCCTTATTCCTCAACCTGACCACACGTGACACAGGTACCAAACTCTGGGCGCGGGGCAGGGGAACAAATGTACTGGACACAATTGCACAATGATACCTTCAGGAGAAGAAAATAATGGAACTTCAAAAACACAAATCCCCTAAAATGTGGTCATCTAAAATGCAGTTTTGTAATGTGGCCAGTTGCCACTGTGGTATAACGCAAACACAAATTCTCATCCTCACAGCTTGCCGCCAATGTTGGAAATGGGATCCCTGGCTGGCCAGGGCTTTCGCCAAAGTCAGTCAGAGACCACCACTCCTAAGCCAGGGCAAGGGAGTTACACGCCAAGATAACCCCTACTCGCCCTCTAGGTAACGTGGCACGAGCAGCAAGGCTAAACTCGGAGGCGATGTGAGTAAGCATGGGCGGAAAATCCGTCACGCTCGCGGATTTTGCGGATTTTCGGGAAATCCGCAATCCGCGAGATTTGCGAATTTCCCGCAAAATCCGCAAATTCGCACGCAGCGGATTTTTTTTGCGGCGCGGGGCGTTGGTGATACAATTTTTGCGGCGCGCGGCGTTTATCATTGTTTGCCGGGTTGTTTTTCTCGATAGTTTGCGAGTGCTGCGCCATTTTGGATCTTGCTGTGTGATCCCATGGGAATTGGCGAGCGCGATTACGTCATCGTGGCTTGCCAGCTATAGTTTGTCAACGCGAGTACGGCGAGATCACGTCTCGCGGTACTTCGCAATTGCGAGATTTGAGATGCGGCGAGCAGCAAGAATCTCGCACAAGCGAAAATATAAAATTTGCAATTCTGCACAAGAAATCCACCAGCAAGCAGCATAAACCTTCTTGAAATGATGATTTTTATCTGAATAACTCCTTAGGTTGACATTTGCCTGCACTTTTTTAGCGAGGAGTCCATTTTGGGGAGGGGGGGGTGGAAGGAAGGAAGTGCCCCACAGTCTTCAACTTCCTGTTCCTGTTCAGCAGGCTCCTCCCAGTGCTTTGTCCATCTCCTGGTCACTTTTGATTTGGATCTGGAGCTGGAAGGATTACTTTTTGTGGATGCTGCTGGATCTTTGGATTTGAGGCCTTTTTGACTTTCTGTGGATCACTGTTGGATTAGAAATTTTACAAGTAAGTTTGTTTGGGGCATTACAGATGCTGCAAGTAAAATTTTGGAATTTTCGATTTTTGGGCTGTTTTGGGGCCTTTTGCCCAGGGGTACTCAGTGGTGGGTGGACTGAGTCTTTCAGTGGGTTGTCTTGAACTTAAACATCATGGAAGGCATGGATGGATTGGGATTGTGCTGATTTTTCAGTGATTTTCGTTTTTTGGGGCTGTACTTGTGGCCTTTTCACCAGGGGTATTTGAGTCTAGCATGGGCCTAGTCTTTCTGTAGGCTGTCTTGAACTTAAACATCATGGAGGGCATGGATGGAATGGGATTGTGCTGATTTTGCAGTGTTTTTCGATTTTTGGGGGTGTTCATGGGGAGGGACAGGCCATGTGGCTGGTGGCCATTTTGAGTGCAGCTACAGGCACTGGCCATGTGCTGGCAGGCAAGTGGCCATTTTGAATGCAGGCTTTGTTGTTAGGCCTGCAACCATTTTGCCTACTTTTCAACCTTTATTTATGCCCAGGGGTAGTGAGTCTTGCATGGGCCTAGTCTTTCAGTGGGTTGTCTTGAATTTAAACGTCATGGAGGGCATGGATGGATTGGGATTGTGCTGATTTTGCAGTGTTTTTCGATTTTTGGGGGTGTTCATGGGGAGGGACAGGCCATGTGGCTGGTGGCCATTTTGAGTGCAGCTACAGGCACTGGCCATGTGCTGGCAGGCAAGTGGCCATTTTGAATGCAGGCTTTGTTGTTAGGCCTGCAACCATTTTGCCTACTTTTCAACCTTTATTTATGCCCAGGGGTAGTGAGTCTTGCATGGGTCTAGTCTTTCTGTGGGTTGTCTTGAATTTAAACATCATGGAGGGCATGGATGGATTGGGATTGTGCTGATTTTTCAGTGATTTTCGTTTTTTGGGCCTGTACTTGTGGCCTTTTTCACCAGGGGTATTTGAGTCTAGCATGGGCCTAGTCTTTCTGTAGGTTGTCTTGAATTTAAACATCATGGAGGGCATGGATGGATTGGGATTGTGCTGATTTTTCAGTGATTTTCGTTTTTTGGGGCTGTACTTGTGGCCTTTTCACCAGGGGTATTTGAGTCTAGCATGGGCCAAGTCTTTCTGTGGGCTGTATTGAACTTAAATATCATGGAGGGCATGGATGGAATGGGATTGTGCTGATTTTGCAGTGTTTTTCGATTTTTGGGGGTGTTCATGGGGAGGGACAGGCCATGTGGCGGGTGGCCATTTTGAGTGCAGCTACAGGCACTGGCCATGTGCTGGCAGGCAAGTGGCCATTTTGAATGCAGGCTTTGTTGTTAGGCCTGCAACCATTTTGCCTACTTTTCAACCTTTATTTATGCCCAGGGGTAGTGAGTCTTGCATGGGCCTAGTCTTTCTGTGGGTTGTCTTGAATTTAAACATCATGGAGGGCATGGATGGATTGGGATTGTGCTGATTTTGCAGTGTTTTTCGATTTTTGGGGGTGTTCATGGGGAGGGACAGGCCATGTGGCTGGTGGCCATTTTGAGTGCAGCTACAGGCACTGGCCATGTGCTGGCAGGCAAGTGGCCATTTTGAATGCAGGCTTTGTTGTTAGGCCTGCAACCATTTTGCCTACTTTTCAACCTTTATTTATGCCCAGGGGTAGTGAGTCTTGCATGGGCCTAGTCTTTCTGTGGGTTGTCTTGAATTTAAACATCATGGAGGGCATGGATGGATTGGGATTGTGCTGATTTTTCAGTGATTTTCGTTTTTTGGGCCTGTACTTGTGGCATTTTCACCAGGGGTATTTGAGTCTAGCATGGGCCTAGTCTTTCTGTGGGCTGTCTTGAACTTAAACATCATGGAGGGCATGGATGGATTGCGATTGTGCTGATTTTGCAGTGTTTTTCGATTTTTGGGGGTGTTCATGGAGAGGGACAGGCCATGTGGCTGGTGGCCATTTTGAGTGCAGCTACAGGCACTGGCCATGTGCTGGCAGGCAAGTGGCCATTTTGAATGCAGGCTTTGTTGTTAGGCCTGCAACCATTTTGCCTACTTTTCAACCTTTATTTATGCCCAGGGGTAGTGAGTCTTGCATGGGCCTAGTCTTTCTGTGGGTTGTCTTGAATTTAAACATCATGGAGGGCATGGATGGATTGGGATTGTGCTGATTTTTCAGTGATTTTCGTTTTTTGGGGCTGTACTTGTGGGCTTTTCACCAGGGGTATTTGAGTCTAGCATGGGCCTAGTCTTTCTGTAGGTTGTCTTGAATTTAAACATCATGGAGGGCATGGATGGATTGGGATTGTGCTGATTTTTCAGTGATTTTCGTTTTTTGGGGCTGTACTTGTGGCCTTTTCACCAGGGGTATTTGAGTCTAGCATGGGCCTAGTCTTTCTGTGGGCTGTCTTGAACTTAAACATCATGGAGGGCATGGATGGATTGGGATTGTGCTGATTTTGCAGTGGTTTTCGATTGTTGGGGGTGTTCATGGGGAGGGACAGGCCATGTGGCTGGTGGCCATTTTGAGTGCAGCTACAGGCACTGGCCATGTGCTGGCAGGCAAGTGGCCATTTTGAATGCAGGCTCTGTTGTTAGGCCTACAACCATTTTGCCTACTTTTCAACCTTTATTTATGCCCAGGGGTAGTGAGTCTTGCATGGGCCTAGTCTTTCTGTGGGTTGTCTTGAATTTAAACATCATGGAGGGCATGGATGGATTGGGATTGTGCTGATTTTTCTGTGATTTTCGTTTTTTGGGGCTGTACTTGTGGCCTTTTCACCAGGGGTATTTGAGTCTAGCATGGGCCTAGTCTTTCTGTAGGTTGTCTTGAATTTAAACATCATGGAGGGCATGGATGGATTGGGATTGTGCTGATTTTTCAGTGATTTTCGTTTTTTAGGGCTGTACTTGTGGCCTTTTCACCAGGGGTATTTGAGTCTAGCATGGGCCTAGTCTTTCTGTGGGCTGTCTTGAACTTAAACATCATGGAGGGCATCGATGGAATGGGATTGTGCTGATTTTGCAGTGTTTTTCGATTTTTTTTTGTGCTGTAAAACTGAACTGATGTTCCTCTGTCTTCCATTGTTTCTAGGTGCACAAGACTCAAGAGAACCACCAGTGCCAGGAAGAAGTCCTGCAGCGGTGTGTGTGTGCAGCATAACATCACGCGACGTCACGTCTGGCCTCAGACAACTCTACAATTCGTGCAACTGCGGCCTGCTGTCTGACCTGCTCTGAAGAAGATGGCCCCAAAAAAAGGTCTCCGTAGCTCCTCTAGCAAGAAAGTTGCTAGTAAGGAGCAGAAGAAGCAAGTTACCAAGGAGGCTGGTGTGCCACCCGCCACGTTTTTTGGGAGCAAAAAAAAAAAGTACGCCTGCAGCAGCAGGATCTGCTGGGGACCAAGCTGGGAGCAGCACCCCTGCTCCATTGGGTTCAGTGCCTCCACCACCACGCCAACTTAAGTCAAAGCCCTTGAGTGCTTCAGAGGCAGTCAGTGTACTTCTCCAATCACCATCGACCAGTGATGTTGGCTCATTGCAAGAAAGTAGCAGCAATGTCCCTGAATCAACACAGGTTGTTGTAACTCATCTGACAAGTGTTGAACAACCACAGCCGCAACAACAACACCATGTGCAAGTACACGCCCAAGTACATGTGGAAGGAGAGGCAGCAAAAGGAGATGCGCAAGCAAAGGTGCATGGAGGTTCACAAGTGCCCACAATAGTTGTTCCTCCCGAAGTAGGGGCACATCAGGAAATCGACAATGAAGCCGAGGTATCATTGGAAGCCACTCCTCCTGATGATGATTCACTGTCTTCCATATCCCCAGCAAGGAAAAGATCAAGGGGGGTGTCTACATCTTCTTCAAGCCCACCTCCTACTGATGATCTGGATGACGATTGGGTACCATCACCGCAGCCTGAGAGTGAGGCACACCATGATCTGACAAAGGTACCTAAGCGTAAAAGGAAGGTCATCGAAAAACTCATAGCTATGGAGTGTGATGAGGCTCAACAAGAAGTGACAGATACTGCTGGTGATGAAGCCTCTCACGATGACGACGAGCCAGTCATCACAAAGGTCACTGCAGCCCCACCGGGCATGCAGCAAAGAGACATTTTGACCCTATCCCGAGAAGCTGCTGAGCGTGATGATGATGTCGACGAGGAGGCAATGGAAATGGAATCATTAGATTTGGAGTTAAGTAGTACACCAAAACCTACCGCTTCCATATTTCTTCCTCGCAAGAAGGTACCCACCTCGACCTCAATTCGTGGTGGTGAAAGTGCAAAACGTACTGAAGTTCGGCAATCCACATCCTCCACTTCATCTGGCATTAGCAGCAGGACCACCACCACCAGTATCGCCGCCTCCTCCGTCCCCCAAAGACATTTCAAGTCTCCAGTTTGGGACTTCTTTAGTGTTTGCCCAAAAATGGAAAACGTAGCCATTTGTAGCATTTGTAAGGTTCGAGTTGGTCGTGGTAAGCTTGGTTCTAACTATGGTACCGGAGGCCAGAGAGGTCATCTTAAGAGAGCGCACCCTGTCCAATGGTTTCCGCACCTAGAGGCGTTTAAGCAAGCCGGAATAGCACGTAATGAAAACGTTGATTTTTCTTCTGATGATCACGAGGAGGAAGAAGACGATTCAAACACTTCACTTACACCCAGTACCCCTGTCAGCAGCACACCCCATGTGAGGCACACTAAGAGTGTGGGAGAGAGTGAGACATCAATGCGGAAAAGTTCATCAGCGAGCGTAACTGGGTCGAAGATATCATCATCATCCCGTAAATCCTTGGTCCAGGGCAACATTAAAAAGATGTTGTTTACAGAAGCGCAATATGAACGCAACCACCCACTGACGCGACTGTATAACACTAAGCTGGCTAAAATGCTAGCTCTGGACCTTCTCCCTTTTTCTTTTGTAGAAGGGGTTGGTTTTCTAGAATTAGTGGCAGCGCTCTGCCCTAAATGGAAGGTTCCTAGCCGGTTCTATTTTGCCCGAGTTGCGGTTCCAGCACTACATGAAGATGTTCTGAAGGTGATTGGGGCAGCTTTGCAGAAGAGTGCTGTTCACACTATACATCTGAAAACAGACATGTGGAACAGTGGCGCAGGCGCTGATTACATGTGCATCACTGCACACTGGGTCTCTTTTTCAGGGGCTAAAGCAAAGCTAAACGCAGGTGTTGACACGGACATAGTTTTTAAAGCTGCTCGGAAACATGCAACACTAGCCATGTTTGGTTTGGAGAAACGTCACACAGCAGAAAACATTTTGGATGTCTTTAACACAAAGGTCCTTAACTGGCTGTCCCCACTAAAACGCCAGGTTGGTTATGTTTCCACGGACAATGGCGCCAATATAGTTAAGGCCATGAGGGACGGTTACTATTTCAGAGTGCCGTGTTTGGCGCACTGTATAAACCTGGTTGTCCAAAAATTCTTGGGTAATAAAGGCAGTGCAGCGTACAGTGTATTGGACACCTGCCGAAAAATGTGCAAGCATTTCAGCCATTCTTTTAAGGCCCGGAAGCAGCTGAGGAGCCTGCTATATCAACGTAAAATGCCAGTGAAAGCACTCATCCAGGAGGTGGTAACACGTTGGAACTCAACCTTCTACATGCTTGAGCGTCTGTATGAGCAGTATACGGAACTCGATCAATATTTCCTTACAGAGGGTACAGAGGAGCTGAGGATGGGTGGGGCGCAATGGAACATAGTTCAAAGCCTGACACGCATGCTTCGTCCTTTTGAGTTCTTCACGCGTGCAGTCAGCAAGGAGGACTCTAATTTGGGAAAAGCTATCCCATTGTTGTACATGCTGGAGGACCAACTGAAGGAGGTGTGTTCTGTGTTTGAAAAAGATGACAAAAACCAAGACTCTTTGCTTCTGGCTGAGAAATTATTAGAGCTCCTACAAGGTGATGAACGTCTTAAAAAGATCCACTCAGAAGAGCATTACATTTGTGCTACTATTCTGGATCCACGCTACAAAAAGGCGCTGGCAGGCCAAGCATTCTTTCCTTTTGATGATCAACATGTTCCAAAGTACAAACGTTTGTTAGCCTTGTCAGCCAAGAGGTTTGAAAGAGAACGGCTGAAAATTGAAGGAAATGGCAGTACATCAGCAGGCCATCCCCAGTCAAAACAATCCACTTCTGCACCTGTGTCTGTGGCACAAGTGACCTCTCAGCCGTTAAAGACACCGGCAACCGGATCATCTGCACGAGACACAACAGAAACATTGGAGGCTGAAGAGGATTGGCTAGCTCTGCGTGGGTTTGGTTCTCAAAAGGTCAGAGGCACAGCAAGAGCTAAGCAAAGTGGAGGAACCTTGGATGAGGACCTTGAGTCGATGGTGAATGACTCAACAGAGGTCTATGTTAATTCTGACCCATTGGCGTATTGGCATGGGAAAAAAGAATTGTGGCCACAGCTCACCAACCTGGCTTTAAACTACTTGTCTTGCCCACTCGCAAGCGTGTCTTCTGAACGGGTTTTCAGTGCTGCTGGTGGCATTGTAACTCCCAAACGGAGCCGCCTCTCGCCCAAAAATGTGGAGAGGTTAACAATGATCAAGATGAATCAGCACCTCATACCACCAGATTTCAGAGTACGAGAAAGCGTGCCGGATGAAGAGGAGGTGGCCAGCAACATAGATGAGGGAATTTCTACTCTTTCAGGTGACACTGAGCTCACCCTGCCTGAATTCGCAGAGTATGATGACGAAGCCTTATTCTTATTCCTGGACCGTGATACCGAGCCCTGAAAATGAGACAACGAATCAATAACTTTCTTTTTCGTCCCTATTCACTTTTATTCCTGTGTGTCTGTCTTTCTTTGTTGTGCACAGTTAATATATTTCCAACTTTAATCAGATAATCACAAAATCAAGCCCATCAGCAGAACTATCTTCACTGGTTTGCTAATTGATTTGAAGTTGCCGCAGTCTGCATTCCTCAGGTTCACAAGTTCAGAAGAACATGATCCTCTATCGTCCTCCTCCAGACTCCTATTTCCATCAAACCAGAGGGCTGGTTTATGCCAAATGAAGAAAGACTCAGCACTTGTGGGGGTGTTGTTGTACCTCTTTGCAGGTGAGTTGACGGCTCTGGGACCATTGTTGGGAAGCTCTAATACCGGATAAAAGTGGTTTGGACCAAATCCCGGGAAGAATTTTTTTTGTGTTTTTGATGAGTTGCTTGCCTTTTAGGTGCTCTTAGGGAAGGTTCCGTCTGTTTGTGGGTGAGTTTCGTGGTCTGGGAGCATTGCTGGGACACTCTAATCTTGATTGCATTTGCTTTTCAGGAAATCCGCCGTGGCAACCCCGACTTATGGCCTAGCTACGCAGCCCGTTTGGACCGAAGGCCGAGAAATATTGCAAGTATGAGATTTTGCTTTTGGCCTGTTTGGGGGTGTTATGCTTCTTGGCGGGTGGGTTGGCGTGTCTTGGGGCATTCCTGGGAAGGTCTAATACCGGGTCGAAGTGGTTGGGACAAAATCCAGGCCGATTTTTTTTTGGCTATTTCTGACATTTTGCTCAATGTAGCGTTTTCGGGGGCCTGTTTGGGGGGCTTCCTGGTGTTTGTGGGTGGGTTTCGGGGTCTGGGAGCACTGCTGGAACACTCTAATCTTGATTGCATTTGCTTTTCAGGAAATCCGTCGTGGCAACCCCGACTTATGGCCTAGCTACGCAGCGCCTTTGGACCGAAGGCCGAGAAATGTTGCAAGTATGAGATTTTGCTTTTGGCCTGTTTGGGGGTGTTATGCTTCTTGGCGGGTGGGTTGGCGTGTCTTGAGGCATTCCTGGGAAGGTCTAATACCGGGTAGAAGTGGTTGGGACAAAATCCAGGCCGATTTTTTTTTGGCTATTTCTGACATTTTGCTCAATGTAGCGTTTTCAGGGGCCTGTTTGGGGGGCTTCCTGGTGTTTGTGGGTGGGTTTCGGGGTCTGGGCGCACTGCTGGCTATATATACTTTACTTTGCAAGAGGTTTGAAGCAAATCCATGGTGGCAGAGGGGAGTTAGGGCCTAGCTGCAGAGCGCGCGCGGAGTGATTTGGGAAATTTGTGAAAAATTGACTACGTCCACATTTTTGTACTTTTGCTCTTTGGCTGTTTGGGGGTCTTCTACTCGTTTTCTCCTGGGTTGACGGCTCTGGGGCCATTGCTGGGAAGCTCTAATACCGGATAAAAGTGTTTTGGACCAAATCCCAGGCGGAATTTTTTTTGTGTTTTTGATGACTTGCTTGCCTTTGAGGTGCTCTTAGGGGGGTTCCGTCTGTTTGTGGGTGAGTTTCGTGGTCTGGGAGCACTGCTGGGACACTCTAATCTTGATTGCATTTGCTTTTCAGGAAATCCGTCGTGGCAACCCCGACTTATGGCCTAGCTACGCAGCGCGTTTGGCCCGAAGGCCGAGAAATATTGCAAGTATGAGATTTTGCTTTTGGCCTGTTTGGGGGTGTTATGCTTCTTGGCGGGTGGGTTGGGTTGGCGGGTCTTGGCCTTGGGGCATTCCTGGGAAGGTCTAATACCGGGTAGAAGTGGTTGGGACAAAATCCTCACGGAAAAGCCTTTTGGCACTTTTTGTAACTTAGGGTTCGTTGGGGTTAGCCCTAGCAGCAGGATTGCATGTGTTTCGGGGTGTTCTAGATTTTTGCAACTGAGTTCTGGGGTCTTAGAGCACTCGTGAGAATGTGTAATTTTGGTTGCAAGTCATTTGAAGAAAATCCATGGTGGAAAAGGGGGGATTTGGCATAGTTAAAGAAAGTCTTTGCCACTATTCTTAACTTAGGGTTCGTTAGGGTTAGCAGTATTTCTATTGCATGTGTTTGAGTGGGGGGGATTTCGAGTCTTGGAGCGATGCTGGCTATGGCTACTTTTGCTTGGTTGCTTGCAAGTGGTTTGAATGCAATCCACGGTGGGAAAGGGGTAATTAGGAAGGGGGTACTTCGGCCTACTTTTACTTTCAAAGTAAGTTTTGTCACCCGTTTTCTGCTAGGCCTCGTTTTTTGAGATTTGATTGGGGGTCTTCTACATTTTTGCGACTGGCTTTAGTAACGGTCTGGGTGGGAGCACTGCTAGGAAGATCTAATTTTGTTCTAAAAACACAGTTTACAGTACACCTACCTTGAGGGGAAAGATCCGCTACATTAATTTGCCCATACTTATTTATCCTTCAAAAGGTGACTCAGACAGAGTACGCACTTTCAAAAATATTGTTCTGTCTACTAGGAAAATCAAATTGTGACTTTTTGCACTCCACAGCCTACATACCTTATATTTATTTATCAGTGGTGTTGTAATATTATATCACTTCCTGTTTTTCGTTGAATAATTACAGGCCGGGTTTCAGTCTCTGCAATGGGGAAAAAAGGATGGAGTCAGGCTTCACAGTAGCGAGCCACAATTCAGCATCAGGCAGGCAGTGGACAGGGTGTCTTCTGGTGACCAACATCGATGGACGAAGCGTCGGCTGCAATGGAGGAGTGCCGCTAATAAGAGGATTTTTTTTCTGCAGGCAACTTACTTACCACTTCCAACAGGACAACTACAACCACATAGATACAGTATCTCTTGCCTTTTTCTCTGACTGTGACTGCATTTCTTGGATCTCTCTCTGCTTCTAAATTGATCCCTTAACACATCACTTAGTCCACTCCACTATCACATCTGCACCACACATAGTCATTTGTAAGTGCTCCTACGTAATTCGCAAGTCGCAGCACGCCCCAGGCCGTAGAGGACTGGGATGGCCCCAATGATGAAGCATGTCACCAAGGGGCAACCCTGGTGAGTGAGGGGACACCTAGAAAAAAAGCAATTTCTCCTTTTCTATCTACTATACCTTCCAGACCAACCCCATTGAGTGTTGTTGTGAATGGATTTATAGTGACCAGCAAGGCTCGCGGGAATCTGGCTAAAGAGACCTTATGTTGAATATCGTTATCAATAATTCCACACAGGCCCTGTACTGTCGCATTCTTTCTTCCACAGTTGTCGAAAGTACTACTTACTTTTCACTGACATGCATGCAGTAGTGCATGCACTTTCAAAGATTGATGGATAGGTTTGTACCCAAAGAATTGTTTATGTTCAATTGTTTGTCTATGCTGTGCTTTTTTTACAGGGTGTCTTCTGGTGACCAACATCGATGGACGAAGCGTCGGCTGCAATGGAGGAGTGCCGCTAATAAGAGGATTTTTTTTCTGCAGGCAACTTACTTACCACTTCCAACAGGACAACTACAACCACAGAGATACAGTATCCCTTGCCTTTTTCTCTGACTGTGACTGCATTTCTTGGATCTCTCTCTGCTTCTAAATTGATCCCTTAACACATCACTTAGTCCACTCCACTATCACATCTGCACCACACATAGTCATTTGTAAGTGCTCCTACGTAATTCGCAAGTCGCAGCACGCCCCAGGCCGTAGAGGACTGGGATGGCCCCAATGATGAAGCATGTCACCAAGGGGCAACCCTGGTGAGTGAGGGGACACCTAGAAAAAAAGCAATTTCTCCTATTCTATCTACTATACCTTCCAGACCAACCCCATTGAGTGTTGTTGTGAATGGATTTATAGTGACCAGCAAGGCTCTCGGGTATCTGGCTAAAGAGACCTTATGTTGAATATCGTTATCAATATTTCCACACAGGCCCTGTACTGTCGCATTCTTTCTTCCACAGTTGTCGAAAGTACTACTTACTTTTCACTGACATGCATGCAGTAGTGCATGCACTTTCAAAGATTGATGGATAGGTTTGTACCCAAAGAATTGTTTATGTTCAATTGTTTGTCATGCTGTGCTTTTTTTACAGGGTGTCTTCTGGTGACCAACATCGATGGACGAAGCGTCGGCTGCAATGGAGGAGTGCCGCTAATAAGAGGATTTTTTTTCTGCAGGCAACTTACCACTTCCAACAGGACAACTACAACCACATAGATACAGTATCCCTTGCCTTTTTCTCTGACTGTGACTGCATTTCTTGGATCTCTCTCTGCTTCTAAATTGATCCCTTAACACATCACTTAGTCCACTCCACTATCACATCTGCACCACACATAGTCATTTGTAAGTGCTCCTACGTATTTCGCAAGTCGCAGCACGCCCCAGGCCGTAGAGGACAGGGATGGCCCCAATGATGAAGCATGTCACCAAGGGGCAACCCTGGTGAGTGAGGGGACACCTAGAAAAAAAGCAATTTCTCCTTTTCTATCTACTATACCTTCCAGACCAACCCCATTGAGTGTTGTTGTGAATGGATTTATAGTGACCAGCAAGGCTCTCGGGTATCTGGCTAAAGAGACCTTATGTTGAATATCGTTATCAATAATTCCACACAGGCCCTGTACTGTCGCATTCTTTCTTCCACAGTTGTCGAAAGTACTACTTACTTTTCACTGACATGCATGCAGTAGTGTATGCACTTTCAAAGATTGATGGATAGGTTTGTACCCAAAGATATGTTTATGTTCACAATTGTTTGTCCTTGCTGTGCTTTTTTTCTTGTCTCCCAAAACCTTTCCCAAAAACCCCCGTACCCATCCATTTTTCAAACCCTAACCCTCTTCCCCCGGGCTGTGTGGTTTTGATTGATGTGTGACTAAATTACAGCAATAAATCCACACACTTGCTGGGGAGGATAAGGTGATAGCAACAGGCTGGTGAAGAAATCCGAGGATATATTCTTACTCTGCTTGACAAAGACCCATGGCTAATGTCAAAGAGCTTCAACCGAATTAGTAGTTATACTTTACCATTTGTTAGGCTACAATGTGGCACTGTTCTAGTGTACTTCTGTCACCTGCTATATTCTCAGTTGTACCGTTGAATTGCTCAGGACAGGAGGACAAACCAGATTTAATTTTCTTTTTTTTCATAGGCATGCAACTGCCAGTGTGTCACACCACTAGTACCACCGCTATGAGGAAATTTTATCCGACCAAGATTGCCAACCTTATTCGCTGTTTCCCGTGGAGCCAGCCCTGGGTCTAGCCCTACTTTCAAACACAAATTACAGGTAAGATAAGCGTTTGGTGGTTTGGGGGTATAATGGAGTATTAGTAGGAGAGACGAGAGACTGACGGTAGTACTACTAAAGTCCTAGGACTCTTGGATTCACTTCACTTACTCTGTGAGAGGCACTTAGTGTTGAAAACATTTGGGCATTTACACTTAAAGGAAGAAAATGGAACTAAACTTTCAGGAAAACAAAGTCACTGTTAAACCCCCACCCACCAGGCAAGCAGTAAGAAACGGGTATGCTCAGATAAAGTTTGAAAAAGTATATTTATATCCCTAACAAAATAATCTCCCGCAAGACCCTCCCTAACCCCAACGATTGTCCTTCAAAAGTCCCCAAAAACCCAACTCCCAATTCCCACCCCCCAAAAGTCTCTAAAAAAGGGGCAAGGGACACTATGGGTGGATGCTGTCTACTTTTTGGGCCAGGGCATCATGCTCCTGGCGGAGCAAGGCGTGCTCTACGCGGAGCCCCTCCAACTCGTTTGAAAAGTGGTGGAGCTCCTGCTGGAGGCGGGACACCATCAGGGTACTGCGGCGCAGGCGTGCCTTCAATGCCTTGCAGGTGCAACGGCTGTGAGAGGAAGCTGTTGTCCTTGCTACTCGGCGGTGGCGTTTGGCTTTGGCAGCCCGGCTCAGTCTGGGTGGACCACTGTGCTGGGTGGCACTGGCAGCCCGTGGGGGCACGGAGGCCGATGCAGACGACGTAGTTGTTGTGGTCGACTGCACACTTTCTTCGTCCTCCAGGGCCACCAGCCGCCGATATTCGGCCACAGTGGCATCGATCCTCCATTGCCGGGCCGCTCTAGCCAGCTCCTTCCTCCTTGTTCGTTTGGAAGGAGAACCTATATGAAGAAAGAAAGACATAGTCTGTAACCAATGCTATTTAAGATTAACTCAATCATTCAGCAGAAATTTGTGTTGCACTACAACTAGCAACTTGCAAGCGCATTACATAACTATTGAGGCCAGTATCTATCTAACCTCACACTTCTTCATCCTTGCTCTAACATTAGTGGGAGTTTAAGGAACAAATTCTACGAGCACTATGGACTTCCATTGGAGTCGACTATGAAAGTACACCAGTCTTATTCTTCTTCTTGTCTCTTGTTTAGGAAAATTGGTACGTTATCTTCTGCAAGCCGGCATAATGCCAGCGCAGTAAACTTGCACCCGAGAAAAAGAGACGCACGCCATGAGGAGTGACCTAGACTTGCGTTGCGTTACTGTACCCGTCCAGTACATGCAGGTGGTGAAGCTCTTACTTTTCTATTACGGGTGGCACTGAGAATACTCTGTTACAACTCAAGGGCTACTGCTTAATTAATTTAACTTTCACCCTACAGTGGAAATGAGTACTAGAAATGGAAAATTGAAGAAGATAAATAATCTGATTATCTATCACTTCACATGGGATGTTTTTGCTTATATATGGGATGACTTTAGGTGCTTTGCTTTTTATTGAGTGACCAGTGATACATCCACACATGAATGACTGAGTACTACTAAACTTATTAAGAGAGGTAGGGAGTGGCCACCGTACTAACCGGATCTATGCTGTGCTTGCAATACAAACTACTGCTACTATTGATGGTAGTATTTGGACAAAATTAAAACTTCTTTTCCTTGCCTTTCCTACACTGGAACGGACGTGCGGGTGCAGTGTTACATGCTCTTCAAAGTTACACTTAGTTCATCCACTGACCGTCTACTCTCTCTAGATCATGGGTACTCACAAACTTTCTCTCAGGGGCTAAATTTACAGTGTAGTTTGTGGCCGAGGGCCGCACTGGTGGGGGCGGAGTCAGAGGGGGCGGGGCTAAAGCAAAACGAAAACTTGTGACCATGAGGTTGCACACAGGTCCCTGCAGCAGATGCCTTCATCCACTGAGCCACCAGACCCAGCATTTACATACATCTCTCTCCCTCCTGCTCTCCCTCCTGCCCTCCCTCTCCATCTCTCTCTCCCTCCTGCCCTCCCTCTCCCTCCCCCTCTGTCATCTCACTGTGTGTGTGTCTATCTGTGTCAGCCTTCAGCCCGGGTTGAGACCGCTTCCTCAACGCGCACACACAGACAACAACACCAAAGTACTTAACAGGTCTTTAAAAGACCATTAACATATTATTGAGGCTTTGTTTGTTGTAGCGCCCCTGCATCTCCACCCTGACAATCACTGCTTGCCCGGCCCCACAGAGCAGAGGCTTTGTTCTATTTCACCTCTTTGTGGCCTTGCATCTCCACTCTGCTCTGTGGGGGCCGGGGGAGCAGTGATTGTCAGAGTGGAGATGCAGGGGCGCTAACAGGTGAAATACAAAAAAGCCTCTGCTCTGTGGGGGCCGGTGGAGCAGTGATTGTCTGCAAGGTCTGCGCACCGCCAAGGAAGGCTTGCCGGGCCACCACCGGCCCGCGGGCCGTACTATGAGTACCCCTGCTCTAGATACACATATGCTATCTAAGAGTCAGATAGTAGCATGATCCAGGTATATGGACACATACAGTTTCTGTGTCACCCACCCAGGCTGTTGTCCTTCCACCCATCATTGCTTCATCATTCACCCAGCCATGCATCTCATATTCTTGCCTTACCAGCTAGTCTTCAATCTCAATAAGTAAGGAATATATAAGAGCTTACCTCTGGCCGCCACCACCACCGTCTCAACTCTCACAGCAGCCGCCTCCTCCCCTGAAGAATTGCCCTCCGCCTCCGTGTCGAGCACCACCACGTCCACGCTGGCCCCGCCACCAGATGTTCCACCTACAAAGTACATTTAAGAATGTTAGAATAAAGCACTCACTAGTCTTTGGTATAGGAATGAAGACATGTGAAAACAATGTAATTTGTGACTGTCTACTTTAAAGTTAAAAAAAATGTCCCTTTTTCCAGGGAAGGTTGTCTTGCTGCACTTTTTGGCACAACTGATGAAGGCTGGTTTTTTAACACACACCATTTTTCTCCACACAGACAGAAGATGGACTTCTAACAACAAGATCAAGTTGAAACCAGGTGAGAGCTCGGCTCGACCACAAGAAATGTCTTCAATTAATCATCAGCACTAACCACTTTTCCATTATCACTTAAACGTTTAGTTTTATTATGACTTCATTTTAATAAATGTGTTTACTTTTAATAAAGCTTTTAAACTTAAATACAATCTGTGTTTTTTGGTCCAGACTAGAGTGACTGAGCGAAAGGTTTTGCAATTTTTGCAAGCATGAGTCCAGATAGAACACTTCAAAAGACATTATGGACAATCCCAGAGGACTGCACTAAGTTGATAGAGCTATTGCTGACTAGAATCATGGGAGTTTCGCCAACCGTGCAATCTTAGTTAGCTACACAGACAGACTAATAAGAATAATCTAGTAATACCACAGGGAGTCATAGTAGAGGCAGGATAAGAATTTAGATACAGTCTACAAGAAGATCAAAGACAATTTTGAAAAAAGTCAAATGAGGAACGCTAGGAAAAATAGGTACTAGTCTAAAATGAAAACTTACTGGGGCCAGCAAAGGAGCCCTCGCCTGCCCGATCCTGGCCCTGTTGAACAGCATCCGCCGCCTGCTGCTCCTGTGTCCTCCTCTCGCCCCTGGGGGGAGCTGACGTACAACATGAAAGAAAGAACAGAAAACATGGATGATTGTTGCTTGTCAATGTCAACCAAATCAAACATTTCAAAAGAACAATAACAAAATATTTCCGCGAAATTATATTGATTAGGGTTAGTTTTCATTTATTTGCAGACCTGTGACTTCGAAAGTCACGTAACTCACTAAACAAAGTACTGAAATGTTCACCTAGGACTGGCAGGCAGCAGTCCGCAGGCAAGACGCAAAGTGACAGACAAACTCCATTGTGATTTCAGTCAGATCAGTGACAACACTAACAGTTGCCTGCTACATTACCAGTCATTTAAATAGTCAAACTATCAATCCACCGCCACTATTTTTCTTATTGTCAGGGGTACAAAGGAAGGGGCAGATTTAAGCCCCTTGCGGCTCTTTTGCTCCGTTCTTGCGTGACTTTTGTGACGCAGCAGCTAAACAAAAAAGGGCGCCATGGTGCGGCGTATAATATTATAACAACGTGACGCATTTGGGAGATGCATCCCGTTATAAAGCCCTGCGCCATCAGGGGGCGTTCCGGCGCAAGGGAGGGCATTCCTGCGCTGGAACACATCCTAAAAGTGGCTGAGGGAAATCCACAAAATTTCAATCAGTCACCTTTAGGACAATGATGCGTCACACAAACCCTGCACCTGCTTGAAGCAGACGTACGGCTTGACCCAGCATTGGGGAGATAGGGTACCCCAGAGCATTGCTGGAGCTGCGCCATCGTTGCGACGCAACTCCAGCAGTAAAGCTTCGGTGACGTTTTAGGCCCATGGTGCGCCGCATTGCAAATACGGCGCACCATGTTTGGTGGTGGTAGCGGGCCGCACAATTAATGGCGCATCCCTGCTACTTTGCAGGGATGCGACGGTAATTGCAATTCTGCCCCTTAGGGGCATACTTACTTATGCGTTCTGGCGCATCTCCAGAGATGCGCCAGATCAAATGCGTCACGCAAAACTACCCTTGCAACACGGCAGATGCGCCTCATTTACAATGCGGCGCGCCCTGGCCCAAGGGTAGGCACTTGCGTGACGCATCTCGTCACGTAAGAGCGGCGCATCGCTGGAGTCACGTCGCCAACGCAATGCAACTCCAGTAATGCTCAGGGCCACCCAATACTTAACATGCTGTGTCAGTCCTTTCGCCTGCTTCAAGCAGGCATAAGGAATTGAATTGACGTAGCAGCGTCGCAGAAGTGCCTGCGTTAAATCTTGTAGATTTCACGCAGGCAATTTTGCGAGGCGCACAGCCGCCGGACCGCCCATCCTGCGTACTAGGAACGCACCCATTGTGGTGCAGGCCCATGGCTTTATAACGTGACGCATCTCCCTAGATGCGTCATGCTGTAAATGACTCGCAGGGATGCGGCACGTTTACGCCGCTGTTGCGTCACGCAAGGCAACGTAAACGTGGCGCAAGGGGCTTG
This sequence comes from Lissotriton vulgaris, assembly GCF_964263255.1. Taxonomy (NCBI): domain Eukaryota; kingdom Metazoa; phylum Chordata; class Amphibia; order Caudata; family Salamandridae; genus Lissotriton; species Lissotriton vulgaris. Next base: position 375,732 of record NW_028253415.1, read on the forward strand.
TAAATGTAATCTGCCCCCTAGTGTCTAGCATTACGCAGTTCTGTAAAGTACACTCATACATAATAGTTACTCAGGCCAATGAGACCACGAAATAGAAAACAAATAAGCATAGTAGCAACGCCACTGAGAAGGGGAGCAGTGCACCTGAAATGCACAGAAGATTTTGAAATATAATTTAACTACAATGTAATCGTCATCAGCGGCATTATTGGCTTGCTCCATGTAAAAAACTAATATTTGCAATACAACAACACAGAGCAGGAAAAAACATCATAGTAGTGAGTGATGAAATGGCTACTACTACTCACCAAGCCCGGGGATCTCCAAGCCGAGCTGGTCCAGCAGGTTGTGCTCCCGGTCCAGGAGGTCCGTCCAGCGATGGGTGACCTGGCTGTAGGTGCGCTGGACCCCGTAGAGGTGGGATATGGCCCAGCACACCTTCTCCCACCGCTTCCGGCGCTCCCGCATGTTGTAGCCGCCGGCCGCGATCCTGCCGCCTCCCGCGATGGTCCTGGGCAGCGGCGCTGGACGAAGTAGACCAGCGCGCCCACTTCCTCCGGGCTGAATATCTCCCGGCGCGTCACCTTCTCCCCCCTCAATCTCCCGCATGCTGTCCTGGCACTGGGTCCAGGACTACTCCCCACCGCCGCTGCGGCCCTCAAGTGCCTGGGCAGCTTCACGGCGCCTGGCTTCACCATGGTCTGGGCAGATAAGGTAGGAAGAAGTAGAAAATTAAGAAAGAATAGGATAGGGAAGAAGAAAAGAAAAGAGTTTAAAAAAGTAGTTTAAAAGTAAAGAAAAATAGCAGAAAAGACAAAAATATACAGCTAGGAAAAGAGAGGGATAGATAAGAAGCAAAATCGTAAAAAAAAAACTGAAAACAAGCAAAGAATGGCAAAGATACCAAGAGGATTAAACACCATGCCCAGACACAGGAAATGAATGAAAAACAAGATGGCCGGCGCCCGTTCACGAGCGCGAAAGTAAGTTCGCGCGAGATTTCCCTCGCGATCTCGTGCGAACCTCTACTCGCAATGCGCTTACTGCACGAGATTATACATAGCGGGCGGAAACGGAAATACGTCACGCAAATAAAATGGCCGCGCCCGTACTCGACCTTGGGGTAAATTCGCGTGTTGCGCTGCAAGCGGCTTGCGAATACTGCAAAAAAACTAGCGAAACAACAAGCCGCAAAAAAATAAAAAGCTCATTCGCACGAATTGGCGGCTTCCGCGGGCGGTTTCGCACGACGTCACGCCCCGCGAATAGCGCGAAAAAACCGAAAAACTATTTTTGCAAAAGCAAAAGCAATGAGCAGGTGCAAAAGGTCAACCTCATGATTTGCAACGATTCCCTGTAGTGCTTCCTGAGGGGGCCCTCCAGAATTCGGTTGCCTGCTTGCAACTATTGTGTGACCCTGCTCTGACCTTAACTGTATGCCACAAAGGTCCTGATTTACAGCTAAAGGAGCAGACAAGCAGGTGCCGGGCTGGAACTTCAAATTCTTTCAGTGACACATTAATTAGCCCCTAATTCATTATTGTCAGTTGGGGCAGGGCAGGTGTTGTTAATAAACTAACCCCAAATTTATTCATGTCAGTTCAAGCAGGGCAGGTGGGCTTGCTTTTCCCCCCCATCTTCTACAGTGATGATGAACCAGAGGGTGGCATTGATGTAACAGAGGGTGGCATGGGTCAAAGAGAGGGTGCCAGTGGTGAAACAGAGGGTGCTGGGAGGCTGTGATGATGAACCAGACGTAGAAACAACATAGTCGCGACCGTTGCGAGCCGACAAGTAAGTTCGCAATTGCGAACTAGTACCAAATCCTCGCGAACTGGCAGAAACACTTGCGAACACAAAAAAAAAAATCCGCAAATTCGCGAGAATTCGCGGATTTTGCGGATTGCGAATTCGCAAATCTGCCAAATTCGCGAACGCGAGATTCGCAAAATTCACCCATGCTTAGATGTGAGTTAAGTATTTGCGCACGCACCCCCACAACAACACCCAAGGCCCACCACAAAGGAAACTCCACACAAGGTTCTATATAAAAATAGCCTTTGTATTACACCAAAATACATTAGATAAAACACACACTTTACAATGTACCAGAGGCACGGGCAGAATTTACAGGGGATATTTACAAGACAGGGCCACATGGACCACTGTCAGGAATCAGAAGTAACACTTTCAGAAATAGCACTTTTTAGATCATAGACTTATTACTGTAGCGCAAAAATACAATACAAACAGTCACTACTGGTACCAGGTGAGCACCACCTATGCAACCCTCACTATCTTAGGAGATTACACTAGGGAACCTGGGCTCTGCTAGCACCACCTGTAACTAGCAAGAAGGAAACAACCACCTACATATCACACTACCTGTAGGGGTGTAAGAACATAACACATGATGCAATGCATAACATTCATTCAGAGGTGTAAGGAGGGAAAACACATGATGCATCAACAATACATTCAGAGGTGTAGCAATCACAATTGCGCCAAATCCACATTAGCCACCACCTGTGGCAGTCCCTGTGTCCCAAGGTCAGGGCCTAAACGTGGCAGTTGCCCACGAAGTGCTGGGCAACTGTTGAGCCTCTCAGGGCTCTTTAGGAAAAGAGATATGCCTCCTTGGGAACCTCTCAGGGCTCCAACAACAAAGGTGCAGCCTCGCTGGGCTGTGGGGGTCCCTCACAGGGGACTCGGAATTATTGGCGGTGCCTCGAGCCTCGCCGGGCTCTCAACAAGGGGGGGCCTCTCGTGGGCTCACGGACAAAGAACTGGCCTCGAGCCTCTCAGGGCTCGCGAAATCAGGGTGCCGGCAATCGAGCCTCGCAAGGCTCGCGAACAGGAAATGCCATCAAGAGGCTCTAAATACAAGGGCGCGAGGTCGCGCTGCTGAGGGGGGGGGGCGGACACCGACAACGTGTCCCGGCGCCCCTCCCTTCTATTCCTGTGGCAACACTCACCGGCTCTAGCCTCCAGCGGGGGCGGGACTCGCTGCCGGTCTTCTTCTGCTGCTAGGCTCTCGGCAATCCGGACTCTCCCGCGCTTCACCGGGGAATCCGGGAGGCGGGTCTCTCCCTCTGGGGCCGCACCGGGATTGGGCGGCTGTGCAGCTTCCGGGTCGCCTGTTCCTGTCCCGCCGCAGCCTGCCTGACTTCCGGGTCGCGGCTGTGGCCAATCGCAGCGCGGCCCTGGAATCTGGAGGCGGGACAGCGCTTCACTGAGGATCGGGCCGGCGGCGGTGATTACTCATGGCAATGCCGGGTGGGCACCGGCTTTAGATTCAAATATTTAGCGAGGTGGGCACTCGCTCGGGGTGCCAACACAGAGGCAAGGTCCCTGGCAGGGTGGGCACCTGCCAGCGGACAAAATACTCAAATCAGCGAGGTGGGCACTCGCTAGGCAGGCGCTAGGGGTAAATAAAGTGCTCTTCAGTGCTAAGAGTAAAAATAAAGCGCTCCCAGCGCTAAATGCAAAATACAGCGCTCTTAAGCGCTAGAGGGGAAATCAAAGCGCTCCCAGGTGCCCTCAGCAGGGCAGAGTTCCAGCAAGTCCAGCAAAGGTCCTTTCAAGGGGCAGGGGGCAAGGCTGGGCCCAGAGCCAGCACACTGGGTCTCCAGGCAGGGAGACACCCCAAGTGGCGGTCCTTTGGCCCAGCAAAAGCAACAGCAGCCCCCTCAGGATCCTGGAACAAGAACAGTTTCAGTGGGGACACAGCCCCATTTTTATACACCAAATCCTTTGTTCTGGCACAGGGTGGGGGCAGACCCAGTCGCAGCTGGTCCTTGAGTACCCTTGATGGCCCAACCACCCCTTCCTTTCACTGGCAGGGCTAGGGTCATCAGTCACACCACAGGGGGGCGGAGCCAGCATTGTCTGGGGAAAACCCAGCCTCATTCAGGACACAGGTACACTCCTCCCCAGCCATCAGCATGCTAATTTCCCACTCACCACCGGGCAGACCCATCCAGCCTTCCTCGAGCCAGGCTCACCAGCCTGCTCCAGCCAATCACACGACAGACATATTTTACATTAATATGCCAAGTCCTGGAAATGGCATTTCTACATATGACACACTCATGCAACACACACCATTGCGAAGCATTCACTCTCACGAGTTCGCACATATCAAATTCGAACATGCACACCTCACGCATCAGGAACTACCAGGGACACATACATTCCCCATGCATTCCTATGGGAGGGCAGGCCTATCTCATCACATGCACTCAGAGTGCGCACGCACTTTCCACTGGGACACAGTGAAAGTGCGCAGAACCCAAAAATCACCATCACCAGGTCACCATTACAATCAAAAAGTCTAGGGGTGAACCTGCCATAAGGGCCAAGTCCAACACACTGGGATGTAACCGATGATCAATAAACTTCCGTTAGCAATGACATTAGGATGTGACCGGTGATCAATAAAGTGGGTATTAGCAGAGGCACTGGGATGTAACCGGCGATCAATAATGTGGGTATAAGCAATGGCACTGGGATGTAACCGGTGATTAAAAAACTGGCATTAGCAATCAAACAGGTGGTGATCAATAAAGTGGATATTAGCAGTGGCACTGGGATGTAACCAGTGATTGTTAGAATTGGGGGTCTCTGGTTGGCGCAAGTATGCACTTGTGACAAGCAGGGACCCTCTCCTCTAAGTCAGGGCGAAGGATGACCCCTTTAGAATGACCCTTACTCACCCTCTAGGTGCGTGGCGTGAGCAGACAAGGCTATTCTCCAGGCGTTGTTTAGTTAAGCATTTGTAATCACACACACAGTAAATACACTAATCCCCCCACAAAGGGACACCAGGCTGTGAGTATATAAAAATACGCTTCTTTATGTAAAAATTATATATACTCTTTAGAACAGACTTATCACAAGATCAAATAACGTTTCTGTATGCCCACAGGTTGTAAATAGGCAAGCTCTCTTTTAGTTGTAGTTCAAATGTTCTGTGCTTACATCAAGTTGTATTCACAGTGTTCTCTTACTTCCTTGTCCGTTTCTGCCCAGATTGTGCACTTTTCCACCCCTCTAGGACCTACGGGGTCCTGCTATGCACTTTGCCGCGCTTCGCGGTGCCTTGGACAGGTGAAATCCCGACTCCCTGCCAAGTCTCACGCTTCCCGCGTGAGACGCGATCGGCCCGGCCGGGTCTTGTGGAGCGGATGGCCCCCCTGGTCTACATGACACACTCGGGGGGGGGAAACACCGACCTCAGGGCTATCCAGGGGGAGGGAAGGCCCAAGGACCCAGCGCCGCCTCAGTCACGCGGGCGGGGGCTTCGATTGCAGCCTGCGGGACCCGACAGCTAAAGGATTCCAGCGGGAGGGGCTGGAGCGCTCTCGCAGCGCGGAGCTGCAGGCAGGCACAGAGAGCGGTGCGAGTCAGCGAGAAAGGGCGGCTCGCACCGCAGCGGATCTTCAGGCTGGGGGGCACTTTTGGACAGGGCAGTGGGCAGACAACAAAGGGGGGTCAAGGAACGTTGCGGGCCACGAGCCCGAGGGCAGTCTCAGTGGCGGCTTTTCCCTCTGTTGGCAGATGCGAGGTGCCCAGCGGCTCTAGCAGAGCGAGGCTGGCACCCGAGGCGTCCGGACAGCGGGGGTCTGTCCCCTGGGTCTGTGGGAGTCCGGCAAAGGATTTCTGGCGGGAGGGTGAGGCACCGCAGCGAGCCTTCCTAGGCGGTCGACACAGCGATCCCCTCAGCGGGGGAAGAGCGGCTCAACGGAGCGGAGCTCTTCCTCGGCGGGGACGAGAGGACACAGTCGGTCACGGACTGAGGGAGGGGCTGGGGGGCACCACAGCAGCGAGCCTTCCCAGGCGGTCAACACAGCGATCTCCTCAGCGGGGGAAGAGCGGCTCAACGGAGCGGAGCTCTTCCTCGGCGGGGACGAGGAGACACAGTCGGTCACGGCCTCAGGGAGGGGCTGGGGGCACCAAGGTCACAGCTCCGGCAGTAGTAGATATCCCGGTTAATTACCGGCAGACGAGCAGAGGGCAGGTTGAGCCAGATGGTCCTGTGGCTCAGGTCAGGGGGCAAGCTCAGTCAAGCCCTTGGAGAATGTTTAAGCACAAAGCAGCAAAGTCTTTTCCTATCAAGTCTTTTCCTCTCCTTTCTCAGCAAGGCAAGCAGCAGGCCAGTTCTCCCAGCGTCTCTTCTCCTTCTAGGCGGGCAGAGGTCCTTCGTGGTAAAACAGGATTCTGATTTACAAGGAGCAGGGCTCCTACTTTTATACACAGTTTCTTTTGTTCTCACAGGCCAGGGGGGCCTTTGCATAACTGCTCTCAGCCTCTGAGCACTTGTTGGGGGTACTTCTGCTTCTGCATTCAGTGTGAGGGCAGGCACATCAGCCGCTCCCCAGGGGGGCGGAGCCGGCATTGTGTGGACAGGGGCAGCTTGAGCACTTTGTTGACAAGCTTCGGTCCTTCCTGGTCCAGGTGCAGGCTGAGTCATCAGTCGCTCCCCAGGAGGGCGGAGCCAGCATTGTGGAGGCAGAGCACAGCCTGATGCATCACTCAGGGGAAACTCCCACCACCCACTAAGGTGTCATCCTGCTATTCACAACCTGTCAACTCCCAGCCCTGTCACTCACACACCCAGACAGTCAGATACACACAAGAGCAGAGGCGGGCTGAAATGGTTAGGCAAGCAAATGCTAACTTTCTAAAAGTAGCATTTGCAAACACAGGATATTAAAATAAACTTTACTAAAAGAAGTATTTTATTATTCTGAGTTCAGGCATACTAAACATTAATTTCTACCATGTTCCCCGAGCCTGCTGGGATTATAGGGTGTAATAATTCCAGCAGCCCATCTTGGCCTAAAGGGAGCAGGTAGCCTTACACAGTGAAAAACGAATTTGGCTGTAATTCACTATTAGGACATGCCACACACATCAGAGCATGTCCTACGTTACACTTACAATGCACCCTGCCCTAGGGCCTACCATAGGGGTGACTCATATGAAGTTAAGGGAAGGTTTAGGGGCTGGCAAGTGTGTGCACTTGCCCAGCCAGCATGACAGTAACAGACTGCACACAGGTTCTGCAATGGCAGACCCTAGACACATTTTAAGGCTGCTTCTGTGGGTGGCGCAACCAGCGCTGCAGGCCCACTAGCAGTATTGGCATTTACAAGCCCTGGCACTCCTGGTGCACTTTACTGGGGACTGACAGTAAATCCAATGAACCAATCATGAACATCAATCACAGTTACACTTTATACAGGGAGAGCATATGCACTTTAGCACTGGTCAGCAGTGGTAAAGTGCCCAGAGTCATTAAACCAACAAAAACAGGTCAGAGAGGGTATTGGAGGAAGGCAAAAAGTTTAGGGATGACCCTTCCAAGAGGCCCAGGTCCAACACAACCCCCTTCCAGCCAAAACGCAGGGTAGACCAATCACCACTGTGATGGGCTTCCCTGCTTTGGGCGATAGAACCTGGACCTGGCCCGCAACAGCAGGGGCACATTCCAGTTCTACGCCAATCTGAACCTATTTCAAATCCTCTGTCCATACTCTCAGGGTTCACCCAGCTAATCCCTTGGGCACCCTTCTCTTTCTCTGTGGACACCACCTGTGCAGCCTCTAACCTTAACTGGCTCACAGGTGTGTCCCAACAGACAGTCATCAAATCACAGTGGCCACTTACAGTAGTCAGGGCTGAGACCCAGGCCTCATGCCTCTCAGGGCTCTCAAACCTCTTTGGCCTCAGAGAGCGGGGGGCAGTAGCCCCAGGTGCTTGGCACCCTGTGTCCACTCTCCCTCCTGTCCGGTCAGGTATGTCGTCCTGGCACTGACCCACCAGCCCCAGGCCTGTACCTGGCGGCTGGACCAAACACAGGGGTGGCCTCTCCCACACCCGGTCCTCCTCCTGGGGGCTCTGTACCCTCCCACCCGGAGTGGTACCCCCTTCCAGAATTGTCAGGGCACCTGTGGCAGGTGACCTGCACAATTCGCCCACCAGTTCAGGGGTGCTATCCTGCAACTGGGGCACCAGGTCAGGGGGGACACCCTGCACCTGGCCCTCTATCCTAGGGTCTAAACCCTCAAACTGCACCGGGGTCAGAGGCAAGGACTCCCTCCCTCTGCACCCCCTTCCAGAGTACTGCCCACTCCCCACTGGAGTGGTACCCCTAGAAGTGACAATGGTCAGGACACTGATTACAGTAGTCCCACCCTCCAGGTCAGACAACACCTGAACCTGGCTCTCCAACTCAGGGACCCAACCATGCAGTTGAACACTTGCCTGGCGCACCAGGACTTCCCGGGGAGCACGCATGCCCCCCCTGAGGGTGGCACATAGCTCATGTGCCGTGCGACAGTCTGCCTGGCGCAGATCTCCCAGCCTCTGTCCCTCTGACAGTGCGGGAAGATCCCCCAGGACAGAAGTGGTGTCCCCATGGTCATTCACTGGGGACGCAGCCCTGCTGGCTGGCCCCTGACCCACTGGTTCTTCCACTGGGGACTCTTTCCCCCTCTCGCCCCTCCATCTGGACCTCTGCACCCTCCCAACTGGAGCGGTACTGCCAGATACCAGAACTACTGGACCTCTGTTTACAGAGCCTCCACGTTCTCTAGCTACTGGGGGATCCCCCTCAGAGGGTGACTCCTCCGGACAGCCTAGGCTCCCCACCTGGTGTTCCCTTAAAGAACCATCCAGGCTCTGAGACTGAGGTTGGGCACTACTGGGACAAAACCCATTCTCACTCCTTCCTCTCAAGGACAGGACGTGAGGCCCTACACCCCTCTCACTACTACAGGACCTAGCTGGGCTACTCTGCGCCACTTCCACCACTCTGGGCTGGAAGATACCTGAGCCACTCCCCACAGGATCACACCCCAATGCCTCTCCAGACCCTCTGGAATCCACCACAAGGTCTGCCTCCAATGTGAGCTCCCTGGGGTCAGAGAACTCACTCTCGAACAGGTGTTGGCATAGCTCTGGAAAACTGGGACTTAAAGTATGCTCTCCCACAATTGGATTACACAGCCCCCTAGCAGGGTTAACCAAACTATCCTTCACCTCACCATCCAGCGCCTCACACACATACTCCACACCATCCTTCTGAGACTGGCCAGACAGTAGCGGACTGTCTCTGTCACACAACCCACACTCTTCAGGGCGGTCCTTACACTCACCCACCAGGACCTCAACCATGGGGGAATCCCTCCCACCACTAGGACCATGAACTCCTACGCCAGCCACCCTATTCCCTTCAGGGACGCTGCGCACTACTGGAGCTACCTCATGCCCTTGAACCTCCTGGTGTAAGTTAACCCCCCCCAAGTCAGGTGCCATATCTCTAGGTGCGCGCACTATGCTGTCAGTACTAGATACCTGAATGTTGCTGCCACCAGCTGAGCTGGACTCCACCTCCAACTCAGCAAAGCTCAATCTGCGAGCCACACAAATCTCTGGATGTTGGGCTGAAGCCCTCCTGGCTTCAAGCTCCAAATCAAGTTCTCTCATCCTCAAGTAGTGAGCTCTTTGGCGTTTTTGCGCCTCCATGGCTAATTTTTGGCTTTCCATTGCCAATTTTTGCTTGTCCATTTCCAATTGTCCTTTTAATCTCGCCATCTCCATTTCATGTGCCCTGGTTGCTGCCCTGTCTGCCAACTCCTCTGGCGACAGACATCTGGTTGCTGCCTTTTCCATCCTCACTGGACCAGGCATGACGTTTCACCAGCACATGGAGATCTCCCAGCAAAATTAAACAAAATGGAAACCTGTGGCTGCGTTATCAATCTGCTCTCACTATGTGGTGATCAGTAATTCACTGTATGTCAATCACAAATGAAAATTCGCAAATCCTCACCGCTGCGTCCAATGTTAGAATTGGGGGTCTCTGGTTGGCGCAAGTATGCACTTGTGACAAGCAGGGACCCTCTCCTCTAAGTCAGGGCGAAGGATGACCCCTTTAGAATGACCCTTACTCACCCTCTAGGTGCGTGGCGTGAGCAGACAAGGCTATTCTCCAGGCGTTGTTTAGTTAAGCATTTGTAATCACACACACAGTAAATACACTAATCCCCCCACAAAGGGACACCAGGCTGTGAGTATATAGAAATACGCTTCTTTATGTAAAAATTATATATACTCTTTAGAACAGACTTATCACAAGATCAAATAACGTTTCTGTATGCCCACAGGTTGTAAATAGGCAAGCTCTCTTTTAGTTGTAGTTCAAATGTTCTGTGCTTACTTCAAGTTGTATTCACAGTGTTCTCTTACTTCCTTGTCCGTTTCTGCCCAGATTGTGCACTTTTCCACCCCTCTAGGACCTACGGGGTCCTGCTATGCACTTTGCCGTGCTTCGCGGTGCCTTGGACGGGTGAAATCCCGACTCCCTGCCAAGTCTCACGCTTCCCGCGTGAGACGCGATCGGCCCGGCCGGGTCTTGTGGAGCGGATGGCCCCCCTGGTCTACAGGACCCACTCGGGGGGGGGAAACACCGACCTCAGGGCTATCCAGGGGGAGGGAAGGCCCAAGGACCCAGCGCCGCCTCAGTCACGCGGGCGGGGGCTTCGATTGCAGCCTCCGGGACCCGACAGCTAAAGGATTCCAGCGGGAGGGGCTGGAGCGCTCTCGCAGCGCGGAGCTGCAGGCAGGCACAGAGAGCGGTGCGAGTCAGCGAGAAAGGGCGGCTCGCACCGCAGCGGATCTTCAGGCCGGGGGGCACTTTTGGACAGGGCAGTGGGCAGACAACAAAGGGGGGTCAAGGAACGTTGCGGGCCACGAGCCCGAGGGCAGTCTCAGTGGTGGCTTTTCCCTCTGTTGGCAGATGCGAGGTGCCCAGCGGCTCTAGCAGAGCGAGGCTGGCACCCGAGGCGTCCGGACAGCGGGGGTCTGTCCCCTGGGTCTGTGGGAGTCCGGCAAAGGATTTCTGGCGGGAGGGTGAGGCACCGCAGCGAGCCTTCCTAGGCGGTCGACACAGCGATCCCCTCAGCGGGGGAAGAGCGGCTCAACGGAGCGAAGCTCTTCCTCGGCGGGGACGAGAGGACACAGTCGGTCACGGCCTGAGGGAGGGGCTGGGGGGCACCACAGCAGCGAGCCTTCCCAGGCGGTCAACACAGCGATCTCCTCAGCGGGGGAAGAGCGGCTCAACGGAGCGGAGCTCTTCCTCGGCGGGGACGAGGAGACACAGTCGGTCACGGCCTCAGGGAGGGGCTGGGGGCACCAAGGTCACAGCTCCGGCAGTAGTAGATATCCCGGTTAATTACCGGCAGACGAGCAGAGGGCAGGTTGAGCCAGATGGTCCTGTGGCTCAGGTCAGGGGGCAAGCTCAGTCAAGCCCTTGGAGAATGTTTAAGCACAAAGCAGCAAAGTCTTTTCCTATCAAGTCTTTTCCTCTCCTTTCTCAGCAAGGCAAGCAGCAGGCCAGTTCTCCCAGCGTCTCTTCTCCTTCTAGGCGGGCAGAGGTCCTTCGTGGTAAAACAGGATTCTGATTTACAAGGAGCAGGGCTCCTACTTTTATACACAGTTTCTTTTGTTCTCACAGGCCAGGGGGGCCTTTGCATAACTGCTCTCAGCCTCTGAGCACTTGTTGGGGGTACTTCTGCTTCTGCATTCAGTGTGAGGGCAGGCACATCAGCCGCTCCCCAGGGGGGCGGAGCCGGCATTGTGTGGACAGGGGCAGCTTGAGCACTTTGTTGACAAGCTTCGGTCCTTCCTGGTCCAGGTGCAGGCTGAGTCATCAGTCGCTCCCCAGGAGGGCGGAGCCAGCATTGTGGAGGCAGAGCACAGCCTGATGCATCACTCAGGGGAAACTCCCACCACCCACTAAGGTGTCATCCTGCTATTCACAACCTGTCAACTCCCAGCCCTGTCACTCACACACCCAGACAGTCAGATACACACAAGAGCAGAGGCGGGCTGAAATGGTTAGGCAAGCAAATGCTAACTTTCTAAAAGTAGCATTTGCAAACACAGGATATTAAAATAAACTTTACTAAAAGAAGTATTTTATTATTCTGAGTTCAGGCATACTAAACATTAATTTCTACCATGTTCCCTGAGCCTGCTGGGATTATAGGGTGTAATAATTCCAGCAGCCCATCTTGGCCTAAAGGGAGCAGGTAGCCTTACACAGTGAAAAACGAATTTGGCTGTAATTCACTATTAGGACATGCCACACACATCAGAGCATGTCCTACCTTACACTTACAATGCACCCTGCCCTAGGGCCTACCATAGGGGTGACTCATATGAAGTTAAGGGAAGGTTTAGGGGCTGGCAAGTGTGTGCACTTGCCCAGCCAGCATGACAGTAACAGACTGCACACAGGTTCTGCAATGGCAGACCCTAGACACATTTTAAGGCTGCTTCTGTGGGTGGCGCAACCAGCGCTGCAGGCCCACTAGCAGTATTGGCATTTACAAGCCCTGGCACTCCTGGTGCACTTTACTGGGGACTGACAGTAAATCCAATGAACCAATCATGAACATCAATCACAGTTACACTTTATACAGGGAGAGCATATGCACTTTAGCACTGGTCAGCAGTGGTAAAGTGCCCAGAGTCATTAAACCAACAAAAACAGGTCAGAGAGAGTATTGGAGGAAGGCAAAAAGTTTAGGGATGACCCTGCCAAGAGGCCCAGGTCCAACAGTGATCAATAAAGTGGGCATTAGCAAAGGCCCTGGGATGTAACCGGTGATCTATAAAGTGGGTATTAGCAATGGCACTGTGATGTTACCAGTGATCGATGAAATGGGTATTAGCAATGGCACTGGGATGTAACAAGTGATCCATAAAGTGGGTACTAGCAACGGCACTGGGATATAACAAGTGATCCATAAAGTGGGTACTAGCAATGGCACTGGGATGTAATTGGTGATCAATAAAGTGGCATTAGCAATGGCACTGGGATGTAACCGGTGATCAATAAAGTGGGCGTTAGGAATGGCACTGGGATGTAACAGGTGATCAATATTTGGTATTAGCAATGGCACTGGGATGTAACCGGTGATCAATAAACTTGCGTAGTCAATGACACTAGGATGCAACAGGGGATCAATAAAGTGGGTATTAGCAATGGCACTGGGATGTAACTTGTGATCCATAAAGTAGATATTAGCAATGGCACTGGGATGTAACCGGTGATCGATAAAGTGGTTATTAGCAATGGCACTAAGATGTAACCGGTAATCGATAAAGTGGCATTAGCAATGGCAATGGGATGTAACCGGTGATCAATAAAGTGGGTATTGGAAATGGCACTGAGATGTAACCGATGATCAATACTTTGGTATTACCACTGGCACTGGGATCTAACTGGTGATCAATAAAATGGGTATTAGCTATGGCACTGGGATGTAACCGATGATCAATAAACTTCCGTTAGCAATGACAATGGGATGTGACCGGTGATCAATAAAGTGGGTATTAGCAATAGCACTGGGATGTAACCAGTGATCAATAAAGTGGGCATTAGCAATGGCCCTGGGATGTAACAAGTGATCCATAAAGTGGGTACTAGCAATGGCACTGGGATGTAATTGGTGATCAATAAAGTGGCATTAGCAATGGAACTGAGATGTAACAGGTGATCAATATTTGGTTTCAGCAATGGCGTGGGGATGTAACCGGTGATCGATAAAGTGGTATTAGTAATGGCACTGGGATATAATCAGTGATCAATAAACTGGGTATTAGCTATGGAACTGGGATGTAACCTGTGATCAATAAACTTGCGTTATCAATGACAGTAGGATGCAACAGGAGATCAATAAAGTGGGTATTAGCAATGGCACTGGGATGTAACCTGTGATCCATAAAGTGGATATTAGCAATGGCACTGGGATGATACCGGTGATCCATGAAGTGGATATTACTAATGACACTTGGATATAACCAGTGATCAATAAACTGGGTATTAGCTATGGTACTGGGATGTAACCGGTGATCAATAAACTTGCCTTATCAATGACACTAGGATGCAACAGGGGATCAACAAAGTGGGTATTAGCAATGGCACTGGGATAAAATCGGTGATCAATAAAGTGGTATTAGCAATGGCACGGGATGTAACCGGTGATCCATAAAGTGGGTATTAGAAATGGCACTGGGATTTAACCGGTAATCAATACTTTGGTATTAGCACCTGCCCTAGGATATAACCGGTGATCAATAAACTGGGAATTAGCTATGGCACTGGGATGTAACCGATGATCAATAAACTTCCATTAGCAATGAAACTGGAATGTAACCGGTGATCAATGAAGTGGGTGTTAGCAATGGCACTGGGATGTAACCGGTGATCAATAAAGTGGGTATTTGCAATTGCACTGGAATGTAGCCTGTGATCACTAAAGTGGGTATTAGCAAAGGCACTGGGATGTAACCGGTGATCAATAAAGTTGCATTAGCAATGGCACTGGGATATAACCGTTGACCAATAAAGTGGGTATTGGCAATGGCACTGAGATGTAACCGGTGATCAATACAGAGGCATTAGCAATGGCACTGGGATGTAACCGGTGATTAATAAAGTGGGTATTAGCCATGGCACTGGGATGTAACCGGTGATCAATAAAGTGGCATTAGCAATGGCACTGGGATGTAACCGGTGATCAATAATGTGGGTATTACCAATGGCATTGGGATATAACCAGTGATCAATAAAGTGGGTATTAGCAATGGCACTGGGATGTAACCAGTGATCAATAAACTGGCATTTACCTTGGCACTAGTGGTGATTATTGAAGTGGATATTAACAATGGCACTGGGATGTAACCGGTGATCAATAAAGTGGCTTTATCAATGGCACTTTGATGTAACCGGTGACCAATAAAGTGGGTATTACAGAACACCTAGTGACATCAGGTGACCTCTGTATCTTATTTTGATTTTGGGCACTTAGTTGTATTCACTATCACTTAGTTTGCAGTAGCTATTAGTTAACATGGTCCTGAAGAAAGCCATGACGAATATGTCTTTAGTTTGCTGAAACATGTCGACCACATAAACATCTAGACGGTCTGTATATTTTTTGACTGTCACTAACTACTACTTTTTAACATTGGAAGGTAGGGTAACACCGGAATAAAGTTATAAGTACCCCCTATCCTATTTTACATTCACTAGTTTTTTCTTACTTTAACACTTTTTGAGCACTGCAACATCAGTCCCCAAGTTTTGATATTCTCACCCTCAGAACTTGAGAAACAAGACCCCAGTTAGACCTCACTATCGGCGGTGGAGCTCCTTCTTACATCAGGACCCCCGACCATGATAGTTGATCGGCTATCCCAGCAGTGGTCTTGGTGGAATCCCAAATGATGAAGGGCGGTTCCGTGTGGTGACTGATGGGCATCCCTCCTTGATCATCATGGGGATGACTCTTTTGTTTTTGATACACCTGGTTTGAAGTTGTTATAGGGCACCCTGTTAGGATACATTGTGTGTCAGACCCTCCAATATATTTGTTGTAATATGTATGTAGGGAACATGTTGGAGCATGGTCTTTAAAATTCCCTTTGGTCCCAACTTCCTGTTTATTGCTTGTTCTTGAGCAGTCGCTGTGACTGCGGACTACTTCCTATAACAGTATCTGTTACTGTTCTTAGACGCCATTGCTATATCAGTGTTCAGCGTCTTCTCTTTCGCTCTGTTCTTTGCTCCTATTTTCGTTGTGACGTAGGTTGTTCTAGCTTTGCTTACACTCTTTTCTATGTGCATTATGGCAGAAAATCAAGGTTTGTCGTTTGATGAGGACGACTTACAACTAGTCCTCGCTGACCACCCTGACCTCTCTGAGACTGTACCCACTCCTGCAACCAGCAATGAGGATGAGTGGGGCAAGATATTAATTCTAAAGAAATCACACACACGAACAAGCCTCCATGGTACTATAATGGCACAATATTTACGTAATAACTGTGCACCCATGGGGTTGATTGTAACAAACCATCCTAGACTCTTCTTGACAAACAAAGAATTTTTAAAAAATTGGTCACTCATCGCCTGGCGATGTACTAGGGATTGGCTTATCTTGATCATGCAGACCTCCAAAAGAATTGCAGATGCAATATTTATCGAGATCCAGATTCTGGAGTCACATATTAAGACTACCCTTTCCACTAAGGCTTTCCAGAAAAATGTGGATGAAACTAATAAGAACAATAGGGAGTTTAGAGAATTCACTTTGTCAGTAAAAATTGAAACATTTAGAAAAGATCTGGACAAGTTTAAGTTGGACAAAGTGTACCCCTATACAAGTGACACCTACACTCCACCGGATTTTTCGGGGAAAGGGCGGAAAACTGGGTCAAATTACGGCACCTCTAGCTCTGATGACAACTCGTCAGGAAGTGACACAGGCTCTGGCAATCAGGGAGCCTGAGGTAGAGGTCGTGGTAGGAGGAACCCCCAGAACAACTGGAGAGGGAATCAACATCATCAAACACCGATGTGGTGGCAACCTAACCCGTGGCAATTTGGAGGCCCGCCATTTCCACCACAAATGGGACCACAACAGATGGGTCCTTTTCCACCTCAGATGGGTCCTTTTGCACCTCAATACCCAACCAACTTTGGAGGCCAGCCTTTTTTAGGCGGAGGCCGAGGAGGGTCTTGTGGCAGGAGAAGAGGCCAACAGACACCACAGGTACATTACAGTCCACCAGCAACATCGGCGAGGAGCCTGAGGAGTACCGCCACGAAGAACAAGGAGCAGGCATCAACCAGCCTGGAACCGGGCTCGTGATCAACCTAAGCCAACATGTACTGACACCTATTGAAGAAAAGGCTCTGAATAGAGGCTTGGGGTTTGTACCGACACATAAAAATGACCATTTCTAAACACGTCTTGTAGTGTCCAAATTTCTAAGAAAAATTTGCTTACATTTCTTCTTTAAAAACAAGCAAGAAGTTGGTTCTCAAGAAGTAAACACGGGGCTTAAGAAAAAATCTACTTTTTACCCACCCTCTCACTCTATGCCAACTAAAGTTTTGGCTTTCGAACAAGCCATTTAAAAGAGCATTGAGAACCTTTTCATACAACAGGAAAGGGAGTGTTATAACAACTTCACCAAAGAGGAACAAATAGCTCTCAAGACACTATCAACGATAGACCAAGTGACTATTAAGCCAGCAGACAAAGGGGGTGCCATTGTCCTCATGGACACTAGCACCTACCGGGCAGAATGTTTGCGCCAACTAGGTGACGCAAGATCCTATCGTCGCTTGGAGACTGATCCTACACCGGAACTGAAAGCCACCATCCAGACCATGACTGAAGAAGCAGTATCCGAAGGTTGGATAACGCCACAGGAAGCAGCCTTTCTTTGTACCACGCATCCAGTCACCCCTTACTTCTATGCCCTTCCCAAGGTGCATAAGAAACAGAGACCACCTCCTGGTTGTCCTATTATTTCAGGCATTGGGTCTGTTCTCGAACCCTTATCAACATTTGTTGACCATTTTTTGCGACCCATGGTCCGAGAAATGCCAACCTATTTGAAAGACACAACGGACGTATTACGTCTTTTGCCTGAAATTGATTTCGACACAAACACTGACCTTCTTATATCCTTTGATGTAGAGGCATTATATACATCAATACCGCAGGATGAAACTTTAGAAGTGATCCAACACCTATTACAATCAAGGGAGTTAGACAGTATCACTCCAGTCAGCTTCATAATGGCCTGTGCCACCTTGGCTATGAAAAATAATTTTTTCCAATTTGAAGAATCGATGTACCTTCAAGTGTCGGGTACCAGTATGGGGAGCGTTTACGCTCCCAGCTTAGCAAATTTATATGTTCATTCCTTCGAGCAGGAGCACGTACTGGCCACCACGAATCCTTTCATTGATTGTATTAAAAGATAAAAAAGGTACATCGATGATGTCCTAGTGGTGTGGCAGGGTACTGAGGAAAGATGCCATGAATTTCTATCCTGGTTGAATAATCGTAATGCCTTCCTCCGCTTTACAATTGAGATTGGAAGGAACAGATTGGCGTTTCTGGATTTACTAATTACTGCCACTACAGATGGTCTGCAGTCTGAATTATATAGGAAGCCTTTGGCGAAGAACTCTCTTTTGTGTTTTGACAGTCATCACCCTAAATCCCTACAAGACAGCCAGCCGTATGGGCAATTTTTGAGGGTTCACAGAAACTGTTCAAATGCAGAGGCCTTTAAGACACACTCTCAGGCCCTCAAGGAACAGCTTATCTCAAGAAGATATCCCCCCAGACTTGTTCAACGCTCTCTTAAACGCGCGCGGAACAACAATCGTCTGGCCCTTTTGGAACCTCTGGTGCAGAAACCTCCTTTGGAAAGGATTACTTTTGTGACCACTTTTGGGACATTGTCTAACAACATCAAAAAAGTGGTAATGAGACACTGGTCCATTCTCAACTCGGACAAAGTCTCGATCCAAAGCCCCCTTTTTTCTTTCAAGAGGGGACCAAATCTTAGGGATCGACTGGTCCATACGCGACCAAGTGAGGACAGACCTAGGGCTCTAGGGATGTTATGGGACCTCCCTCTAGTTGTAGGTCACCATCCTTGTGGGATGTGCAACTCGTGTCCCCAAACGAAAAAATCTACTGAATTGGACATTGGCACTTCCAGACCGTGGATTCAGTCTAAGTTCACGAACTGCAATAGTGAGAACCTTGTGTATCTTATCACCTGCCCCTGTGGGTTAAAATACATAGGGATGACAACTCGTAAGATCAGGATAAGAATCTCTGAACACAAGAGCACCATCAGGTGTAGGAGGCAAGCGACTAAACTCATGAACCATTTCTTAGAAGCACGTCATCCTTCAACTGCGTTTCAGTGGACTGTGATAGAACAGCCTCACATCCCTGCGCATATCACTGATGCATCCAAATACCTTTTACTCAGAGAACAGAAATGGGTGTTTAGGATGGGCACCAACCGGGTGGGTTTGAATGATGACATACCCTGGTCAACCCTCTGATCCTAATAGGTTTCTCTTTGATTATCATATAGTCTGTAATGGTTAGTGTAACCTAATTTGAACATGGACCTTCACTTGTATGGAAGATTAGTCATTGTTCCCTACACAAACACTTCTTGTCACTAAATGTGATTAAACATGTTCAATATAAAATCTGTGGATGAGTGATGGCGAGGAGCATCTACACTTTCCAATAGTCACCACATTTTGATGAATGGCCACACACCTCTGCGAGGTACAATCATCCTTTCCTTAATTCAAAAATGTCTGATCCTGTATATGAGTAGAAATCGCATTTGGTTTGGTACAATCAACCACCGATTTGGGATATCTTCCTACCCATCACCGGCTTGGGATATCCTTCTACCCATTATAACATCGTGGTTATCTACAGTGTTTACCCATTGCAACATCGCGAACACTAATATTGCCCTAGTTTGTTGTCATCATCAGGAATTATTGTTACTAATATTGCCCAAAAATTATTTTGGGTGTATAGCAGTCTAATTAAATCCTTGACAATCCAGTGTAGGCATCTATTTGCTATGCACAGCCTTTTCCACATATGTCCCAGTTTTTTAGCTTTTTAGCTTTATGACAAGCAACCCCGGTCTGATTGTCTTTCTGCCGAGGTGTTTCTATATTTATTCGGGAGATCGTGGACTCTAACACCTCCGAATTGATAGGCATAAAGTGTATTCAATCCTTCTTGGAGGTTTGTTCAAGTTTTCAGCACTCAGAGATTCCATCTAATAAAGTTATTTAGAGTTTGTGTGCACGGCAGTGTTTACAAACTGCAGCATGCCTTCCGATAAACATGGCATCCTGATAGGCCATTAGTCCGTCCTCTTCAGCCAATTAGAAGAGAGCTTGCACGCCGGCTATGAGAAACTATCATGTGAGCGCTGAGGACCAATCATACGACACAATATCACGGTTTTCCGGACCGTCCGCTGGTACCTCCCCGATCGGCTTGGATGCCGACGCTGTAGTACCGACGGACAGGTGAGAAGTATATACCGGGTCATCTCGCGGTCTGGAAATGCTTTTATTTCTTA
Organism: Lissotriton vulgaris; assembly: GCF_964263255.1. NCBI lineage: Eukaryota > Metazoa > Chordata > Amphibia > Caudata > Salamandridae > Lissotriton > Lissotriton vulgaris. Next base: position 395,751 of record NW_028253415.1, read on the forward strand.
TCTGTGTGTGACACGCTGAATGGTGGAGATAATGTGTGTGCCAGTGAGAGACACGGACAACGGGCCACACGTGACTTGAATGAATTTGCCATTTTGAGCGGTTGAACCACATAGAACAGGCTTGATTCTTGGATACACAGATATATAAACATTGTGTGGGCTTCGTCTTCTTCATTCTCTTTGAGATAGAGGGAGCAACAATAACACTATGGAGCCGTATTCACTCTAGCATTTACTCTGTGATGGCACGTTTCTAGCCATTTATGTATATGCTGTTATGTATGTGGTTTGAGAGTGAGCAATCCCCTGGCTTGACATGCGCTACTTCGACTTTTGGGGTAAAACGGTAGCTTGAGTGTATTAATGCTTGCATATTTACATCTCTTTCTATCTCAGAGCGGTGCTTCTCCTCTTTCCTGAGCCGTGGCCAGGTGGGGTGAGGTCTATACCTCTTACAAAAATGGTAAGATGGGTTAAAATTCTTCATTGGTAGTCAACAGATTAGGCCCAATGATTATATGTATGCACTTCATGATTAGAGGCATTTAGTATACTGTGTTGATACTCATTATTAATCATAACTATGAATTTAATGTTAAACCATTTTTCTAACAGAACAACCTTGGCTGCATCCTTCAAACCTCTCTGTTTCCTCTTTTTCAGAATTCATATTAAGAGGGAGCAGAACACCTAGTGACATCAGGTGACCTCTGTATCTTATTTTGATTTTGAGCACTTAGTTGTATTCGCTATCACTTAGTTTGCAGTAGCTATTAGTTAGTATGGTCCTGAAGAAAGCAATGACGAATATGTCTTTAGTTTGCTGAAACATGTCGACCACTTAAACATCTAGACGGTCTGTATATTTTTTGACTGTCACTAACTACTACTTTTTAACATTGGAAGGTAGGGTAACACCGGAATAAAGTTATAAGTACCCCCTATCCTATTTTACATTCACTAGTTTTTTCTTACTTTAACACTTTTTGAGCACTGCAACATCAGTCCCCAAGTTTTGATATTCTCACCCTCAGAAATTGAGAAACAAGACCCCAGTTAGACCTCACTGATCGGCGGTGGAGCTCCTTCCTAAATCAGGACCCCCGACCGTGATAATTGATCGGCTATCCCAGCAGTGGTCTTGGTGGAATCCCAAATGGTGAAGGGCGGTTCCGTGTGGTGACTGATGGGCATCCCTCCTTGATCATCATGGGGATTACTCTTTTGTTTTTGATACACCTGGTTTGAAGTTGTTATAGGGCACCCTGTTAGGATACATTGTGTGTCATACCCTCCAATATATTTGTTGTAATAGGTATTAGCAATGGTACATGGATGTAACCGGGGATCAATGAAGTGGGTATTAGCAATGGCATTGGGATGTATCTGGTGATCAATGAAGTGGGTTTTAGCAATGGCACTGGAATGTAACTGGTGATCAATAAAGTGGGCACTAGAAAAGGTACTGGGATGTCACTGGTGATCAATAAATGGAGTATTACAATGGCACTGGGATGTTACCGGTGGTCAATAAAGTGACATGAGCAATGGCACTCGTGGTCATCAATAAAGTGGGTATTAGAAATGGTACTGAAATGTACCTGGTGATCAATAAAGTGGGCATTAGCAATGGCACGGATATGTAACCGGTGATTAATAAAGTGGCATTAGCGATGGCAATGGGATGTAACCGTTGATCAAAAAAAGTCGGTATTAGAAATGGCACTGGGATGTAACCGATGATCAATAAACTTCCGTTAGCAATGACACAGCGATGTAACCAGTGATCAATAAAGTGGGTATTAGCAGTGGCACCGGGATGTAACCGGTGATCAATAAACTTGCGTTGTCAATGACACTAGGATGCAACAGGGGATCAATAAAGTGGGTATTAGCAATGGCACTGGGATGTAACCTGTGATCCATAAAGTAGATATTAGCAATGGCACTGGGATGTAACCGGTGATCGATAAAGTGGTTATTAGCAATGGCACTAAGATGTAACCGGTAATCGATAAAGTGGCATTAGCAATGGCAATGGGATGTAACCGGTGATCAATAAAGTGGGTATTGAAATGGCACTGAGATGTAACCGATGATCAATACTTTGGTATTACCACTGGCACTGGGATCTAACTGGTGATCAATAAAATGGGTATTAGCTATGGCACTGGGAAGTAACCGATGATCAATAAACTTCCGTTAGCATTGACAATGGGATGTGACCGGTGATCAATAAAGTGGGTATTAGCAATGGCACTGGGATGTAACCAGTGATCAATAAAGTGGGCATTAGCAATGGCCCTGGGATGTAACAAGTGATCCATAAAGTGGGTACTAGCAATGGCACTGGGATGTAATTGGTGATCAATTAAGTGGCATTAGCAATGGAACTGAGATGTAACAGGTGATCAATATTTGGTTTCAGCAATGGCACTGGGATGTAACCGGTGATCGATAAAGTGGTATTAGTAATGGCACTGGGATATAATCAGTGATCAATAAACTGGGTATTAGCTATGGAACTGGGATGTAACCTGTGATCAATAAACTTGCGTTATCAATGACACTAGGATGCAACAGGAGATCAATAAAGTGGGTATTAGCAATGGCACTGGGATGTAACCTGTGATCCATAAAGTGGATATTAGCAATGGCACTGGTATGATACCGGTATCCATGAAGTGGATATTACTAATGACACTGGGATATAACCAGTGATCAATAAACTGGGTATTAGCTATGGCACTGGGATGTAACCGGTGATCAATAAACTGGGATCAACAAAGTGGGTATTAGCAATGGCACTGGGATAAAATCGGTGATCAATAAAGTGGTATTAGCAATGGCACGGGATGTAACCGGTGATCCATAAAGTGGGTATTAGAAATGGCACTGGGATTTAACCGGTAATCAATACTTTGGTATTAGCACCTGCCCTAGGATATAACCGGTGATCAATAACTGGGAATTAGCTATGGCACTGGGATGTAACCGATGATCAATAAACTTCCATTAGCAATGAAACTGGAATGTAACCGGTGATCAATGAAGTGGGTGTTAGCAATGGCACTAGGATGTAACCGGTGATCAATAAAGTGGGTATTTGCAATTGCACTGGAATGTAGCCTGTGATCACTAAAGTGGGTATTAGCAAAGGCACTGGGATGTAACCGGTGATCAATAAAGTGGCATTAGCAATGGCACTGGGATATAACCGTTGACCAATAAAGTGGGTATTGGCAATGGCACTGAGATGTAACCGGTGATCAATACAGAGGCATTAGCAATGGCACTGGGATGCAACCGGTGATTAATAAAGTGGGTATTAGCCATGGCACTGGGATGTAACCGGTGATCAATAAAGTGGCATTAGCAGTGGCACTGGGATGTAACCGTGATCAATAATGTGGGTATTACCAATGGCATTGGGATGTAACCAGTGATCAATAAAGTGGGTATTAGCAATGGCACTGGGATGTAACCAGTGATCAATAAACTGGCATTTACCTTGGCACTAGTGGTGATTATTGAAGTGGATATTAACAATGGCACTGGGATGTAACCGGTGATCAATAAAGTGGCTTTATCAATGGCACTTTGATGTAACCGGTGACCAATAAAGTGGGTATTACAGAACACCTAGTGACATCAGGTGACCTCTGTATCTTATTTTGATTTTGGGCACTTAGTTGTATTCACTATCACTTAGTTTGCAGTAGCTATTAGTTAACATGGTCCTGAAGAAAGCCATGACGAATATGTCTTTAGTTTGCTGAAACATGTCGACCACATAAACATGTAGACGGTCTGTATATTTTTTGACTGTCACTAACTACTACTTTTTAACATTGGAAGGTAGGGTAACACCGGAATAAAGTTATAAGTACCCCCTATCCTATTTTACATTCACTAGTTTTTTCTTACTTTAACAGTTTTTGAGCACTGCAACATCAGTCCCCAAGTTTTGATATTCTCACCCTCAGAACTTGAGAAACAAGACCCCAGTTAGACCTCACTATCGGCGGTGGAGCTCCTTCCTACATCAGGACCCCCGACCGTGATAGTTGATCGGCTATCCCAGCAGTGGTCTTGGTGGAATCCCAAATGATGAAGGGCGGTTCCGTGTGGTGACTGATGGGCATCCCTCCTTGATCATCATGGGGATGACTCTTTTGTTTTTGATACACCTGGTTTGAAGTTGTTATAGGGCACCCTGTTAGGATACATTGTGTGTCAGACCCTCCAATATATTTGTTGTAATATGTATGTAGGGAACATGTTGGAGCATGGTCTTTAAAATTCCCTTTGGTCCCAACTTCCTGTTTATTGCTTGTTCTTGAGCAGTCGCTGTGACTGCGGACTACTTCCTATAACAGTATCTGTTACTGTTCTTAGACGCCATTGCTATATCAGTGTTCAGCGTCTTCTCTTTCGCTCTGTTCTTTGCTCCTATTTTCGTTGTGACGTAGGTTGTTCTAGCTTTGCTTACACTCTTTTCTATGTGCATTATTGCAGAAAATCAAGGTTTGTCGTTTGATGAGGACGACTTACAACTAGTCCTCGTTGACCACCCTGACCTCTCTGAGACTGTACCCACTCCTGCAACCAGCAATGAGGATGAGTGGGGCAAGATATTAATTCTAAAGAAATCACACACACGAACAGGCCTCCATGGTACTATAATGGCACAATATTTACGTAATAACTGTGCACCCACGGGGTTGATTGTAACAAACCATCCTAGACTCTTCTTGACAGACAAAGAATTTTTAAAAAATTGGTCACTCATCGCCTGGCGATGTACTAGGGATTGGCTTATCTTGATCATGCAGACCTCCAAAAGAATTGCAGATGCAATATTTATCGAGATCCAGATTCTGGAGTCACATATTAAGACTACCCTTTCCACTAAGGCTTTCCAGAAAAATGTGGATGAAACTAATGAGAACAATAGGGAGTTTAGAGAATTCACTTTGTCAGTAAAAATTGAAACATTTAGAAAAGATCTGGACAAGTTTAAGTTGGACAAAGTGTACCCCTATACAAGTGACACCTACACTCCACCGGATTTTTCGGGGAAAGGGCGGAAAACTGGGTCAAATTACGGCACCTCTAGCTCTGATGACAACTCGTCAGGAAGTGACACAGGCTCTGGCAATCAGGGAGCCTGAGGTAGAGGTCGTGGTAGGAGGAACCCCCAGAACAACTGGAGAGGGAATCAACATCATCAAACACCGATGTGGTGGCAACCTAACCCGTGGCAATTTGGAGGCCCGCCATTTCCACCACAAATGGGACCACAACAGATGGGTCCTTTTCCACCTCAGATGGGTCCTTTTGCACCTCAATACCCAACCAACTTTGGAGGCCAGCCTTTTTTAGGCGGAGGCCGAGGAGGGTCTCGTGGCAGGAGAAGAGGCCAACAGACACCACAGGTACATTACAGTCCACCAGCAACATCGGCGAGGAGCCTGAGGAGTACCACCACGAAGAACAAGGAGCAGGCATCAACCAGCCTGGAACCGGGCTCGTGATCAACCTAAGCCAACATGTACTGACACCTATTGAAGAAAAGGCTCTGAATAGAGGCTTGGGGTTTGTACCGACACATAAAAATGACCATTTCTAAACACGTCTTGTAGTGTCCAAATTTCTAAGAAAAATTTGCTTACATTTCTTCTTTGAAAACAAGCAAGAAGTTGGTTCTCAAGAAGTAAACACGGGGCTTAAGAAAAAATCTACTTTTTACCCACCCTCTCACTCTATGCCTCCTAAAGTTTTGGCTTTCGAACAAGCCATTTAAAAGAGCATTGAGAACCTTTTCATACAACAGGAAAGGGAGTGTTATAACAACTTCACCAAAGAGGAACAAATAGCTCTCAAGACACTATCAACGATAGACCAAGTGACTATTAAGCCAGCAGACAAAGGGGGTGCCATTGTCCTCATGGACACTAGCACCTACCGGGCAGAATGTTTGCGCCAACTAGGCGACGCAAGATCCTATTGTCGCTTGGAGACTGATCCTACACCGGAACTGAAAGCCACCATCCAGACCATGACTGAAGAAGCACTATCCGAAGGTTGGATAACGCCACAGGAAGCAGCCTTTCTTTGTACCACGCATCCAGTCACCCCTTACTTCTATGCCCTTGCCAAGGTGCATAAGAAACAGAGACCACCTCCTGGTTGTCCTATTATTTCAGGCATTGGGTCGGTTCTCGAACCCTTATCAACATTTGTTGGCCATTTTTTGCGACCCATGGTCCGAGAAATGTCAACCTATTTGAAAGACACAACGGACGTATTACGTCTTTTGCCTGAAATTGATTTTGACACAAACACTGACCTTCTTATATCCTTTGATGTAGAGGCATTATATACATCAATACCGCAGGATGAAACTTTAGAAGTGATCCAACACCTATTACAATCAAGGGAGTTAGACAGTATCACTCCAGTCAGCTTCATAATGGCCTGTGCCACCTTGGCTATGAAAAATAATTCTTTCCAATTTGAAGAATCGATGTACCTTCAAGTGTCGGGTACCAGTATGGGGAGCGTTTACGCTCCCAGCTTAGCAAATTTATATGTTCATTCCTTCGAGCAGGAGCACGTACTGGCCACCATGAATCCTTTCATTGATTGTATTAAAAGATAAAAAAGGTACATCGATGATGTCCTAGTGGTGTGGCGGGGTACTGAGGAAAGATGCCATGAATTTCTATCCTGGTTGAATAATCGTAATGCCTTCCTCCGCTTTACAATTGAGATTGGAAGGAACAGATTGGCGTTTCTGGATTTACTAATCACTGCCACTACAGATGGTCTGCAGTCTGAATTATATAGGAAGCCTTTGGCGAAGAACTCTCTTTTGTGTTTTGACAGTCATCACCCTAAATCCCTACAAGACAGCCAGCCGTATGGGCAATTTTTGAGGGTTCACAGAAACTGTTCAAATGCAGAGGCCTTTAAGACACACTCTCAGGCCCTCAAGGAACAGCTTATCTCAAGAAGATATCCCCCCAGACTTGTTCAACGCTCTCTTAAACGCGCGCGGAACAACAATCGTCTGGCCCTTTTGGAACCTCTGGTGCAGAAACCTCCTTTGGAAAGGATTACTTTTGTGACCACTTTTGGGACATTGTCTAACAACATCAAAAAAGTGGTAATGAGACACTGGTCCATTCTCAACTCGGACAAAGTCTCGATCCAAAGCCCCCTTTTTTCTTTCAAAAGGGGACCAAATCTTAGGGATCGACTGGTCCATACGCGACCAAGTGAGGACAGACCTAGGGCTCTAGGGATGTTATGGGACCTCCCTCTAGTTGTAGGTCACCATCCTTGTGGGATATGCAACTCGTGTCCCCAAACGAAAAAATCTACTGAATTGGACATTGGCACTTCCAGACCGTGGATTCAGTCTAAGTTCACGAACTGCAATAGTGAGAACCTTGTGTATCTTATCACCTGCCCCTGTGGGTTAAAATACATAGGGATGACAACTCGTAAGATCAGGATAAGAATCTCTGAACACAAGAGCACCATCAGGTGTAGGAGGCAAGCGACTAAACTCATGAACCATTTCTTAGAAGCACGTCATCCTTCAACTGCGTTTCAGTGGACTGTGATAGAACAGCCTCACATCCCTGCGCATATCACTGATGCATCCAAATACCTTTTACTCAGAGAACAGAAATGGGTGTTTAAGATGGGCACCAACCGGGTGGGTTTGAATGATGACATACCCTGGTCAACCCTCTGATCCTAATAGGTTTCTCTTTGATTATCATATAGTCTGTAATGGTTAGTGTAACCTAATTTGAACATGGACCTTCACTTGTATGGAAGATTAGTCATTGTTCCCTACACAAACACTTCTTGTCACTAAATGTGATTAAACATGTTCAATATAAAATCTGTGGATGAGTGATGGCGAGGAGCATCTACACTTTCCAATAGTTACCACATTTTGATGAATGGCCACACACCTCTGCGAGGTACAATCATCCTTTCCTTAATTCAAAAATGTCTGATCCTGTATATGAGTAGAAATCGCATTTGGTTTGGTACAATCAACCACCGATTTAGGATATCTTCCTACCCATCACCGGCTTGGGATATCCTTCTACCCATTATAACATCGTGGTTATCTACAGTGTTTACCCATTGCAACATCGCGAACACTAATATTGCCCTAGTTTGTTGTCATCATCAGGAATTATTGTTACTAATATTGCCAAAAAATTATTTTGGGTGTATAGCAGTCTAATTAAATCCTTGACAATCCAGTGTAGGCATCTATTTGCTATGCACAGCCTTTTCCACATATGTCCCAGTTTTTTAGCTTTTTAGCTTTATGACAAGCAACCCCGGTCTGATAGTCTTTCTGCCGAGGTGTTTCTATATTTATTCGGGAGATCGTGGACTCTAACACCTCCGAATTGATAGGCATACAGTGTATTCAATCCTTCTTGGAGGTTTGTTCAAGTTTTCAGCACTCAGAGATTCCATCTAATAAAGTTATTTAGAGTTTGTGTGCACGGCAGTGTTTACAAACTGCAGCATGCCTTCCGATAAACATGGCATCCTGATAGGCCATTAGTCCGTCCTCTTCAGCCAATTAGAAGAGAGCTTGCACGCCGGCTATGAGAAACTATCATGTGAGCGCTGAGGACCAATCATACGACACAATATCACGGTTTTCCGGACCGTCCGCGGGTACCTCCCCGATCGGCTTGGATGCCGACGCTGTAGTACCGACGGACAGGTGAGAAGTATATACTGGGTCATCTCGCGGTCTGGAAATGCTTTTATTTCTTATGTGTGTGTGACACGCTGAATGGTGGAGATAATGTGTGTGCCAGTGAGAGACACGGACAACGGGCCACACGTGACTTGAATGAATTTGCCATTTTGAGCGGTTGAACCACATAGAACAGGCTTGATTCTTGGATACACAGATATATAAACATTGTGTGGGCTTCGTCTTCTTCATTCTCTTTGAGATAGAGGGAGCAACAATAACACTATGGAGCCGTATTCACTCTAGCATTTACTCTGTGATGGCACGTTTCTAGCCATTTATGTATATGCTGTTATGTATGTGGTTTGAGAGTGAGCAATCCCCTGGCTTGACATGCGCTACTTCGACTTTTGGGGTAAAACGGTAGCTTGAGTGTATTAATGCTTGCATATTTACATCTCTTTCTATCTCAGAGCGGTGCTTCTCCTCTTTCCTGAGCCGTGGCCAGGTGGGGTGAGGTCTATACCTCTTACAAAAATGGTAAGATGGGTTAAAATTCTTCATTGGTAGTCAACAGATTAGGCCCAATGATTATATGTATGCACTTCATGATTAGAGGCATTTAGTATACTGTGTTGATACTCATTATTAATCATAACTATGAATTTAATGTTAAACCGTTTTTCTAACAGAACAACCTTGGCTGCATCCTTCAAACCTCTCTGTTTCCTCTTTTTCAGAATTCATATTAAGAGGGAGCAGAACACCTAGTGACATCAGGTGACCTCTGTATCTTATTTTGATTGTGAGCACTTAGTTGTATTCGCTATCACTTAGTTTGCAGTAGCTATTAGTTAGTATGGTCCTGAAGAAAGCAATGACGAATATGTCTTTAGTTTGCTGAAACATGTCGACCACTTAAACATCTAGACGGTCTGTATATTTTTTGACTGTCACTAACTACTACTTTTTAACATTGGAAGGTAGGGTAACACCGGAATAAAGTTATAAGTACCCCCTATCCTATTTTACATTCACTAGTTTTTTCTTACTTTAACACTTTTTGAGCACTGCAACATCAGTCCCCAAGTTTTGATATTCTCACCCTCAGAACTTGAGAAACAAGACCCCAGTTAGACCTCACTGATCGGCGGTGGAGCTCCTTCCTACATCAGGACCCCCGACCGTGATAATTGATCGGCTATCCCAGCAGTGGTCTTGGTGGAATCCCAAATGGTGAAGGGCGGTTCCGTGTGGTGACTGATGGGCATCCCTCCTTGATCATCATGGGGATGACTCTTTTGTTTTTGATACACCTGGTTTGAAGTTGTTATAGGGCACCCTGTTAGGATACATTGTGTGTCAGACCCTCCAATATATTTGTTGTAATAGGTATTAGCAATGGTACATGGTTGTAACCGGGGATCAATGAAGTGGGTATAAGCAATGGCATTGGGATGTAACTGGTGATTAATAAAGTGGGCATTAGAAAAGGTGCTGGGATGTCACTGGTGATCAATAAATGGAGTATTACAATGGCACTGGGATGTTACTGGTGGTCAATAAAGTGACATGAGCAATGGCACTCGTGGTCATCAATAAAGTGGGTATTAGAAATGGTACTGAAATGTACCTGGTGATCAATAAAGTGGGCATTAGCAATGGCACAGATATGTAACCGGTGATTAATAAAGTGGCATTAGCGATGGCAATGGGATGTAACTGTTGATCAAAAAAAGTCGGTATTAGAAATGGCACTGGGATGTAACCGATGATCAATAAACTTCCGTTAGCAATGACACAGCGATGTAACCAGTGATCAATAAAGTGGGTATTAGCAGTGGCACTGGGATGTAACCGGTGATCAATAATGTGGGTATTAGCAATGGCCCTGGGATGTAACAAGTGATCCATGACGTGGGTACTAGCAATGGAACTGGGATGTAACAGGTGATCAATAAATTGGCATTAGCAATGGCACTGGGATGTAACCGGTGATCAATAAAGTGGGCATTAGCTATGGCACTGGGATGTAACAGGTGATCAACATTTGGAATTAGCAATGGCACTGAGATGATACCGGTGATCAATAAAGTGGCATTAGCAATGGCACTGGGATGTAACCGGTGATCAATAAACTGGGAATTAGCTATGGCACTGGGATGTAACCGGTGATCAATAAAGTGGGCATTAGCTATGGCACTGGGATGTAACAGGTGATCAACATTTGGAATTAGCAATGGCACTGGGATGATACCGGTGATCAATAAAGTGGCATTAGCAATGGCACTGGGATGTAACCAGTGATCAATAAACTGGGAATTAGCTATGGCACTGGGATGTAACCAGTGATCAATAAACTTGCGTTATCAATGGCTTTGGGATGTAACCGTGATCAATAATGTTGGTATTAGCAATTGCACTGCAATGTAACCTGTGATCAATAAAGTGGGTATTTGCAATTGCACTGGAATGTATCCTGTGATCACTAAAGTGGGTATTAGCAATGGCACTGGGATGTTACCGGTGATCAATAAAGTGGCATTAGCAATGGCACTGGGATGTAACCAGTGATCAATAAAGTGGTCATTAGGAATGGCACTACGATGTAACCAGTGATCAATAAAGTGGGTATTAGCAATGGCAGTGGGATGTAACCGGTGATCAATAAAGTGGGTATTAGCAATGGCACTGCGATGTAACCGGTGATCAATAAAGTGGGTATTAGCAGTGGCACTGGGATGTAACCAGTGATCAATAATGTGGGTATTAGCAATGGCCCTGGGATGTAACAAGTGACCCATAAAGTGGGTACTAGCAATGGAACTGTGTAGTTCTGAAAATTCTGGACTCGTGCAACAAACTTTGTCGTAGCATGACGATTTTTATATCAAAAGACCGATAATGGCTAGTACACTATGCACAAGCATTTTCGTCATAATCAAGTAACGATTTCACCTCGAAATCGTCATTTTCGTTTTTGAACCCTTGGGTTCCATTTTACGCTTGGCATCCATTTTGTGAGTTGCCCTTCACATAGGCTTGTAACTTCAGCTGAATTAGATATCAAAGGACACATACCCCTTGATTGACTTCTCTGTGACCTGGCCAAGCTGAAGCCACTGCCCCAGGCCAAACCTGTTTGGGCAGTTTCTCTCCCAGTGGCCGAACAAGATAGCATCAAAGCACAACAGGCCATAAACAGTTTCCATCGCACCCACCCCGCCTAAATCTGGCTCACACCTGTCCCTGCTTTTTTCTCTTCTTTTGCTTTATGATGAGGAGGAGCCCGGTTTTATTGAGGGTACACCGATATCTGATGAAAATGTTGGGCCTTGCCGGGTAATTGATCCCGAACTGGACACACTAAATGTGTACTTGTCATCATGACTCTGCTTTTTCTTTTGTAATGAAAATATGTGAATAGCTCACTGTAAATCCAAGAATGTTTGCACTGTAAATCTAAGAATGCTTGCCTGAAGCTTAAAAATCTGTAAAAAAGGAGAAGCCAGGCTTTGTAAATTTGAGCAGTCTCCTGTGAATATACACACCGTGTTGTTGTACTTCTAGGATGCTTGTTACTTGGTTGAAGCCAATAAATTCGATCTTTGACTTCACCTAGAAGACTCGTGTTTCTGTGGTCTGAATCAGGAAAGTACTCGAGGTCTTTGGGTGTTGCCCTGACACCGCTGGGTTACCGGATCAGTACCGGTTCTGAAAAACCCGGTACCACTGTTGGCGCCCAATGTGGGGCGGTATCAGCGGTACCGGTCCAAGCCAGAGGTTCGTGAGGAGCTTCGTGTGAAAATTCCAGAGGACGGCCAGCCACTTCAGCGACCCCTGTATGTCGACGTGGTTCAGAAGGTCTTTGCTGCGAGGTTCCCCGCATCCCGACGGCTACGTTAGACTGCTGCCCTGTCTATCGCCCTGATTTGGACCCTTGATGTTTGGTAGAGCGAAACGATAGACGAGTCTTCTGGTGACATCATCAATACCTCAGTTAAGTATAAGTGGAGCGCCTCCCAGTTAGCCCTTAGCTTTGTTTGATTTGGAACTTGCAAGCGCCAAAGCCGAAGGACTCGTGTATTCACGAGAATATCGTAATCGATAATCCTTTGAAGTTTGAAGCTAGACTAAAGAGCGAGGATGCCTGGTCTTAGCAGACTTGGAAATTTGTTTTGTCTTGGTTGTAATAATAGGGACTCCCGACTGGAGGACTCGTGTCCGGTTCCTCCAATATGTGAAACATGGAGTAGGCCCCATCACATACAATGAAGTGTGGATCAAATACACCCGAAAGGATGGTGTTTTAAAATGGCCCCAATATGGTAGCTTTGACACGGAAATCCTAGACAATCTCGAAGTTAAACTTTTTAAGAAGAAAGCCCGTCTGGCAATGTTTGACTCTTTCCACCTGTGGCGTAAGGAGGCCTAACAGAAGGAAATCAAACTAGCGAAGAAAAATAAGAGAGAAAAGGGTATCTCTGTAATGCAAGCTGCCATGCAGTATAAAGACAATAAAGAAGAACAGATGAGTGAGCAGTTGCACAGGCAACGTAAAATGGTAATAGATAAATGTTATCCAGTTTTGCCGCCTCTTCAGCAAGAAGCAGCAAAAGAGTTTGAAAAAGATCCCCTAATGTCGCATTTGTTAAATTCGCCACCCCCCTATGCACAAAATGCTACAGCACCTCCACAACCTCTAGTTGTGCAACCCATGGTTGTTATACCTCCTGTTCCTCCACAGCACCCACCAGCTACTCTTCAGCTGGCTCCTATTCCTCCGGTGCAGCCTTCCTAAGGGTCACCGGCTTTTAAACCTGCTCTTTCTATACTCCCTACAACGCTAACTACTGTATCGACTACCACTCCAGGTACTCCTCCTGACACTGCCTCTACATCTGCCTCATCTCACTCTGCCTTCCCACTTGTCTTTTCCTCGAATTCTCCGTCTGTCCGCCAGAGAGTGGCAAGCACTGTTTCTAGTCTTCTATATCCTTTGTTTGGAGCGACAAGCCCGACTCATGCCCCTGAACACAAGCAGTTGCGTAGCCAACAGCCTGATTCTAGGGAAAAAGAGACGTTAAACCATTTGGCACATAGATGGGTGACTAACCCGACAATATATGATCTAGAATCTGTTATGGATGATTTCCATCAGTGGGAAGCATCAAAGCAGAGGTATGTATTCGAGAAAATGTGTGTTTTTCTATGCGAAGATTTAGAGGAGAATGATTTGGACTCTAATCCGCCTGAGTTGAACATGTACGGTTCGAATTTTCAAAAGGCACCATTGTGGGTTCGGATGTTAGGAAAGCCGTTGCGACGTTGTCATCACTGAGGACTGAAGATGTTTCCAAATCATTGTTTGAATCTGATTCCTCTGTCAAGAAAAATGGAAGACAATATCCCATGAGAGAGGTGCCCCCAGTTTGGAGGGAAGGGAACGTAAATGCTGTTCCCCCCGTTTTGCCACACTTTCAGCGCGTGTGGGTACACGTCCTATGGAAGCGATCTGAAGTCTTGGCCCTTAAACAGACATTGCCTGATCCCCGTAAAAATCCTGTAGGATATTATAAGGAGTTATCACAGACTGCAAGCTCCTGTATCATGAATTTAGCCGACATAGACATGTTGTTTGGAAATGTCGTTCCACAGCCTTTATGGGGAAAGATTCGTCATACGGATCATGATCAAGAGCTAGGCGACTCATGGGTGAATATTGCCACTGCTGATGCTAGACAAGTTGGTGGTGCTAAACCTGAGCCTTTAGTAGCAGAACTTCCTGGTGGAATTATTACGTATATGAAGACTTTGATGCCCGAATAGCGTGTAAATTGGGATAAGTTGTCTGCATGTAAGCAGAAGAAAGATGAAACGGTGTCCGATTTCTTCACCAGGTTTGAAGAAACGTTTGTCGACCACAGTGGTCAAGATATGAGTACAGAAGGTGGTCAGCGACTGTTCGTTGATAAATTTGTGTACAATCTGCTTCCAGAGTTGTGTAAGAAGTTGAAGGATTCAGAGAGTTCATGGGCAGTTTCCTCTTCAGCACAGATATTGGCTACTGCACAATATTACGAAAATAGAGACAAAGATGAGAAAGATAGAGCAGAAAAAGAAAACGAAAGAGTTGAAAACGAAGGTCCTGTTACAGCAAGCATACCCGCCACGTGGTGGTAGTGGTCAGAATAATGGCGGTCAGAATAACTATCAGAATAATTATCAGCAACCTCCACAGTTTCAAAAGCCAAGAGTAGAGTATAGTCAGCCACGCGTTCCTGTGGGTCCCAATCAGTGTTCATATTGCAAGGAAGAAGGTCATTTTAAGTATAGTTGCCCTATCCTGTTACAGCGCGCAAATGGTGTGTCAAACAGAAGAGGTAGAGGTGTTCAGCAAACACCTAGAGGTAGAGGACGTGGAAGTGTCCCTCAGAATACACGCTCCCTTCCACCTCAAAATTCTATGAATAGGTTTGATCAGCAGAATAACGCATCTGGTAGGACAGCTCAGTACTACGCTGATGATTACTATGCAGAAGATGAGTGGACCGAAGGTAATGATTGCTAGGACAGCCATATACAAAGAGAGGGAGTTGTTTCAGTTCCAGTAGATCAGAGTGGACCATACGTTGAGGTGATTACATCAGGTGTGTCAGAGCCTTTTCTGTTGGATACTGGTGCTACAAAGAGTTCTATGATGCACTCAAAACTCCCTGGCGCACCTTTGTCTGGCGGAATGAATGTTTCTGTAGGTTTTTCTGGCGCCCCGGTTAGGAACCCGATATCATGCCCTATGTCCCTGTCTGTTGGTCCTTGTGAATTCGAAGCACCCCTTGTTCTAACAACAGGTTGTGGTGAAAACTTGTTGGGATTGGACCTGTTAAAAAGATTGTATGCGACTCTGTACTGTTCTCCTTCAAGAGTACAACTTACACTAGGTAAGAAAGTGGTTTCTCCAATGTATTTGTCAAGGGATAAAATTTCGACAGAATTGTTGTCTCTACCTAATATTCTTTGGGCTACTGGTCCTAACGATGTGGGTCTCTTGGAAATACCACCATATGTTGAGACATTGAAAGCCAATGTTAGAATGCCTCGCATTCCCCAATACAAGATCTCCAGTGAAGGTGAAAGAGCGTTGTTAGCGATCATTTATGATTTGATTGAGAAAGATGTGATTGAAGCGACAAGAGGCAACGTTTGCAATAGTCCTGTGCTGCCTGTTTTAAAACAAACTGACCCTTCCCAGCCACCCATGTACAGATTTGTGATTGACCTTAGAGAGGTGAATAAAATAGTAGTGCCACAATTTCCAGTTGTTCCTGACATTACTGCCCTGTTGACTATGATCCCAGCATCTGCTACCTGGTTTTTGGTGATTGACTTGAAGAATGCTTTCTTCAGCATCCCGATTGTTGAGGAAAGCAGGGATATTTTTGGCTTCAGTTTAGGAGGACGAAGCTTCCGCTTTAAAAGCGCTCCCCAGGGCTACTGTGAAAGTCCATCAATATATAGTCAAGCTCTAAAAACACAGCTTGATACGATCGTTTTACCTGAAGGCGCTACCCTCATTCAGTATGTCGATGACCTACTTGTTGCTGCAGATTCTGAGGAAATCTGTAAAGAAGCAACGTTTTCCTTGTTGCGTCATTTGTGTGATCTGCATCACAAAGTGTCCCTGTCTAAATTAAAATATTGTCGACAAGAAGTGGCCTACTTAGGTCATCTCTTATCGAAGGAGGGAAGGAAACTGACCCCAGAAAGAATCCAGGCAGTAGCAAAATTAAGTGTGCCAAGAACACAGAGAGAAGTGCGTGCCTTCTTGGGTATTACATCGTACTGTAGACAGTGGATTCCAAATTTTTCTTTACTGGCCAAACCATTGGTGGCGTTAACATGTAAAGATACACCCAATCCCGTGCCTTGGTCCGAAGAGTGTCAGAAAAGGTTTTCTGAATTGCGCACAGCATTATGTTCAGCTCCTGTGTTGGGTACCCCCAACTACAGTAAGCCCTTTACATTGTATGTCCATGAGCAGGAAGGTTGTGCATTATCAGTGTTGACACAATTGTTTGGAGACAAGCAGCGTCCATGTGCATATTTTTCGTCGACTTTGGATCCAGTAGCTAAAGCATTGCCAAGTTGTTTAAGAGCAACAGCAGCAGCAGCTGTTTCTATTCAACAGTCTGCTGGTCTAGTGATGAATAACACGCTAGTGGTCATGGTTCCACATGCAGTGGACACGTTATTGAACAGAACCAAGACACAGCACTTAACTAGTGCTCGATTGTCAGGTTACAAACTAACTTTGTTAGCAAGCCATGTGCACATCAAAAGATGTAGCACATTAAACCCAGCCACTTTGTTGCCAATTTCAGTTGAGACAGAGAGTGCTGAAGAACAGCACGATTGTTTTCTTAGAACAGAAGAAGAAACAAAAGGGAGAATAGACCTCCAAGATACTCCTCTTTCCGAATGCGATGGTACCTTATGGGTGGATGGTTCATGCTTCAAGCTTCCGAATGGTGACACGACTGCAGCATATGCTGTCACCACTTTGCATACAGTCGTTAAAACTGCACGTATTCCA
Source organism: Lissotriton vulgaris (assembly GCF_964263255.1). Taxonomy (NCBI): domain Eukaryota; kingdom Metazoa; phylum Chordata; class Amphibia; order Caudata; family Salamandridae; genus Lissotriton; species Lissotriton vulgaris. Next base: position 413,093 of record NW_028253415.1, read on the forward strand.
CATAACTCCGCTCAAGCAGCAGAATTGATTGCACTTACAAGAGCGCGTGTGTTGCCAAAAGGAATGAAAGTGAATGTGTACACTGATAGTCAGTATGCGTTTGGTGTGGTTCATAGTTTTGGACGTCTGTGGCGTGAACGTGGGTTTCTGACTTCGCATGGAGCCAAGATCCAGCATGGTCAGTTGGTGAATGAGCTTCTTGAATCACTGACTTTGCCTCTACAAGTTGCGATTGTAAAATGTAGCGCTCACAAGAAGGTGACTGATGATGTTGGTCGTGGGAATGCATTTGCTGATGAAGTTGCAAAAGAAACTGCAAGGAATGTGATGAGCCGAATGTATGTTGCAGGCCCTGCAAGATGGGTTGGTGATGTTGGAATGTGTGAGAACATGATAGAGAGTGTGAAATCGATTCAATCTGAGGCTACAGAGAAAGAGTTGAACACATGGAGAGAAAGTACGGGCAGAATGGATGAAAATGGTTGTTGGGTTGAATTGTCAGAGCATCAGAGATGGTTGCTACCCGATGCGTACGTGCTTGCAGTGGTTACAATGGCTCATGAAATGGCTCATATCAGCGTGAAAGGGATTTGCAAGTTGTTGGCTCCAGTGTGGCAAAATGCTGGAATCCCTAAGTGTGCAGAGAACGTGGTTAAAAATTGCATGGTATGTCTGAAACACAATCCTGGTAGGGGAACCCCAACTCCAGCTGGTCATTTTGCACCTCCTACGTATTCGTTTAAGGTTTTGCAGCTAGATTTCATACACATGGAGAGGTGCAACAATTTAATATACGTACTCGTTGTTGTCTGTGCCTTCTCCAGATGGGTAGAAGCATATCCCCTAAAGGACAATACTGCCTTGTCCACAGCGAAAGCCCTTGTGAAAGAGTTCTTCCCTAGGTTTGGAATGCCGAGAATGGTCCGGAGTGACAATGGGAGTGAATTTGTGGGTCAAGTGATGAAGAAAGTATGTGAAGGGCTAGGCATCAGTCAAAAGTTCCACGCTGCAAATCACCCCCAATCAGCTGGATTAGTAGAATGCTATAATGGCACCCTAAAACTAAAATTGGCCAAGATTCAAGCTAGCACTGGTCTTAAATGGCCTGACGCTCTGCCCTTAGCACTCCTATCCACCAGAATGACAGTGCATTCTAAAGTAAAACTTAGTCCCTATGAAATTGTTTTCGGCCGTCCGGCCAACATATGGGGGGTGCCCAGACCCACCAAGTTCAGTGAGATCGAATATCCTGTTTTGCTTGACTATCTGTATGATTTGACGGCTAAATTGCGTGTTTTACACCAACAGGTCCACAACGCTCTGCCTCAGGCCTCTGAAACTCCAGGACACCCTATCGATCCTGGATCCTGGGTGCTGGTCAAGAATTTCCAGCGAACAAAAAATGACCAGCCCCGGTGGACCGGCCCACATTTAGTCCTCCTCTCAACAAGATCTGCCGTTCGAGTGGAGTGTAAAAAACACTGGGTTCACGGCACCCACTGCAAACGGATCCCTCTGCCTCTGCCCTATGACCGCTGAGTCCAGGAGGGTGTCGCCGACTCAGAGACTGAATCTGTGCCACGATTTGTACCTTTCAGTGATGCTCGTGTGAAAGGAACAACTACAGAACAAGAGAGTGACAGGATTTTGCAACCAGCTGTACTATCATCAGCCCGATTGGACACAACAGAACCTGAAGTCCTGTTTCAAGACCACACAATACCGGGAAAACAACGATATAATCTGAGGCCGAGAAATACGAACTAATAAAAATGGACTAATAAAACATTTTTTTCCCCAAGTACTATTTTTGAAAACGCAGCTCTCCCATCTGAGAAACTTGCTTATTTTTGTTTTTCGAACTGCCATCCGGGTTCCGCTGCTAGGGCCGCGATTGACCAAAGTCTTTGGGGTGCAGCTGGCAACGTTAGGTCGACAGTTCTGTTTGATCTAAGGGAGTTGCCCTAAATCAACAGAAGCATTCTTTAGCAGAATCAACCTCCCATCGCGGGCAGCACTTTAGAGAGGATGGAGTTTTTCAAAATGGAGAGACCTGCCAAAACTGCGAACTTTAAAACAAGAATATGTGGATTGATGACAAAGAAACGTTTTTTATTATTATGCATTTTCCTGTTATTAAGTGCAATAATGTTTTTGACAGGATATATATTGTTTTCTTTACAAGTGACCTTTGCACCAACTACATCGCCCATACCTCCTCCTACTGTTTATGCACATTCTTTTCAACCCCTTCCTGAACATGAGTCAGCTAGGAGATTAGAATTCATTAATAACTCCTTCATTCAGCTCTTGCACCAACACCAACTAGTAATGAACACGACTAACTGTTGGGTGTGTGGTCTTATGCCTCACACAACGGATAAAGGTATCCCTTATCTTGTCCTGCCATTCAGCCACAATGGCTCTGTGTGGGCATACAGAACAATGTTCATCTATGCACATGAAGTCTACCCCTTACGTTCTAAATCAAACAATCCTAAGAATAGTGCTCCAGTTAAGGGTGTAGTAGATATGATTAAGGAAGATATTTCCTATGAGACTATCCCGAAAGATGAGACACTAGTATACATAGGATGGAACGTGACCGGATATAGAGCTACTCTGAGTGAGAAACAGCAAGCTAAGAGATCTTCCCCGATTTGGATTGTACCCCATCAGTGTCATCTGTGTCTGCAAGGTACTGGCAGGAATCCCAGAGCTCAGTTAGGGAAAAGTGTCTGTACTGAAACGTATGTTTTTAGCATCTCAGACTTCCCCTTCGTTTCTAGCAGCCAAGGGTACCTATTTCATCTGCCATGACAGAGCATATACATGGTTGCCCCCTGGCTTATCGGGCACATGCTTCGTTTTGTTCCTGTTGCCACCCACCTACACGGCCGCGGCAGATTAGCATAGGACAAGGACAGTTAGGGGTGTCGTGAGTAAAGACGACACTGCGGAACAGGAGTTTGGGGATTTCGCAAAAGGTTTTCTGCCATTTTGGGGGCCTATGGTGAACAGCAGGAACATTCGCCAATTGACGAGGGTGGTTGAATCCGCCGTGATTGAAACAGCTGGTGCCCTTAGTAACTTGACTGCTGAGCTCCAATCGGACCGTCTTATGACCCTTCAGAACAGGGTTGCTTTAGACCTCATACTTGCAGACCGAGGTGGGGTATGTAAACTGATCCAATCGAGTTGCTGTGTTTTCATTCCAGACAACGCTCCAACTGTATACCAGGCCATCTCCAAACTGCATAAGATTTCTGAATCTATTCATGTGGATAAAGGAGATTGGTCTTTCATGGGATGGTTCTGGGAACTGATATCCGGCTGGGGATGGAAAATTCTGATGGTCATTGGGATGGTCTTAGCCATTCTTTTCCTGTTCTGTCTGTGCGTGCAGTGTGCTCCTGCAATATGTAGCCTCTGTGCTACATCATGTATAAGGAAGCCTGTGTCACAAGACGAACTAAATACCAGAATGATGTTACAGCAACATCTCAATGACTTTAGGAATATAGACCTGGACTCAGACTAGCATGAGATTAGGTTGAATTGCCTATGTAAGGGCAAAAGGAGGGTTTGTAGTTCTGAAAATTCTGGACTCGTGCAACAAACTTTGTCGTAGCATGACGATTTTTATATCAAAAGACCGATAATGGCTAGTACACTATGCACAAGCATTTTCGTCATAATCAAGTAACGATTTCACCTCGAAATCGTCATTTTCGTTTTTGAACCCTTGGGTTCCATTTTACGCTTGGCAGCCATTTTGTAAGTTGGCCTTCACATAGGCTTGTAACTTCAGCTGAATTCGATATCAAAGGACACATACACCTTGATTGACTTCTCTGTGACCGGGCCAAGCTGAAGCCACTGCCCCAGACCAAACCTGTTTGGGCAGTTTCTCTCCCAGTGGCCGAAAAAGATAGCATCAAAGCACAACAGGCCATAAACTGGTTCCATCGGACCCACCCCCGCCTAAATCTTGCTCACACCTGTCCCTGCTCTTTTCTCTTCTTTTGCTTTATGATAAGGAGGAGCCCGGTTTTATTGAGGGTACACCGATATCTGATGAAAATGTTGGGCCTTGCCGGGTGATTGATCACGAACTGGACACACTAAATGTGTACTTGTCATCATGACTCTGCTTTTTCTTTTGTAATGAAAATATGTGAATAGCTCACTGTAAATCCAAGAATGTTTGCACTGTAAATCTAAGAATGCTTGCCTGAAGCTTAAAAATCTGTATAAAAGGAGAAGCCAGGCTTTTTAAATTAGAGCAGTCTCCTGAGAATATACACACTGTGTTGTTGTACTTCTAGGACGCTTGTTACTTGGTTGCAGCCAATAAATTCGACCTTTGACTTCACCTAGAAGACTCGTGTTTCTGTGGTCTGAATCAGGAAAGTACTCGAGGTCTTTGGGTGTTGCCCTGACACCGCTGGGTTACCGGATCAGTACCGGTTCTGAAAAACCCAGTACCTCAGTTGGGATGTAACAGGTGATCAATAAAGTGGCATTAGAAATGGCACTGGGATGTAACCCTTGATCAATAAAGTGGGCATTAGCTATGGCACCGGGATGTAACTGGTGATCAACATTTGGTATTAGCAATGGCACTGGGATGTTACCGGCGATCAATAAACTGGCATCAGCAATGGCACCGGGATGTAACTGGTGATCAATAAACTGGGAATTAGCTATGGCACTGGGATGTAACCGGTGATCAATAAACTTGCGTTATCAATGACACTGGGATGTAACTGTGATCAATAATGTGGGTATTAGCAATGGCACTGCAATGTAACCGGTGATCACTAAAGTGGGTATTAGCAATGGCACCGGGATGTTACCGGTGATCAATAAAGTGGCATTAGCCTTGGCACTGGTGGTGATTAATGAAGTGGGTATTAACAATGGCACTGGGATGTAACCGGTGATCAATAAAGTGGCTTTATCAATGGCACTGGGATGTAACCGGTGATCAATAAAGTGCGTATTAGCAATGGTACATGTATGTAACCGGGGATCAATAAAGTGGGTATTAGCAATGGCATTGGGATGTATCTGGTGATCAATAAAGTGGGTATTAGCAATGGCACTGGAATGTAACTGGTGATCAATAAAGTGGGCATTGGAAAAGGCACTGGGATGTCACTGGTGATCAATAAAGTGGCATTAGAAGTGGCACTGGGATGTAACCAGTGATTAATAAATGGAGTTTTACAATGGCACTGGGATGTTACCGGTGGTCAATAAAGTGGTATGAGCAATGGCACTCATGGTCATCAATAAAGTGGGTATTAGAAATGGTACTGAAATGTACCTGGTGATCAATAAAGTGGGCATTAGCAATGGCACAGATATGTAACCGGTGATCAATCAAGTGGCATTAGCAATGGCAATGGGATGTAACCGTTGATCAAAAAAAGTCGGTATTAGAAATGGCACTGGGATGTTAACGGTGATCAATAAAGTGGCATTAGCAATGGCACTGGGATGTAACCGGTGATCAATAAAGTGGTCATTAGGAATGGCACTACAATGTAACTGGTGATCAATAAAGTGGGTATTAGCAATGGCACTGGGATGTAACCGGTGATCAATAAAGTGGGTATTAGCAATGGCACTGCGATGTAACCGGTGATCAATAAAGTGGGTATTAGCAGTGGCACTGGGATGTAACCAGTGATCAATATTGTGGGTATTAGCAATGGAACTGGGATGTAACAGGTGATCAATAAAGTGGCATTAGAAATGGCACTGGGATGTAACCGGCGATCAATAAAGTGGCATTAGCAATGGCACCGGGATGTAACCGGTGATCAATGAACTGAAAATTAGCTATCGCATTGGGATGTAACCGGTGATCAACATTTGGTATTAGCAATAGGCACTGGGATGTTACCGGTGATCACTAAAGTGGGTATTAGCAATGGCACCGGGATGTTACCGGTGATCAATAAAGTGGCATTAGCCTTGGCACTGGTGGTGATTAATGAAGTGGGTATTAACAATGGCACTGGGATGTAACCGGTGATCAATAAAGTGGCTTTATCAATGGCACTGGGATGTAACCGGTGATCAATAAAGTGCGTATTAGCAATGGTACATGGATGTAACCGGGGATCAATAAAGTGGGTATTAGCAATGGCATTGGGATGTATCTGGTGATCAATAAAGTGGGTATTAGCAATGGCACTGGAATGTAACTGGTGATCAATAAAGTGGGCATTGGAAAAGGCACTGGGATGTCACTGGTGATCAATAAAGTGGCATTAGAAGTGGCACTGGGATGTAACCAGTGATTAATAAATGGAGTTTTACAATGGCACTGGGATGTTACCAATGGCACTCATGGTCATCAATAAAGTGGGTATTAGAAATGGTACTGAAATGTACCTGGTGATCAATAAAGTGGGCATTAGCAATGGCACAGATATGTAACCGGTGATCAATCAAGTGGCATTAGCAATGGCACTGGGATGTTAACGGTGATCAATAAAGTGGCATTAGAAATGGCACTGGGATGTAACCGGTGATCAATAAAGTGGTCATTAGGAATGGTACTACAATGTAACTGGTGATCAATAAAGTGGGTATTAGCAATGGCACTGGGATGTAACCGGTGATCAATAAAGTGGGTATTAGCAATGGCACTGCGATGTAACCGCTGATCAATAAAGTGGGTATTAGCAGTGGCACTGGGATGTAACCAGTGATCAATATTGTGGGTATTAGCAATGGAACTGGGATGTAACAGGTGATCAATAAAGTGGCATTAGAAATGGCACTGGGATGTAACCGGCGATCAATAAAGTGGCATTAGCGATGGCACCGGGATGTAACCGGTGATCAATGAACTGGAAATTAGCTATCGCATTGGGATGTGACCGGTGATCAACATTTGGTATTAGCAATAGGCACTGGGATGTTACCTGTGATCAATAAAGTGGCATTAGTAATGGCACCGGGATGTAACCGGTGATCAATAAACTGGGAATTTGCTATGGCACTGGGATGTAACCGGTGATCAATAAACTTGCGTTATCAATGGCACTGGGATGTAACCGTGATCAATAATGTGGGTATTAGCAATGGCACTGCAATGTAACCGGTGATCACTAAAGTGGGTATTAGCAATGGCACTGGGATGTTACCGGTGATCAATAAAGTGGCATTAGCTATAGCACTAGGATGTAACCGGTGATCAATAAACTTGCGTTATCAATGGCACTGGGATGTAACCGTGATCAATAATGTGGGTATTAGCAATGGCACTGCAATGTAACCGGTGATCACTAAAGTGGGTTTTAGCAATGGCACTGGGGTGTTACCGGTGATCAATAAAGTGGCATTAGCTATTGCACTGGGATGTAACCGGTGATCAATAAACTTGCGTTATCAATGGCACTGGGATGTAACAGTGATCAATAATCAGGGTATTAGCAATGGCACTGCAATGTAACCGGTGATCAATAAAGTGGGTATTAGCAATGGCACTGGGATGTAACCTGTGATCCATAAAGTGGATATTTGCAATGGCACTGGGATGTAACCGGTAATCGATAAAGTGGGTATTAGCAATGGCACTGGGATATAATCCATGATCAATAAACTGGGTATTAGCTATGGCACTGGGATGTTACCGGTGATCAATAAAGTGGCATTAGCTATTGCACTGGGATGTAACCGGTGATCAATAAACTTGCGTTATCAATGACACTAGGATCCAACAGGGGATCAACAAAGTGGGTATTAGCAATGGCACTATGATGTAAGCGGTGATCAATTAAGTGGTATTAGCAATGGCACCGGGATGTAACCAGTGATCCATAAAGTGGGTATTAAAAATGGCACTGGGATTTAACCGGTAATCAATACTTTGGTATTAGCACTGACCCTGGGATATAACCGGTAATCAATAAACTGGGAATTAGCTATGGCACCGGGATGTAACCGATGATCAATAACCTTCCGTTAGCAATGAAACTGGAATGCAACCGGTGATCAATGAAGTGGGTGTTAGCAATGGCACTCGGATGTAACCAGTGATCAATAATGTGGGTATTTGAAATTGCACTTGAATGTTTTCCTTTGATCACTAAAGTTGGTATTAGCAATGGCACTGGGCTGTAACTGGTGATCAATAAAGTGACATTAGCAATGGCACTGGGATATAACCGGTGATCAATAATGTGGGTATTACCAATGGCATTGGGATGTAACCAGTGATCAATAAAGTGGGTATTAGCAATGGCACTGGGATGTAACCAGTGATCAATAAACTGCCATTTGCCTTGGCACTGGTGGTGATTAATGAAGTGGGTATTAACAATGGCACTGGGATGTAACCGGTGATCAATAAAGTGGCTTTATAAATGGCACTGGGATGTAACCGGTGATCAATAAAGTGGGTATTAACAATGGTACGTGGATGTAACCGAAGATCATTAAAGTGGGTATTAGCAATGGCATTGGGATGTATCTGGTGATCAATAAAGTGGGTATTAGCAATGGCACTGGAATGTAACTGGTGATCAATAAAGTCGGCATTAGAAAAGGCACTGGGATGTCACTGGTGATCAATAAAGTGGCATTAGAAGTGGCACTGGGATGTAACCAGTGATTATTAAATGGAGAATTACAATGGCACTGGGATGTTACCGGTGGTCAATAAAGTGGCATGAGCAATGGCATTCGTGGTCATCAATAAAGTGGGTATTAGAAATGGTACTGAAATGTACCTGGTGATCAATAAAGTGGGCATTAGCAATGGCACGGATATGTAACCGGTGATCAATAAAGTGGCATTAGCAATGGCAATGGGATGTAACCGTCGATGAAAAAAAGTCGGTATTAGAAATGGCACTGGGATTTAAACGGTGATCAATACTTTGATATTAGCACTGGCACTGAAATGTAACCGATGATCAATAATGTGGGTATTAGCAATGGCCCTGGGATGTAACAAGTGATCCATAAAGTGGGTGCTAGCAATGGCACTGGGATGTAACAAGTGGTCAACATTTGGTATTAGCAATGGCACGGGGATGTTACCGGTGATCAACAAAGTGGCATTAGCAATGGCACTGGGATGTAACCGGTGATCAATAAAGTGGGAATTAGCTATGGCACTGGGATGTAACCGGTGATCAATAAACTTGCATTATCAATGGCACTGGGATGTAACCGTGATCAATAATGTGGGTATTAGCAATGGCACTGCAATGTAACCGGTGATCAATAAAGTGGGTATTAGCAATGGCACTGGGATGTAACCCTTGATCAATAAAGTGGGCATTAGCTATGGCACCGGGATGTAACTGGTGATCAACATTTGGTATTAGCAATGGCACTGGGATGTTACCGGCGATCAATAAAGTGGCATTAGCAATGGCACCGGGATGTTACCGGTGATCAATAAAGTGGCATTAGCCTTGGCATTGGTGGTGATTAATGAAGTGGGTATTAACAATGGCACTGGGATGTAACCAGTGATCAATAAAGTGGCTTTATCAATGGCACTGGGATGTAACCGGTGATCAATAAAGTGCGTATTAGCAATGGTACATGGATGTAACCGGGGATCAATAAAGTGAGTATTAGCAATGGCATTGGGATGTATCTGGTGATCAATAAAGTGGGTATTAGCAATGGCACTGGAATGTAACTGGTGATCAATAAAGTGGGCATTAGAAAAGGCACTGGGATGTCACTGGTGATCAATAAAGTGGCATTAGAAGTGGCACTGGGATGTAACCAGTGATTAATAAATGGAGTTTTACAATGGCACTGGGATGTTACCGGTGGTCAATAAAGTGGTATGAGCAATGGCACTCATGGTCATCAATAAAGTGGGTATTAGAAATGGTACTGAAATGTACCTGGTGATCAATAAAGTGGGCATTAGCAATGGCACAGATATGTAACCGGTGATCAATCAAGTGGCATTAGCAATGGCAATGGGATGTAACCGGTGATCAATAAAGTGGTCATTAGGAATGGCACTGGGATGTAACCGGTGATCAATAAAGTGGTCATTAGGAATGGCACTACGATGTAACTGGTGATCAATAAAGTGGGTATTAGCAATGGCACTGGAATGTAACCGGTGATCAATAAAGTGGGTATTAGAAATGGCACTGGGATGTTAATGGTGATCAATAAAGTGGCATTAGCAATGGCACTGGGATGTAACCGGTGATCAATAAAGTGGTCATTAGGAATGGCACTACGATGTAACTGGTGATCAATAAAGTGGGTATTAGCAATGGCACTGGAATGTAACCGGTGATCAATAAAGTGGGTATTAGCAATGGCACTGCGATGTAACCGGTGATCAATAAAGTGGGTATTAGCTGTGGCACTGGGATGTAACCAGTGATCAATAATGTGGGTATTAGCAATGGAACTGGGATGTAACAGGTGATCAATGAAGTGGCATTAGACATGGCACTGGGATGTAACCGGTGATCAATAAAGTGGCATTAGCAATGGCACCGGGATGTAACCGGTGATCAATGAACTGGAAATTAGCTATCGCACTGGGATGTAACTGGTGATCAACATTTGGTATTAGCAATAGGCACTGGGATGTTACTGGTGATCAATAAAGTGGCATTAGCAATGGCACCGGGATGTAACCGGTGATCAATAAACTGGGAATTAGCTATGGCACTGGGATGTAACCTGTGATCAATAAACTTGCGTTATCAATGGCACTGGGATGTAACCGTGATCAATAATGTGGGTATTAGCAATGGCACTGCAATGTAACCGGTGATCACTAAAGTGGGTATTAGCAATGGCACTGGGATGTTACCGGTGATCAATAAAGTAGCATTAGCTATAGCACTGGGATGTAACCGGTGATCAATAAACTTGCGTTATCAATGGCACTGGGATGTAACTGTGATCAATAATGTGGGTATTAGCAATGGCACTGCAATGTAACCGGTGATCACTAAAGTGGGTTTTAGCAATGGCACTGGGATGTTACCGGTGATCAATAAAGTGGCATTAGCTATTGCACTGGGATGTAACCGGTGATCAATAAACTTGCGTTATCAATGGCACTGGGTTGTAACAGTGATCAATAATCTGGGTATACTATTGGCAATGGCACTGCAATGTAACCGGTGATCAATAAAGTGGGTATTAGCAATGGCACTGGGATGTAACCTGTGATCCATAAAGTGGATATTTGCAATGGCACTGGGATGTAACCGGTAATCATTAAAGTGGGTATTAGCAATGGCACTGGGATATAATCCATGATCAATAAACTGGGTATTAGCTATGGCACTGGGATGTAACCGGTGATCAATAAACTTGCGTTATCAATGACACTAAGATCCAACAGGGGATCAACAAAGTGGGTATTAGCAATGGCACTGGGATATAATCCATGATCAATAAACTGGGTATTAGCAATGGCACCGGGATGTAACCAGTGATCCATAAAGTGGGTATTAAAAAAGGCACTGGGATTTAACCGGTAATCAATACTTTGGTATTAGCACTGGCCCTAGGATATAACCGGTGATCAATAAACTGGGAATTAGCTATGGCACTGGGATGTAACCGATGATCAATAAACTTCCGTTAGCAATGAAACTGGAATGTAACCGGTGATCAATGAAGTGGGTGCTAGCAATGGCACTCGGATGTAACCAGTGATCAATAAAGTGGGTATTTGAAATTGCACTGGAATGTTTTCCTTTGATCACTAAAGTTGGTATTAGCAATGGCACTGGGCTGTAACCGGTGATCAATAAAGTGACATTAGCAATGGCACTGGGATGTAACTGGTGACCAATAAAGTGGGTATTGGCAACGGCACTGGGATGTAACCGGTGATCAATACAGTGGCATTAGCAATGGCACTGGGATGTAACTGGTGATTAATAAAGTGGGTATTAGAAATGGCACTTGGATGTAACCGGTGATCAATAAAGTGGCATTGGATGTAAGCTGGGATCAATAAAGTGGGTATTAGCAATGGCATTGGGATGTATCTGGTGATCAATAAAGTGGGTATTTGAAATTGCACTGGAATGTTTTCCTTTGATCACTAAAGTTGGTATTAGCAATGGCACTGGGATATAACCGTTGACCAATAAAGTGGGTATTGGCAATGGCACTGGGATGTAACCGGTGATTAATAAAGTGGGTATTAGCAATGGCATTGGGAAGTAACCGGTGATCAATAAAGTGGCATTAGCAGTAGCACTGGGACGTAACCAGTGATCAATAATGTGGGTATTACCAATGGCATTGGGATGTAACCAGTGATCAATAAAGTGGGTATTAGCAATGGCACTGGGATGTAACCACTGATCAATAAACTGCCATTTGCCTTGGCACTGGTGGTGATTAATGAAGTGGGTATTAACAATGGCACTGGGATGTAACCGGTGATCAATAAAGTGGCTTTATAAATGGCACTGGGATGTAACCGGTGATCAATAAAGTGGGTATTAACAATGGTACGTGGATATAACCGAGGATCAATAAAGTGGGTATTAGCAATGGCATTGGGATGTATCTGGTGATCAATAAAGTGGGTATTAGCAATGGCACTGAAATGTACCTGGTGATCAATAAAGTGGGCATTAGCAATGGCACAGATATGTAACCGGTGATCAATAAAGTGGCATTAGCAATGGCACTGGGATGTAACCGGTGATCAATAAACTGGGAATTAGCTATGGCACTGGGATGTAACCGGTAATCAATAAACTTGCATTATCAATGGCACTGGGATGTAACCGTGATCAATAATGTGGGTATTAGCAATGGCACTGCAATATAACCGGTGATCAATAAACTGGGAATTAGCTATGGCACTGGGATGTAACCGATGATCAATAAACTTCCGTTAGCAATGAAACTGGAATGTAACCGGTGATCAATGAAGTGGGTGCTAGCAATGGCACTCGGATGTAACCAGTGATCAATAAAGTGGGTATTTGAAATTGCACTGGAATGTTTTCCTTTGATCACTAAAGTTGGTATTAGCAATGGCACTGGGCTGTAACCGGTGATCAATAAAGTGACATTAGCAATGGCACTGGGATGTAACTGGTGACCAATAAAGTGGGTATTGGCAACGGCACTGGGATGTAACCGGTGATCAATACAGTGGCATTAGCAATGGCACTGGGATGTAACTGGTGATTAATAAAGTGGGTATTAGAAATGGCACTTGGATGTAACCGGTGATCAATAAAGTGGCATTGGATGTAAGCTGGGATCAATAAAGTGGGTATTAGCAATGGCATTGGGATGTATCTGGTGATCAATAAAGTGGGTATTTGAAATTGCACTGGAATGTTTTCCTTTGATCACTAAAGTTGGTATTAGCAATGGCACTGGGATATAACCGTTGACCAATAAAGTGGGTATTGGCAATGGCACTGGGATGTAACCGGTGATTAATAAAGTGGGTATTAGCAATGGCATTGGGAAGTAACCGGTGATCAATAAAGTGGCATTAGCAGTAGCACTGGGACGTAACCAGTGATCAATAATGTGGGTATTACCAATGGCATTGGGATGTAACCAGTGATCAATAAAGTGGGTATTAGCAATGGCACTGGGATGTAACCACTGATCAATAAACTGCCATTTGCCTTGGCACTGGTGGTGATTAATGAAGTGGGTATTTACAATGGCACTGGGATGTAACCGGTGATCAATAAAGTGGCTTTATAAATGGCACTGGGATGTAACCGGTGATCAATAAAGTGGGTATTAACAATGGTACGTGGATGTAACCGAGGATCAATAAAGTGGGTATTAGCAATGGCATTGGGATGTATCTGGTGATCAATAAAGTGGGTATTAGCAATGGCACTGAAATGTACCTGGTGATCAATAAAGTGGGCATTAGCAATGGCACAGATATGTAACCGGTGATCAATAAAGTGGCATTAGCAATGGCACTGGGATGTAACCGGTGATCAATAAACTGGGAATTAGCTATGGCACTGGGATGTAACCGGTGATCAATAAACTTGCATTATCAATGGCACTGGGATGTAACCGTGATCAATAATGTGGGTATTAGCAATGGCACTGCAATGTAACCGGTGATCAATAAAGTGGGTATTTGCAATTGCACTGGAATGTATCCTGTGATCACTAAAGTGGGTATTAGAAATGGCACTGGGATGTTACCAGTGATCAATAAAGTGGCATTAGCAATGGCACTGGGATGTAACCGGTGATCACTAAAGTGGGTATTAGCAATGGCACTGCGATGTAACCGGTGATCAATAAAGTGCGTATTAGCAGTGGCACTGGGATGTAACCGGTGATCAATAATGTGGGTATTAGCAACGGCCCTGGGATGTAACAAGTGATCCATAAAGTGGGCATTAGGAATGGCACTACGATGTAACCGGTGATCAATAAAGTGGGTATTAGCAATGGCACTGGGATGTAACCAGTGATCAATAAAGTGGCATTAGCAATGGCACTGGGATGTAACCGGTGATCAATAAAGTGGGCATTAGGAATGACACTACGATGTAACCGGTGATCTATAAAGGAGGCCGGGATCACCGTGAGGCTGAAGTGCCTGCACCGGATCGGTGCTGTTTACCCTGGAGAGCCGCGCACCGCTGGTCAGCTTAGGAGCCACAGGTGATCGGCTGGTCGGACGGAAGGCTGCTGCTCGGGAGCTACACACTGGCTCTGGACATCTCTGCAGCCGGAGCCCGGGATCGCTTGGAGGTCGGAGAGCACCCGTGGCCACACCGGTCCTGGGGGGGCTCTGTCGGGGAGTCCTGCACCGCCACAGCCAAACACAGACACACGACCCAAACAAGGAGTGTCCCAATGCCCACAGGTGGGCGCCTGTCGGTCTGAGCGGCATCACCGGAGCGATCCTGTGGGGCGCGAGTCTCAGGAGAGTTCTGGGGACTGCACCGGACTGTGGAGTTTGGTGCTGCTGGTCGCGCCTGATACCGCGGGCGCGGTACAGCCCACGGGAGGGCTCCTGCAGTGGCGGTTGTGACCGGGAGCAACACGCATGTCAGCAAATGCACATCGGCTGCGGCTGAGAGGTCTGCGCCGTCGGGCGCGGTTGGAGGGGTCGGGAGAGCAGTCGTTTGGACCCACCGGAGCCGGCTCCCTCTCACCACAGCGCCCCCTCCCTCCCTCGGCAGGCAACGAGGTAGCTGGCGCTACGGAGCTTGACTAGAGCTCACCACCGGGGAACTCCCTTCCCAACTACATCGGCGACTGCAGTGCGAGCCTGTGGAAGGGACGTCCTCGCACCCCTCTCCCTCGACAGCTGCCCTCACTGAGACATCGCCCATTCCCTGCGCCCCCCCCCCCTGCCGCCGCCGGGAGGTGGCGAAAACGGAGCCGCAGTGGATGCAAGGGTGCCTCGAGGAGCCGCCTACAGCCCTAAAGGTGTGTGCCCATAACTTGTATTAACCTTCATTAACACTGTCTCCTCAAGTTTGTATGCCGGCTTTACCGGCCGGTTTCCCCCTTCGCTACCGTGATGGACCAAATCAAAACTTCCCCCTAACAAAGGGTTCTGTGCCAACGTGGCAGAGTCGCACTGTTGGCTAAAATGGCGGGGGCTATAAACTAGAGCAATAAATCGCCCCACTGCCCACAGTTGACCATGAGGCTACATTCCTACTCGGTCAGGGGTCACCTGTACTGAGATAAGGCTCCTTCCTCCTCTCTCATCTTCGCCAAGCAGCAACATAGAAGTGGGACTAACTGGACCTGCCCATCAATAGAAAGGGAAACTGGGCTTGCTAACCCAACAACAACAGACAAAGGACTTGTACTCCTGCCTCTCTATTCTCTCTATGGCGGCCATCTTAGACTAGTACACCACTGTGGTTGCCATCTTAGACTAGTCAGTCTCCTTCATCATCTCACACCTATAACTATACTTTATTTTTCACCGCTAATCTCTCCACGCTTCCCGCCCTATAACCGTGTTCACACCTTTAGCTATCTGCTATTTCTCTCCTTATTCTCTCCATGCCTCCCGCCATATAACCGCGCCCACCCACCTACACACTCCACCCCCCCTCCTCTACCTCGTATACCTACACCTCTTCCATTATGGAACGCATGGGCAAGCACACATACAAGATTAACTATCCATCCGAGCTCACCAAAAAAAACGCCAAACGCTTCAAACACAACTTCCTGAAGACCCACCCCGAAACCCCGTTTGTGGACACCTACTTTTCGCTAACTAATGGGGCCACGAGCACTGATATCATCTTCTACACCCCACGCAGAGCACAGTGGAGGAAAGTGCTCCGCGCCTCCCTCACCATCTCCACCTCTAGAAAAACCGCGCATGGCCTAACACTCTCTATTACACCATCCCAACTGTTCCCGGGCAGAGCGACCATCTCCATCTATAACAATGGGATTATCCTATTCCAATCCACTGATAGGCACCTTGATCTACTCGACAATCTGTTCCCCACCTTCCTAAATCATATCTCCAACAGGCAGTCCGCCACGCCTAACACCACGGGTTACTCAACACCCCCCAACTCCAAGCGTCAATACTCACAGCAGAGGAACACCTCTCACCTCTCCCCTCTGTCCAGCGCGGTACTCAGTTACACACCCGATCATACTTCCCAAAATCCCCCAAGCACTGGCCAAGTTCACCCCCCCTCGCACATTCCCCATACCCCCACACTCCTCACCCCCCACCTTACGACTCCTGCGAATGTCTCAGATCCCACTGTAATCGATCACCCATCCGATCTCACTTCCCCACACCCCTCATGCACGGCCGAATATCACCCCCCATCACAAATACCCTATACCCCCACCCTCCTTACCCCCCATCCCCCACCTCACACGAGTCTCACAGAACCCACCCACACTGCACTGAGCATATCTCTCACGCCCCCCTACACGACCAACTCTCTCCCTCTCTCCCCCCCCACCCTCACTCCCCACTACACCACCCCACCAGCCAGACTCACGGAACATTCCACCTCCCTCAACCCAACACCCTACCCTCTAGCCCCCCCCACTCTTAGCCCCCACCATCCTAATGTCACCCCTTCCTTCTCCAGCCTACACTCATCCCTCAACTCACCTGCGCCACCTTCCTCCAGCGCCATCACCTATGCTACTAACCTCCCCCTGTCCTCATCCACGCCATCCCCGCCCATTGCTCACAAACTCTCTCATCCATCTACTATGGCCTCAGAGCCCTGTACCCCACCTTCTACGGCCGCAGAGCCATGTACCATCGCGTGCACATCCCGCCCCACGCGTCCCACTGCCCATCCTTTTGCCCCACTCAATGACGCACCCACTGCTCTCACTCCCAATACCATCCCCAATCCTACTCTGGACATGATCATATCCACCCTCCTACAAGTCAAAGAAGATCTGCACTCCATCAAAGAACTTCTGTTCACATACCCCAGACACCCCCTACCCTTCACTTCTGTGCCCAATAAGTACACCACTCGCCCCTCAAACCTCTTCACTCATCACTCCCCACGCTGGCCCTCGATCCCCGACCGCAAGGCCATCGGCCGCCCCCGTCGCACCCTACACCCCCTCTCTGACCGAGACTTGCATTCTCTACTCTGCTCATATGGCCCAGGTCTCACAAAACTCCCACCCACTACACACCTTCCCATACCCACGATTATCACAAATCCCCTCAGGCCCCCCACACGGAGCAATAGAAGTTCCGTCACCTGTAATCTCAGAAAAGTACCCCTCGCCCTAGAACACTCACCCACTCTGTTCACCCCCAAACTAAAGTGTATCCTGCTCAACTGCAGATCGGCCCCGAGACACTCCGCCAGCATCGCGGATCTCGTATCATCAATGGACCTCGATCTAGCCATTCTGACTGAAACGTGGCTAACTGAAGCCTCCACACCTATAATGGACATATTAGTCCCCCCCAACTATCACATTATTAGACTCGACAGAGATGGCAAGACGGGCGGGGGAATCGCTTGCATCTACAGGAGCAACCTCGTCATCACTTAAGGTCCCTCCCCCTCCCTCTCCTCCTGCGAACTCATCTGCCTCGATATTACTAGCGAGTGCAAACCTGTGTGTTCCCTTCATGTTATCTACCACCCACCCAGGGACAACCTCACCTTTTCCAACAAATCATGGACACGATATCCACCAACGCCGGTCGACAGATCAATCAAATTTACTTAGGAGACTTCAACCTCCACTGGAACGACCAGAAAGATGCTGTGGTGAATAGTCTTAAGACTTTCCTCAACGCGCTTGACCTCACCCAAATCTGCAACCGTCCAACACATGTAAAAGGCTCTATCCTTGACCTTATCATCGCCAAAGAAGACTCCACCCTGCTGGAGGCAATCGAACCCTGTGATTGGTCAGACCACCACATCATCACCTTCTTCATCAATGAAAAGGTCAAACTTAACCCGGCTCAACCTGCCAAAACCAAGATCTGGAAGAGGGACATGAAGAATCTTAACCCAAACTCCTTGCCTGCCCACACAGGAAATCTCCTTCTTCCCCCGACGGGCGTCTCTGATGTGCATTCACTGACCGACCACTATCTAAACACTATGTCTACAATAATCAATGAAGCCGCACCCCTGCAAATGAAGAGAGTCGCCACCAAGAACTCGAACCCATGGTATGATGGTAGACTCAATGAGGACAGACGTGCTATGCGCATGGCAGAGCGCACGTGGAGATCTGACCCCTCAGCACGGCACCTTAGAGCGCTTAAGAGTAGGAGAAAAGCTTACTTCAGAAAAATCAAACGAACAAAATCAGGCTTCTTTAGCCAACAGCTGGACCAAGCAAAAAACCGACCAAGAAAACTGTTCGAGCTAGTCAAAACCCAAACCAAGACGCAGCCTCCACAACCTAACAGCTCAGCAAAGGATATTCCAAGTTGCGAAGACTTCTCTGCTTTCTTCAAGCAAAAGACCGACAACATAAGGAATGATCTCATCAACGACGTAAGTCGATACTCCTGCTCCATAGGCATAACTAACACTCAACCTAAAAACAACGCTTCATGGACGTCCTTTGTCACCTACACTGAAGAATCAATTCAGAAGCTGCTCGGCAACCTGAAACCCGCCAATCACCTCACAGACCCCCTACCTGCCAACGCTGTTAAAGCCCTCACCCCCATGCTCCTCCCACTCTGGACTAAAATCATCAACTGTTCCTTGCAACAAGGAGTCATCTCAGACTCCCTCAAAATAGGGCAGGTCACGCCTATACTCAAGAAACCCACAGCCGACCCGGCCGACCTAAACAATTACCGACCTATCACCAATATCCCCACTCTGGCCAAATTGCTAGAAAAATGTGTACAACTCCAACTGACAAAACACATTGAGCAGTTTGACCTCCTCAACCCTCACCAATCAGGATTCAGAGCAAAACATAGCACGGAAACGGCTATGACACACATAATTGATGACGCCCTCCAAATCCTTGATAACAACGAGTCCTGCCTCCTCATCCTCCTTGACCTCTCCTCTGCATTTGATACGGTCAAACACGAGAATCTACTGGAGCTGTTAAACAACAGAATGGGCATATCTGGGACGGTTCTCAAATGGTTCACTTCCTTTCTGCACAACCGGTCTCAGAAGTTCAAGATCAACAATGCATTGTCCTCGCCTGTGCCCGTAACACTAGGCGTCCCACAAGGCTCCTCCCTATCGCCCACACTGTTTAACCTCGTCATGGAACCACTCACCACCTTGCTTCAAGCATCAAATGTACACTTCCACATGTACGCAGATGACACTCAGCTCTACCTCAAACTTCAATCCCCTGAAGACATCAAACTTCTGAATGCCACACTAAGAAACACTCAAGCATGGCTGGCCGACAATCACCTTAAACTAAATGCTCTGAAAACTGAGTTCCTTCTGATCTCACCTCCTGCAAAAAAGGCCATCACCCAAACCTGGCTCAATCATCTAACCGCACTAAATGTCCACCCCACCATCGTGGACTCGGCGAAATCCCTTGGCATCACACTTGACTCCAATCTCGACATGCAGCAGCATATTAGCAAAGCAACCAAGGGTGCCAACTTCCAAATCAACACGCTGAGAAAACTCAAACCCTTCCTACCACCCAAGGACTTCCGAACTGTTGTACAAGCCTTAGTCATTCCTCGCATAGACTACGGAATTGTGGCTCTCAGCGGGCTCCCCCTAACAACAACGGCGCCCCTACGAGCCTCCTTGAACGCGGCCGCAAGGCTCATCACTGGTTCAAGAAAACACTCGCACATAACCCCTGACCTAAAAGCCCTGAACTGGCTGCCGTTTGAAGCCAGAGTACAGCTGAAAATTGCCTGTATGACACATTCGGCCGTACACCACAAGGCACCCAACTACCTCACTTCACAAACTGACTATATCAGGAGGCTCAAGATCCAACAGAAGCACAAAGAATCTCCTCCTGAAACCTCGCAGATTCCGGAAGGAAAAAACATACAAACGCTCCTTCTCAGGAATGGCACCCAGGATCTGGAATGCACTCCCGCCAGAAACTAGGCTTATCCCCTCCTCTGTACTTTTCAAGAAAGAGGTAAAAGCCATCCTTATGGCAAAGTTCACCTGAACCCTATTGCAACTGGATCAATGACAGTACAGGGCTCCTAGTCTACCGGCTACCTGATTGCTTATCTACATTAGACTCTTATACGACTGCTACTGGACTAAAATCATAGCACGGATGCCTTAATATTTGTTTCCAGAGGGTTTACTAGGGATGTACACTATGACCTGAGTGCCCTACTAACTTGCAATCCATTCACTACTGCCTATTATTCCGTTCTCAATAGTGTGTTTACTCACCCTCTGGGGTGCTATAATCTTACTCGAATCGTCATTGCACGGCTTCAATATTATTGCTTCTACATTGTTATTAGTGTGCATACTCTTGTGCAAGTACTACCCTACTTTGCAACTCACTCTCTACCGTATATTTCACTGTTTTCAAAAGTTTGTTTTCCTACCTACTGTTTCTGTAAAGCGCTCTGATATCTGCAAAGATCTTGTTCGCGCTATATAAAACTCTAAAAATAAATAAAATAAATAAATAAAATAAATAAAGTGGGTATTAGCAATGGCACTGGGATGTAACCGGTGATCAATAAAGTGGGTATTAGCAATGGCACTGCGATGTAACCTGTGATCAATAAAGTGGGTATTAGCAGTGGCACTAGGATGTAACCGGTGATCAATATTGTAGGTATTAGCAATGGCCCTGGGATGTTACAAGTGATCCATAAAGTGGGTACTAGCAATGGAACTGGGATGTAACAGGTGATCAATAAAGTGGGCATTAGGAATGACACTACGATGTAACCGGTGATCTATAAAGTGGGTATTAGCAATGGCACTGGGATGTAACCGGTGATCAATAATGTGGGTATTAGCAATGGCCCTGGGATGTAACAAGTGACCCATAAAGTGGGTACTAGCAATGGAACTGGGATGTAACAGGTGATCAATAAAGTGGCATTAGAAATGGCACTGGGATGTAACCGGTGATCAATAAAGTGGGCATTAGCTATGGCACCGGGATGTAACAGGTGATCAACATTTGGTATTAGCAATGGCACTGGGATGTTACCGGTGATCAATAAAGTGGCATTAGCAATGGCACCGGGATGTAACTGGTGATCAATAAACTGGGAATTAGCTATGGCACTGGGATGTAACCGGTGATCAATAAACGTGCGTTATCAATGAAACTAGGATGTAACCGTGATCAATAATGTTGGTATTAGCAATGGCACTGCAATGTAACCGGTGATCACTAAAGTGGGTATTAGCAATGGCACTGGGATGTTACTGGTGATCAATAAAGTGGCATTAGCCTTGCCACTGGTGGTGATTAATGATTTGGGTATTAACAATGGCACTCGTCTGTAACCGGTGATCAATAAAGTGGATTTGTCAATGGCACTGGGATGTAACGGGTGATCAATAAAGTGCGTATTAGCAATGGTACATGGATGTAACTGGGGATCAATAAAATGGGTATTAGCAATGGCATTGGGATGTATCTGGTGATCAATAAAGTGGGTATGAGCAATGGCACTGGAATGTAACTGGTGATCAATAAAGTGGGCACTAGAAAAGGTACTGGGATGTCACTGGTGATTAATAAATGGAGTTTTACAATGGCACCGGGATGTTACCGGTGGTCAATAAAGTGGTATGAGCAATGGCACTCATGGTCATCAATAAAGTGGGTATTAGAAATGGTACTGAAATGTACCTGGTGATCAATAAAGTCGGCATTAGCAATGGCACGGATATGTAACCAGAGATCAATAAAGTGACATTAGCAATGGCAATGGGATGTAACCGTTGATCAAAAAAAGTTGGTATTAGAAATGGCACTGGGATGTTACCGGTGATCAATAAAGTGGCATTAGCAATAGCACTGGGATGTAACTGGTGATCAATAAAGTGGTCATTAGGAATGGCACTACGATGTAACCGGTGATCAATAAAGTGGGTATTAGCAATGGCACTGGAATGTAACCGGTGATCAATAAAATGGGTATTAGCAATGGCACTGCAATGTAACCGGTGATCAATAAAGTGGGTATTAGCAGTGGCACTGGGATGTAACCAGTGATCAATAATGTGGGTATTAGCAATGGAACTGGGATGTAACAGGTGATCAATAAAGTGGCATTAGAAATGGCACTGGGATGTAACCGGCAATCAATAAAGTGGCATTAGCAATGGCACTGGGATGTAACCGGCGATCAATGAACTGGAAATTAGCTATCGCACTGGGATGTAACCGGTGATCAACATTTGGTATTAGCAATGGCACTGGGATGTTACCGGTTATCAATAAAGTGGCATTAGCAATGGCACCGGGATGTAACCAGTGATCAATAAACTGGGAATTAGCTATGGCACTGGGATGTAACCGGTGATCAATAAACTTGCGTTATCAATGGCACTGGGATGTAACCGTGATCAATAATGTGGGTATTAGCAATGGCACTGCAATGTAACCGTGATCACTAAAGTGGGTATTAGCAATGGCACTGGGATGTTACCGGTGATCAATAAAGTGGCATTAGCATTGGCACTGGGATGTAACCGGTCATCAATAAACTTGCGTTATCAATGGCACTGGGATGTAACTGTGATCAATAATGTGGGTATTAGCAATGGCACTGCAATGTAACCGGTGATCACTAAAGTGGGTATTAGCAATGGCACTGGGATGTTACCGGTGATCAATAAAATGGCCTTAGCTATAGCACTGGGATGTAACCGGTGATCAATAAACTTGCATTATCAATGGCACTGGGATGTAACTGTGATCAATAATGAGGGTATTAGCAATGGCACTGCAATGTAACCGGTGATCACTAAAGTGGGTATTAACAATGGCACTGGGATGTTAGCAGTGATCAATAAAGTGGCATTAGCTATGGCACTGGGATGTAACCGGTGATCAATAAACTTGCGTTATCAATAGCACTGGGATGTAACAGTGATCAATAATCTGGGTATTAGCAATGGCACTGCAATGTAACCGGTGATCAATAAAGTGGGTATTAGCAATGGCACTGGGATGTAACCTGTGATCCATAAAGTGGATATTTGCAATGGCACTGGGATGTAACCGGTAATCGATAAAGTGGGTATTAGCAATGGCACTGGGATATAATCCATGATCAATAAACTGGCTATTAGCTATTGCACTGGGATGTAACCGGTGATCAATAAACTTGCGTTATCAATGACACTAGGATCCAACAGGGGATCAACAAAGTGTATATTAGCAATGGCACTGGGATGTAATCGGTAATCAATGAAGTGGTATTATCAATGGCACCGGGATGTAACCGGTGATCCATAAAGTGGGTATTAAAAATGGCACTGGGATTTATCCGGTAATCAATACTTTGGTATTAGCACTGGCCCTGGGATATAACCGGTGATCCATAAACTGGGAATTAGCTATGGCACTGGGATGTAACCGATGATCAATAAACTTCCGTTAGCAATGAAACTGGAAAGTAACCGGTGATCAATGAATTGGGTGAGAGCAATGGCACTGGGATATAACCAGTGATCAATAAAGTGGGTATTTGAAATTGCACTGGAATGTATCCCTTGATCACCAAAGTGGGTATTTGCAATGGCACTGGGATATAACCGTTGACCAATAAAGTGGGTATTTGCAATGGCACTGGGATGTAACCGGTGATTAATAAAGTGGGTATTAGCAATGGCATTGGGATGTAACCGGTGATCAATAAAGTGGCATTAGCAGTGGCACTGGGATGTAACCGGTGATCAATAATGTGGGTATTACCAATGGCATTGGGATGTAACCAGTGATCAATAAAGTGGGTATTAGCAATGGCACTGGGATGTAACCAGTGATCAATAAACTGCCATTTGCCTTGGCACTGGTGGTGATTAATGAAGTGGGTATTAACAATGGCACTGGGATGTAACCGGTGATCAATAAAGTGGCTTTATCAATGGCACTGGGATGTAACCGGTGATCAATAAAGTGGGTATTAGCAATGGTACGTGTATGTAACCGGGGATCAATAAAGTGGGTATTAGCAATGGCATTGGGATGTATCTGGTGATCAATAAATTGGGTATTAGCAATGGCACTGGAATGTAACTGGTGATCAATAAAGTGGGCATTAGAAAAGGCACTGGGATGTCACTGGTGATCAATAAAGTGGCATTAGAAGTGGCACTGGGATGTAACCAGTGATTATTAAATGGAGTATTACAATGGCACTGGGATGTTACCGGAGGTCAATAAAGTGGCATGAGCAATGGCACTCGTGGTCAGCAATAAAGTGGGTATTACAAATGGTACTGAAATGTACCTGGTGATCAATAAAGTGGACATTAGCAATGGCACGGATATGTAACCGGTGATCAATAAAGTGGCGTAAGCAATGGCAATGGGATGTAACCGTCGATGAAAAAAAGTCGGTATTAGAAATGGTACTGGGATTTAAACGGTGAGCAATACTTTGATATTAGCACTTGCACTGGGATGTAACCGATGATCAATAATGTGGGTATTAGCAATGGCCCTGGGATGTAACAAGTGATCCATAAAGTGGGTACTAGCAATGGCACTGGTATGTAACAAGTGGTCAACATTTGGTATTAGCAATGGCACGGGATGTTACCGGTGATCAATAAAGTGGCATTAGCAATGGCACTGGGATGTAACCGGTGATCAATAAACTGGGAATTAGCTATGGCACTGGGATGTAACCGGTGATCAATAAACTTGCATTATCAATGGCACTGGGATGTAACCGTAATCAATAATGTGGGTATTAGCAATGGCACTGCAATGTAACCGGTGATCAATAAAGTGGGTATTTGCAATTGCACTGGAATGTATCCTGTGATCACTAAAGTGGGTATTAGCAATGGCACCACTGGGATGTTACCAGTGATCAATAAAGTGGCATTAGCAATGGCACTGGGATGTAACCGGTGATCACTAAAGTGGGTATTAGCAATGGCACTGCGATGTAACCGGTGATCAATAAAGTGCGTATTAGCAGTGGCACTGGGATGTAACCGGTGATCAATAATGTGGGTATTAGCAATGGCCCTGGGATGTAACAAGTGATCCATAAAGTGGGCATTAGGAATGGCACTACGATGTAACCGGTGAGCAATAAAGTGGGTATTAGCAATGGCACTGGGATGTAACCAGTGATCAATAAAGTGGCATTAGCAATGGCACTGGGATTTAACCGGTGATCAATAAAGTGGGCATTAGGAATGACACTACGATGTAACCGGTGATCTATAAAGTGGGTATTAGCAATGGCACTGGGATGTAACCGGTGATCAATAAAGTGGGTATTAGCAATGGCACTGCGATGTAACCTGTGATCAATAAAGTGGGTATTAGCAGTGGCACTAGGATGTAACCGGTGATCAATATTGTGGGTATTAGCAATGGCCCTGGGATGTAACAAGTGATCCATAAAGTGGGTACTAGCAATAGAACTGGGATGTAACAGGTGATCAATAAAGTGGCATTAGCAATGGCACTGGGATGTAACCGGTGATCCATAAAGTGGCATTAGCAATGGCACTGGGATCTAACAGGTGATCAACATTTGGTATTAGCAATGGCACCGGGATGTAACCGGAGATCAATAAACTTGCATTATCAATGGCACTGGGATGTAACTGTGATCAATAATGTTGGTATTAGCAATGGCACTGCAATGTAACCGGTGATCAATAAAGTGGGTATTTGCAATTGCATTGGAATGTATCCTGTGATCACTAAAGTGGGTATTAGCAATGGTACTGGGATGTTACCGGTGATCAATAAAGTGGCATTAGAAATGGCACTGGGATGTAACCGGTGATCAATAAAGTGGTCATTAGGAATGGCACTACGATGTAACCAGTGATCAATAAAGTGGGTATTAGCAATGGCACTGAATTGTAACCGGTGATCAATAAAGTGGGTATTAGCAATTGCCCTGCGATGTAACCGGTGATCAATAAAGTGGGTATTAGCAGTGGCACTGGGATGTAACAAGTGACCCATTAAGTGGGTACTAGCAATGGAACTGGGATGTAACAGGTGATCAATAAAGTGGCATTAGAAATGGCACTGGGATGTAACCGGTGATCAATAAAGTGGGCATTAGCTATGGCACCGGGATGTAACAGGTGATCAACATTTGGTATTAGCAATGGCACTGGGATGTTACCGGTGATCAATAAAGTGGCATTAGCAATGGCACCGGGATGTAACTGGTGATCAATAAACTGGGAATTAGCTATGGCACTGGGATGTAACCGGTGATCAATAAACGTGCGTTATCAATGACACTGGGATGTAACCGTGATCAATAATGTTGGTATTGGTAATGGCACTGCAATGTAACCGGTGATCACTAAAGTGGGTATTAGCAATGGCACTGGGATGTTACCGGTGATCAATAAAGTGGCATTAGCCTTGGCACTGGTGGTGATTAATGATTTGGGTATTAACAATGGCACTGGGATGTAACCGGTGATCAATAAAGTGGATTTATCAATGGCACTGGGATGTAACCGGTGATCAATAAAGTGCGTATTTGCAATGGTACATGGATGTAACCGGGGATCAATAAAGTGGGTATTAGCAATGGCATTGGGATGTATCTGGTGATCAATAAAGTGGGTATGAGCAATGGCACTGGAATGTAACTGGTGATCAATAAAGTGGGCATTAGAAAAGGCACTGGGATGTCACTGGTGATTAATAAAGTGGCATTAGAAGTGGCACTAGGATGTAACCAGTGATTAATAAATGGAGTTTTACAAACGCACTGGGATGTTACCGGTGGTCAATAAGGTGGTATGAGCAATGGCACTCATGGTCATCAATAAAGTGGGTATTAGAAATGGTACTGAAATGTACCTGGTGATCAATAAAGTGGGCATTAGCAATGGCACGGATATGTAACCAGTGATCAATAAAGTGGCATTAGCAATGGCAATGGGATGTAACCGTTGATCAAAAAAAGTCGGTATTAGAAATGGCACTGGGATGTTACCGGTGATCAATAAAGTGGCATTAGGAATGGCACTACGATGTAACCGGTGATCAATAAAGTGGGTATTAGCAATGGCACTGGGATGTAACCGGTGATCAATAAAATGGGTATTAGCAATGGCACTGCAATGTAACCGGTGATCAATAAAGTGGGTATTAGCAGTGGCACTAGGATGTAACCAGTGATCAATAATGTGGGAATTAGCAATGGAACTGGGATGTAACAGGTGATCAATAAAGTGGCATTAGCAATGGCACCGGGATGTAACTGGTGATCAATGAACTGGAATTTAGCTATCGCACTGGGATGTAACCGGTGATCAACATTTGGTATTAGCAATGGAACTGGGATGTTACCGGTGATCAATAAAGTGGCATTAGCAATGGCACCGGGATGTAACCGGTGATCAATAAACTAGGAATTAGCTATGGCACTGGGATGTAACCGGTGATCAATAAACTTGCGTTATCAATGGCACTGGGATGAAACCGTGATCAATAATGTGGGTATTAGCAATGGCACTGCAATGTAACCGTGATCACTAAAGTGTGTATTAGCAATGGCACTGGGATGTTACCGGTGATCAATAAAGTGGCATTAGCATTGGCACTGGGATGTAACCGGTGATCAATAAACTTGCGTTATCAATGGCACTGGGATGTAACCGTGATCAATAATGTGGGTATTAGCAATGGCACTGAGATGTAACCGGTGATCAATAAAATGGGTATTAGCAATGGCACTGCAATGTAACCGGTGATCAATAAAGTGGGTATTAGCAGTGGCACTAGGATGTAACCAGTGATCAATAATGTGGGTATTAGCAATGGAACTGGGATGTAACAGGTGATCAATAAAGTGGCATTAGAAATGGCACTGGGATGTAACCGGCGATCAATAAAGTGGCATTAGCAATGGCATTGGGATGTAACCGGTGATCAATGAACTGGAATTTAGCTATCGCACTGGGATGTAACCGGTGATCAACATTTGGTATTAGCAATGGAACTGGGATGTTACCGGTGATCAATAAAGTGGCATTAGCAATGGCACCGGGATGTAACCAGTGATCAATAAACTGGGAATTAGCTATGGCACTGGGATGTAACCGATGATCAATAAACTTGCGTTATCAATGGCACTGGGATGAAACCGTGATCAATAATGTGGGTATTAGCAATGGCACTGCAATGTAACCGTGATCACTAAAGTGTGTATTAGCAATGGCACTGGGATGTTACCGGTGATCAATAAAGTGGCATTAGCATTGGCACTGGGATGTAACCGGTGATCAATAAACTTGCCTCATCAATGGCACTGGGATGTAACCGTGATCAATAATGTGGGTATTAGCAATGGCACTGCAATGTGACCGGTGATCACTAAAATGTGTATTAGCAATGGCACTGGGATGTTACCGGTGATCAATAAAGTGGCATTAGCATTGGCACTGGGATGTAACCGGTGATCAATAAACTTGCGTTATCAATGGCACTGGGATGTAACCGTGATCAATAATGTGGGTATTAGCAATGGCACTGAGATGTAACCGGTGATCAATAAAATGGGTATTAGCAATGGCACTGCAATGTAACCGGTGATCAATAAAGTGGGTATTAGCAGTGGCACTAGGATGTAACCAGTGATCAATAATGTGGGTATTAGCAATGGAACTGGGATGTAACAGGTGATCAATAAAGTGGCATTAGAAATGGCACTGGGATGTAACCGGCGATCAATAAAGTGGCATTAGCAATGGCATTGGGATGTAACCGGTGATCAATGAACTGGAATTTAGCTATCGCACTGGGATGTAACCGGTGATCAACATTTGGTATTAGCAATGGAACTGGGATGTTACCGGTGATCAATAAAGTGGCATTAGCAATGGCACCGGGATGTAACCAGTGATCAATAAACTGGGAATTAGCTATGGCACTGGGATGTAACCGGTGATCAATAAACTTGCGTTATCAATGGCACTGGGATGAAACCGTGATCAATAATGTGGGTATTAGCAATGGCACTGCAATGTAACCGTGATCACTAAAGTGTGTATTAGCAATGGCACTGGGATGTTACCGGTGATCAATAAAGTGGCATTAGCATTGGCACTGGGATGTAACCGGTGATCAATAAACTTGCCTTATCAATGGCACTGGGATGTAACCGTGATCAATAATGTGGGTATTAGCAATGGCACTGCAATGTGACCGGTGATCACTAAAATGGGTATTAGCAATGGCACTGGGATGTTACCGGTGATCAATAAAATGGCATTAGCTATAGCACTGGGATGTAACCGGTGATCAATAAACTTGCGTTATCAATGGCACTGGGATGTAACCGTGATCAATAATGAGGGTATTAGCAATGGCACTGCAATGTAACCGGTGATCACTAAAGTGGGTATTAACAATGGCACTGGGATGTTACCGTGATCAATAAAGTGGCATTAGCTATGGCACTGGGATGTAACCGGTGATCAATAGAGTGGGTATTAGCAATGGCACTGGGATGTAACCTGTGATCCATAAAGTGGATATTTGCAATGGCACTGGGATGTAACCGGTAATCGATAAAGTGGGTATTAGCAATGGCACTGGGATATAATCCATGATCAATAAACTGGCTATTAGCTATTGCACTGGGATGTAACCGGTGATCAATAAACTTGCGTTATCAATGACACTAGGATCCAACAGGGATCAACAAAGTGTATATTAGCAATGGCACTGGGATGTAATCGGTAATCAATGAAGTGGTATTATCAATGGCACCGGGATGTAACCGGTGATCCATAAAGTGGGTATTAAAAATGGCACTGGGATTTATCCGGTAATCAATACTTTGGTATTAGCACTGGCCCTGGGATATAACCGGTGATCCATAAACTGGGAATTAGCTATGGCACTGGGATGTAACCGATGATCAATAAACTTCCGTTAGCAATGAAACTGGAAAGTAACCGGTGATCAATGAATTGGGTGTGAGCAATGGCACTGGGATATAACCATTGCTCAATAAAGTGGGTATTTGAAATTGCACTGGAATGTATCCCTTGATCACCAAAGTGGGTATTTGCAATGGCACTGGGATATAACCGTTGACCAATAAAGTGGGTATTTGCAATGGCACTGGGATGTAACCGGTGATTAATAAAGTGGGTATTAGCAATGGCATTGGGATGTAACCGGTGATCAATAAAGTGGCATTAGCAGTGGCACTGGGATGTAACCGGTGATCAATAATGTGGGTATTACCAATGGCATTGGGATGTAACCAGTGATCAATAAAGTGGGTATTAGCAATGGCACTGGGATGTAACCAGTGATCAATAAACTGCCATTTGCCTTGGCACTGGTGGTGATTAATGAAGTGGGTATTAACAATGGCACTGGGATGTAACCGGTGATCAATAAAGTGGCTTTATCAATGGCACTGGGATGTAACCGGTGATCAATAAAGTGGGTATTAGCAATGGTACGTGTATGTAACCGGGGATCAATAAAGTGGGTATTAGCAATGGCATTGGGATGTATCTGGTGATCAATAAATTGGGTATTAGCAATGGCACTGGAATGTAACTGGTGATCAATAAAGTGGGCATTAGAAAAGGCACTGGGATGTCACTGGTGATCAATAAAGTGGCATTAGAAGTGGCATTGGGATGTAACCAGTGATTATTAAATGGAGTATTACAATGGCACTGGGATGTTACCGGAGGTCAATAAAGTGGCATGAGCAATGGCACTCGTGGTCAGCAATAAAGTGGGTATTACAAATGGTACTGAAATGTACCTGGTGATCAATAAAGTGGGCATTAGCAATGGCACGGATATGTAACCGGTGATCAATAAAGTGGCATTAGCAATGGCAATGGGATGTAACCGTCGATGAAAAAAAGTCGGTATTAGAAATGGTACTGGGATTTAAACGGTGAGCAATACTTTGATATTAGCACTTGCACTGGGATGTAACCGATGATCAATAATGTGGGTATTAGCAATGGCCCTGGGATGTAACAAGTGATCCATAAAGTGGGTACTAGCAATGGCACTGGTATGTAACAAGTGGTCAACATTTGGTATTAGCAATGGCACGGGATGTTACCGGTGATCAATAAAGTGGCATTAGCAATGGCACTGGGATGTAACCGGTGATCAATAAACTGGGAATTAGCTATGGCACTGGGATGTAACCGGTGATCAATAAACTTGCATTATCAATGGCACTGGGATGTAACCGTAATCAATAATGTGGGTATTAGCAATGGCACTGCAATGTAACCGGTGATCAATAAAGTGGGTATTTGCAATTGCACTGGAATGTATCCTGTGATCACTAAAGTGGGTATTAGCAATGGCACCACTGGGATGTTACCAGTGATCAATAAAGTGGCATTAGCAATGGCACTGGGATGTAACCGGTGATCACTAAAGTGGGTATTAGCAATGGCACTGCGATGTAACCGGTGATCAATAAAGTGCGTATTAGCAGTGGCACTGGGATGTAACCGGTGATCAATAATGTGGGTATTAGCAATGGCCCTGGGATGTAACAAGTGATCCATAAAGTGGGCATTAGGAATGGCACTACGATGTAACCGGTGAGCAATAAAGTGGGTATTAGCAATGGCACTGGGATGTAACCAGTGATCAATAAAGTGGCATTAGCAATGGCACTGGGATTTAACCGGTGATCAATAAAGTGGGCATTAGGAATGACACTACGATGTAACCGGTGATCTATAAAGTGGGTATTAGCAATGGCACTGGGATGTAACCGGTGATCAATAAAGTGGGTATTAGCAATGGCACTGCGATGTAACCTGTGATCAATAAAGTGGGCATTAGGAATGACACTACGATGTAACCGGTGATCTATAAAGTGGGTATTAGCAATGGCACTGGGATGTAACCGGTGATCAATAAAGTGGGTATTAGCAATGGCACTGCGATGTAACCTGTGATCAATAAAGTGGGTATTAGCAGTGGCACTAGGATGTAACCGGTGATCAATATTGTGGGTATTAGCAATGGCCCTGGGATGTAACAAGTGATCCATAAAGTGGGTACTAGCAATAGAACTGGGATGTAACAGGTGATCAATAAAGTGGCATTAGCAATGGCACTGGGATGTAACCGGTGATCCATAAAGTGGCATTAGCAATGGCACTGGGATCTAACAGGTGATCAACATTTGGTATTAGCAATGGCACCGGGATGTAACCGGAGATCAATAAACTTGCATTATCAATGGCACTGGGATGTAACTGTGATCAATAATGTTGGTATTAGCAATGGCACTGCAATGTAACCGGTGATCAATAAAGTGGGTATTTGCAATTGCATTGGAATGTATCCTGTGATCACTAAAGTGGGTATTAGCAATGGTACTGGGATGTTACCGGTGATCAATAAAGTGGCATTAGAAATGGCACTGGGATGTAACCGGTGATCAATAAAGTGGTCATTAGGAATGGCACTACGATGTAACCAGTGATCAATAAAGTGGGTATTAGCAATGGCACTGAATTGTAACCGGTGATCAATAAAGTGGGTATTAGCAATTGCCCTGCGATGTAACCGGTGATCAATAAAGTGGGTATTAGCAGTGGCACTGGGATGTAACAAGTGACCCATAAAGTGGGTACTAGCAATGGAACTGGGATGTAACAGGTGATCAATAAAGTGGCATTAGAAATGGCACTGGGATGTAACCGGTGATCAATAAAGTGGGCATTAGCTATGGCACCGGGATGTAACAGGTGATCAACATTTGGTATTAGCAATGGCACTGGGATGTTACCGGTGATCAATAAAGTGGCATTAGCAATGGCACCGGGATGTAACTGGTGATCAATAAACTGGGAATTAGCTATGGCACTGGGATGTAACCAGTGATCAATAAACGTGCGTTATCAATGACACTGGGATGTAACCGTGATCAATAATGTTGGTATTGGTAATGGCACTGCAATGTAACCGGTGATCACTAAAGTCGTATTAGCAATGGCACTGGGATGTTACCGGTGATCAATAAAGTGGCATTAGCCTTGGCACTGGTGGTGATTAATGATTTGGGTATTAACAATGGCACTGGGATGTAACCGGTGATAAATAAAGTGGATTTATCAATGGCACTGGGATGTAACCGGTGATCAATAAAGTGCGTATTTGCAATGGTACATGGATGTAACCGGGGATCAATAAAGTGGGTATTAGCAATGGCATTGGGATGTATCTGGTGATCAATAAAGTGGGTATGAGCAATGGCACTGGAATGTAACTGGTGATCAATAAAGTGGGCATTAGAAAAGGCACTGGGATGTCACTGGTGATTAATAAAGTGGCATTAGAAGTGGCACTAGGATGTAACCAGTGATTAATAAATGGAGTTTTACAATGGCACTGGGATGTTACCGGTGGTCAATAAGGTGGTATGAGCAATAGCACTCATGGTCATCAATAAAGTGGGTATTAGAAATGGTACTGAAATGTACCTGGTGATCAATACAGTGGACATTAGCAATGGCACGGATATGTAACCAGTGATCAATAAAGTGGCATTAGCAATGGCAATGGGATGTAACCGTTGATCAAAAAAAGTCGGTTTTAGAAATGGCACTGGGATGTTACCGGTGATCAATAAAGTGGCATTAGGAATGGCACTACGATGTAACCGGTGATCAATAAAGTGGGTATTAGCAATGGCACTGGGATGTAACCGGTGATCAATAAAATGGGTATTAGCAATGGCACTGCAATGTAACCGGTGATCAATAAAGTGGGTATTAGCAGTGGCACTAGGATGTAACCAGTGATCAATAATGTGGGAATTAGCAATGGAACTGGGATGTAACAGGTGATCAATAAAGTGGCATTAGCAATGGCACCGGGATGTAACTGGTGATCAATGAACTGGAATTTAGCTATCGCACTGGGATGTAACCGGTGATCAACATTTGGTATTAGCAATGGAACTGGGATGTTACCGGTGATCAATAAAGTGGCATTAGCAATGGCACCGGGATGTAACCGGTGATCAATAAACTAGGAATTAGCTATGGCACTGGGTTGTAACCGGTGATCAATAAACTTGCGTTATCAATGGCACTGGGATGAAACCGTGATCAATAATGTGGGTATTAGCAATGGCACTGCAATGTAACCGTGATCACTAAAGTGTGTATTAGCAATGGCACTGGGATGTTACCGGTGATCAATAAAGTGGCATTAGCATGGCACTGGGATGTAACCGGTGATCAATAAACTTGCGTTATCAATGGCACTGGGATGTAACCGTGATCAATAATGTGGGTATTAGCAATAGCACTGAGATGTAACCGGTGATCAATAAAATGGGTATTAGCAATGGCACTGCAATGTAACCGGTGATCAATAAAGTGGGTATTAGCAGTGGCACTAGGATGTAACCAGTGATCAATAATGTGGGTATTAGCAATGGAACTGGGATGTAACAGGTGATCAATAAAGTGGCATTAGAAATGGCACTGGGATGTAACCGGCGATCAATAAAGTGGCATTAGCAATGGCATTGGGATGTAACCGGTGATCAATGAACTGGAATTTAGCTATCGCACTGGGATGTAACCGGTGATCAACATTTGGTATTAGCAATGGAACTGGGATGTTACTGGTGTTCAATAAAGTGGCATTAGCAATGGCACCGGGATGTAACCAGTGATCAATAAACTGGGAATTAGCTATGGCACTGGGATGTAACCGGTGATCAATAAACTTGCGTTATCAATGGCACTGGGATGAAACCGTGATCAATAATGTGGGTATTAGCAATGGCACTGCAATGTAACCGTGATCACTAAAGTGTGTATTAGCAATGGCACTGGGATGTTACCGGTGATCAATAAAGTGGCATTAGCATTGGCACTGGGATGTAACCGGTGATCAATAAACTTGCCTTATCAATGGCACTGGGATGTAACCGTGATCAATAATGTGGGTATTAGCAATGGCACTGCAATGTGACCGGTGATCACTAAAATGTGTATTAGCAATGGCACTGGGATGTTACCGGTGATCAATAAAGTGGCATTAGCATTGGCACTGGGATGTAACCGGTGATCAATAAACTTGCGTTATCAATGGCACTGGGATGTAACCGTGATCAATAATGTGGGTATTAGCAATGGCACTGAGATGTAACCGGTGATCAATAAAATGGGTATTAGCAATGGCACTGCAATGTAACCGGTGATCAATAAAGTGGGTATTAGCAGTGGCACTAGGATGTAACCAGTGATCAATAATGTGGGTATTAGCAATGGAACTGGGATGTAACAGGTGATCAATAAAGTGGCATTAGAAATGGCACTGGGATGTAACCGGCGATCAATAAAGTGGCATTAGCAATGGCATTGGGATGTAACCGGTGATCAATGAACTGGAATTTAGCTATCGCACTGGGATGTAACCGGTGATCAACATTTGGTATTAGCAATGGAACTGGGATGTTACCGGTGATCAATAAAGTGGCATTAGCAATGGCACCGGGATGTAACCAGTGATCAATAAACTGGGAATTAGCTATGGCACTGGGATGTAACCGGTGATCAATAAACTTGCGTTATCAATGGCACTGGGATGAAACCGTGATCAATAATGTGGGTATTAGCAATGGCACTGCAATGTAACCGTGATCACTAAAGTGTGTATTAGCAATGGCACTGGGATGTTACCGGTGATCAATAAAGTGGCATTAGCATTGGCACTGGGATGTAACCGGTGATCAATAAACTTGCCTTATCAATGGCACTGGGATGTAACCGTGATCAATAATGTGGGTATTAGCAATGGCACTGCAATGTGACCGGTGATCACTAAAATGGGTATTAGCAATGGCACTGGGATGTTACCGGTGATCAATAAAATGGCATTAGCTATAGCACTGGGATGTAACCGGTGATCAATAAACTTGCGTTATCAATGGCACTGGGATGTAACCGTGATCAATAATGAGGGTATTAGCAATGGCACTGCAATGTAACCGGTGATCACTAAAGTGGGTATTAACAATGGCACTGGGATGTTACCGTGATCAATAAAGTGGCATTAGCTATGGCACTGGGATGTAACCGGTGATCAATAAACTTGCGTTATCAATAGCACTGGGATGTAACCATGATCAATAATCTGGGTATTAGCAATGGCACTGCAATGTAACCAGTGATCAATAAAGTAGGTATTAGCAATGGCACTGGGATGTAACCTGTGATCCATAAAGTGGATATTTGCAATGGCACTGGGATGTAACCGGTAATCGATAAAGTGGGTATTAGCAATGGCACTGGGATATAATCCATGATCAATAAACTGGGTATTATCTATGGCACTGGGATGTAACTGGTGATCAATAAACTTGCGTTATCAATGACTCTAGGATCCAACAGGGGATCAACAAAGTGGGTATTAGCAATGGCACTGGGATGTAATCGGTGATCAATGAAGTGGTATTATCAATGGCACCGGGATGTAACCGGTGATCCATAAAGTGGGTATTAAAAATGGCACTGGGATTTATCCCGTAATCAATACTTTGGTCTTAGCACTGGCCCTGGGATATAACCGGTGATCAATAAACTGGGAATTAGCTATGGCACTGGGATGTAACCGATGATCAATAAACTTCCGTTAGCAATGAAACTGGAATGTAACCGGTGATCAATGAATTGGGTGTTAGCAATGGCACTGGGATGTAACCAGTGATCAATAAAGTGGGTATTTGAAATTGCACTGGAATGTATCCCTTGATCACCAAAGTGGGTATTAGCAATGGCACTGGGATATAACCGTTGACCAATAAAGTGGGTTTTGGCAATGGCACTAGGATGTAACTGGTGATTAATAAAGTGGGTATTAGCAATGGCATTGGGATGTAACCGGTGATCAATAAAGTGGCATTAGCAGTGGCACTGGGATGAAACCAGTGATCAATAATGTGGGTATTACTAATGGCATTGGGATGTAACCAGTGATCAATAAAGTGGGTATTAGCAATGGCACTGGGATGTAACCAGTGATCAATAAACTGCCATTTGCCTTGGCACTGGTGGTGATTAATGAAGTGGGTATTAACAATGGCACTGGGATGTAACCGGTGATCAATAAAGTGGCTTTATCAATGGCACTGGGATGTAACCGGTGATCAATAAAGTGGGTATTAGCAATGGTACGTGTATGTAACCGGGGATCAATAAAGTGGGTATTAGCAATGGCATTGGGATGTATCTGGTGATCAATAAAGTGGGTATTAGCAATGGCACTGGAATGTAACTGGTGATCAATAAAGTGGGCATTAGAAAAGGCACTGGGATGTCACTGGTGATCAATAAAGTGGCATTAGAAGTGGCACTGGGAGGTAACCAGTGATTATTAAATGGAGTATTACAATGGCACTGGGATGTTACCGGTGGTCAATAAAGTAGCATGAGCAATGGCACTTGTGGTCATCAATAAAGTGGGTATTAGAAATGGTACTGAAATGTACCTGGTGATCAATAAAGTGGGCATTAGCAATGGCACGGATATGTAACCAGTGATCAATAAAGTGGCATTAGCAATGGCAATGGGATGTAACCGTCGATGAAAAAAAATCGGTATTAGAAATTGCACTGGGATTTAAACGGTGATCAATACTTTGATATTAGCACTGGCACTGGGATGTAACCGATGATCAATAATGTGGGTATTAGCAATGGCCCTGGGATGTAACAACGATCCATAAAGTGGGTACTAGCAATGGTGGTCAACATTTGGTATCAGCAATGGCACTGGGATGTTACCGGTGATCAATAAAGTGGCATTAGCAATGGCACTGGGATGTAACCGGTGATCAATAAACTGCTATTAGCAATGGCACTGGGATGTAACCGGTGATCAATAAACTTGCATTATCAATGGCAATAGGATGTAACTGTGATCAATAATGTGGGTATTAGCAATGGCACTGGGATGTTACCAGTGATCAATAAAGTGGCATTAGCAATGACACTGGGATGTAACCGGTTAAACACTAAAGTGGGTATTAGCAATGGCATTGCGATGTAGCCGGTGATCAATAAAGTGCGTATTAGCAGTGGCACTGGGATGTAACCGGTAATCAATAATGTGGGTATTAGCAATGGCCCTGGGATGTAACAAGTGATCCATAAAGTGGGCATTAGGAATGGCACTATGATGTAACCGGTTATCAATAAAGTGGGTATTAGCAATGGCACTGGGATGTAACCAGTGATCAATAAAGTGGCATTAGCAATGGCACTGGGATGTAACTGGTGATCAATAAAGTGGGCATTAGGAATGGCACTACGATGTAACCGGTGATCTATAAAGTGGGTTTTAGCAATGGCACTGGGATGTAACTGGTGATCAATAAAGTGGGTATTAGCAACGGCACTGCGATGTAACCTGTGATCAATACAGTGGGTATTAGCAGTGGCACTGGGATGTAACCGGTGATCAATAATGTGGGTATTAGCAATGGCCCTGGGATGTAACAAGTGATCCATAAAGTGGGTACTAGCAATGGAACTGGGATGTAACAGGTGATCAATAAAGTGGCATTAGCAATGGCACTGGGATGTAACCTGTGATCCATAAAGTGGCATTAGCAACGGCACTGGGATGTAACAGGTGATCAACATTTGGTATTAGCAATGGCACTGGGATGTTACCGGTGATCAATAAAGTGGCATTAGCAATAGCACCGGGATGTAACCGGTGATCAATAAACTGGGAACTAGCTATGGCACTGGGATGTAACCGGTGATCAATAAACTGGGAATTAGCTATGGCACTGGGATGTAACCGGTGATCAATAAACTTGCGTTATCAATGGCACTGGGATGTAACCGTGATCAATAATGTGGGTATTAGCAATGGCACTGGGATGTGACCGGTGATCAATAAAAGGGCAATGGCACTGGGATGTAACAGGTGATCAATAAAGTGGGTATTAGCAATGGCACTGGGATGTAACCGGTGATCAATAAAGTGGGTATTAGCAATGGCAATGGGATGTAACCGTCGATGAAAAAAAGTCGGTATTAGAAATGGTACTGGGATTTAAACGGTGAGCAATACTTTGATATTAGCACTTGCACTGGGATGTACCGATGATCAATAATGTGGGTATTAGCAATGGCCCTGGGATGTAACAAGTGATCCATAAAGTGGGTACTAGCAATGGCACTGGTATGTAACAAGTGGTCAACATTTGGTATTAGCAATGGCACGGGATGTTACCAGTGATCAATAAAGTGGCATTAGCAATGGCACTGAGATGTAACCGGTGATCAATAAACTGGGAATTTGCTATGGCACTGGGATGTAACCGGTGATCAATAAACTTGCATTATCAATGGCACTGGGATGTAACCGTAATCAATAATGTGGGTATTAGCAATGGCACTGCAATGTAACCGGTGATCAATAAAGTGGGTATTTGCAATTGCACTGGAATGTATCCTGTGATCACTAAAGTGGGTATTAGCAATGGCACTGGGATGTTACCAGTGATCAATAAAGTGGCATTAGCAATGGCACTGGGATGTAACCGGTGATCACTGAAGTGGGTATTAGCAATGGCACTGTGTTAGAAACGGGATCCTGGCTGGCCAAGACTCGCGTAAAGGTCAGTCAGGGATCACCATTCCTAAGGTCAGGGCAAGGGAGTTACACGCCAAGATAACCCCTACTCGCCCTCTAGGTAACGTGGCGCGAGCAGCAAGGCTAAACTTGGAGGCGATATGAGTTAAGTATTTGCGCACGCACCCCAGCAACAACACCCAAGGCCCACCACAAAGGAAACTCCACACAAGGTTATATAAAAATAGCCTTTGTATTACACCAAAACACATTAGATAAAACACACACTTTACAATGTGCCAGAGGCACGGGCAGAATTTACAGGGGATATTTACAAGACAGGGCCACCTGGACCACTGTCAGGAATCAGAAGTAACCCTTTCAGAAATAGCACTTTTTAGATCATAGAATTATTACTGTAGCGCAAAAATAACATACAACCAGTCACTACTGGTACCAGGTGAGCACCCCCTATGCAACCCTCACTATCTTAGGAGATTACACTAGGGAACCTGGGCTCTGCTAGCACCACCTGTACTAGCAAGAAGGAAACAACCACCTACATATTACACTACCTGTAGGGGTGTAAGAACATAACACATGATGCAATGCATAACATTCATTCAGCGGTGTAAGGAGGAAAACACATGATGCATCAACAATACATTCAGAGGTGCAGAAAGTGAACAATTGCGCCAAACTCACGTAGGTCACCACCTGTGACTGTCCCTCGGCCCTCTGGCCTTGTTGGGGCTAGGACGCCCTGTGTCCAATGTCAGGGGGCCTAAACGTGGCAGTTGCCCACAAAGTGCTGGGCAACTGGTGCAACAATGGTTGAGCCTTCCAGGGCTCAAGAACGACAATGGGGCCAATGTGAGAGCCTCGCTGGGCTCAAAACAATGGTGGGGCGAACACGATGTGGGAGCCTCACAGGCTCATGGACAAGGTAAAGGGAATGGCACAAAGAGCCTCAGCGCTCTAACCCATGCAAATGCCCCTAGAGCCTCTCTGGACTCTCTAAGCAAAGGTGCAGCCTCACTGGGCTGTGGGGTCCCTCACGGGGGACTCTGCACTTAAAGGAACTGCCCCCAGACTGGTGGAGCCTCGACAGGCTCAAAAACGATCTAGATGCCCCAGGAGCCTCGTGGGCTCTGTTTCTCAAAGGTCCCCCAAGAGCCTCGCAGGCTCTAAAGAAGAATGCAGCCGCCGTCGGAGCCTCTCCGGGCTCAAAGAAGGAATGCCCCCGGGGCCCCACTCACCGGCTTCCTCCTGGCGGGCGGGGCGCTCCTCCTCACACGGGAGCCTCGCTCCCTGCAGCACTTCTCCGGCGGTCGCTCTGGGGCCGCGGGCGGGGCTCCTCTCGCTCTCCTGGGCTCTCCTGCCCTGGGGAACCTCGCGCCCAGCCTCACTCTTCTCGCTGCACGTCCTGGTACCGGAGCGCAGGGTGGGCTCCTGTCGACTTCCGGTTGTCCCACCTGTTCCGCCTGACTTCCGGTTCGGGGCCGCCAATGGCAGCGCGGCCCTGAGGGTGTGGAGGCGGGACTTCCGGGTCACCGTAGGCAGCGCGGCGGCCCGGCCGGGTTCCTGGGCTGCGGCAGTGATTTCCACACGGGGTGAGCTCCCGATAATTTAAATAAGGCGAGGTGGGCTCTCGCTATGGCCACGAAAATAGCGGCATGGTCCCTGGCGAGGTGGGCACTCGCCAGGGGCTTCAAAATCAGCAAATTAGGCGGGCACACGCCGGGTGGGCACCGGCTGTAGCAGGCAAAGCGCTCTCAAGCGCTACAGCCCGAATAAAGCGCTGTTAGGCGCTAGAAGGAAAATGAAGCACTCTCAAGCGCCAAAAGGCAATCCAAAGCGCTCCCAGGCGCTAGGGGCCAACAAGCCCAGCAAAAGTCCTTCTAGGCAGGTAGGGGGGGCAAGGCTGGGCCCAGAGCCAGCTCACTGGGTCTCCAGGCAGGGAGACAGTCCAAGTGGCGGTCCTCTGGCCCAGCAACCGCAGCAGCCCCCTCAGGCAGGATCCTGGCAGAAAACAACATCTGTGGGGACACAGCCCCATTTTTATACACCTCATTCCTTTGTCTAAGGTGCAGGGTGGGGGAGAAACCAGTTGCAGCTGGTTCTGGAGCACTCTTGATGGCCCAACCACCCATTTCATTCACTGGGGAGGCTAGGGTCGTTAGACACACCACAGGGGGGCGGAGCCAGCATTGTGTGGGGAAAACCCAGCCCATCCAGGACACAGGTACACTCCTCCCACACATCACTCATGCT
Source organism: Lissotriton vulgaris (assembly GCF_964263255.1). NCBI lineage: Eukaryota > Metazoa > Chordata > Amphibia > Caudata > Salamandridae > Lissotriton > Lissotriton vulgaris. The sequence goes on from NW_028253415.1 coordinate 455,609, forward strand.
AATCTCCCACTCACCACCGGGCAGACCCATCCAGACTTCCTGGAGCCTGGCATGCCAGCCAGCTCCAGCCAATCACGCTCCAGCACCCTCACTGCACACATATCTCAATGTCCAGAAGTAGCACTTCCCTTCTAGACACATACATGCCGCAGACACCATCTCGCAGCATTCACTCTCACGAGTTTATACATACTAAACTCGAGCCTGTACTCCCCACGCATCAGGAACTACCAGGGACACACACATTCCCCATGCATTCCTATGGGAGGGCAGGCCAGCCATACTTCACGCACGCACTTTCACTCTGGGACCCAGGGAAAAGTGCGCAGAGACCCAAAAATCACTAACACAGGGTCCCAAATAAGGCAAAAAGTCTAGGGGTGAACCTGCCCTGCGGGCCAAGTCCAACACAACCCCCTTCCAGCCAAAACGCAGGGGAGAACAATCACCACCGTGATGGACTTCCCTGCTTGGGGCGATAGAACACGGACGCAGGCCCGCCACTGCCGGGACACCCTCCTGTTCTATGCCACGGTGAACCCCTAGGGTTCCTTCTAAAGCTACTGTAAGGACCAACTGGGCTACCCCACTGGTACTCCTCAGCTGTCCGCGGCCAGGACCAGGGCCTGGGCCACCCAGGTGCCACCGGTCCTTGCCAATTCGCAGAGCGGGGGGTAGTAACCCCTGGCACATAGTATCCATTCTCCACTCTCCCTGTCTGCAAGACAGGACTAGACTGCCACTGGTTCACCAGCCTTTGGTCTACAACCTCAGGCGGACCAGGAGTCTCAGGGAAGGCTCTCCTCCCCCTACCTCTTCTTCTAGGGTTCCTCCTCCTCCTGCGAGGGGTACCCTTACAACGCCACTCCAACCCAGGGTTTAACCCCTCAGGCTGCACCGGGGTCAGAGGTGGGCTCTCCCACCCTCTGCACCCCCTTCCAGAGGTCTGCCCTCTCCCAACTGGAGAAGTTCCTCTGGAAGAAGAACCGGTCAGGACACTGGTTACAGTCGTCCTACCCTTCAGGTCAGGCTGATCCTGAACCTGGCCTTCCAACCTCTGGTCTAAAACCTTCGGTGGAACAATTGCCTGGCACTCCAGGACTTCTGGGGATTCACACACCATCCCCCTGAGGCTAACAAATGACACATATGTTGTGTGACTGTCTGCCTGGCGCAGATCTCCCGCCTCCTGTCCACCTGACAGTGCGCAAAGATCCCCCAGCACAGAAGTGGTGTCACCATGGTCACTACACGGGATCCTAGCCCAACTGGGTAGTCCCTGACCCACTGGTTCTTCCACTGGGGAACTCCCCCAATCACTCCTCACACTGGACTCCTGTACCCTCCCTACCGGAGCGGTACTGCCAGACTCTAGAACCACAGGAGTTCTGGTTACAGACGCTCCAGGTCCTCTACTCACTAGGAGATCTTCCTCAAATGGACTAACAGGACAGCCTAGGTCCCCAACCTGGTGTTCCCTACAGAAACCATCCAAGTCCTGAGGCAGGGCTTCGGGCGTCTGGGGAACCTCGGTCTCCCCCTCACTCCTGCTCCACTGAGCCAGGCAGTGAGCCCCTACACTCTCCTCGCTATCCTGGGACCTAGCTGGGCTACACTGAGCCTCCTCCACCACGCTGGGCTGGAGGATACCTGAACCACTACTTTTGGAGTCACTCACCAATGACTCTAGAGAACCTCTAGCACTTTCCCAGCGCTCTGCTTCCTCAGCAAGCGCCCAAGGACTAAAGTGCTCAGACTTCAACAGGTGCTGGCGCAACTCTGGACAAACAACACTGAGCAACTGCTCTTTGAGGAACATATTCAGTACTCCGTCCCTCTCCTCATCCGAGCTAGCCTCCAGCCACTCCCACATTGCATCAGAACAGTCATCCACAAAATACTTCCACTCCTGGTGGGGTGGTTTCCTAAGGTTCCTGAACTTCAACCTGTTCTCCTCCTCTTGGGAACAAGGTACCTTACGTTGGGGACGTGGACTGGGACTTCCTGCACTGAAGTCTATATAGCTGCCACCACTGGACTCAACCCTCCCTGGGGAATCCAGACAATCAACACTGCGCGCAGGGGATAGTCTACCCTCCAGAGCTACTTTGCCTCTGGTGGAGGCCCTCTCAGCCTCCTCCATCCTTTCCTGCGCTAAGACCCTCTCAGTCTCTAGCTGTTGCTTCTTAAGCTCCAGCTGCGCCATAGCCTGGGCATGCTCTAACCTGAGCTTCTCTAAGGCCAGCTGGTGCTCCCTTTCTCTCCTCCTATCTTCCAGCTCCTCTGGGGACAGGGAAAGGGATGAGGCGCTGCCTCCTGCGCTGGACCCAGCAAGGGACTCCCTATCTATGGGGTCCTCACTATCTGCTGGTGTCCCTGTGCTATCATTTTCTTCCTCCTCTTCTGAATCTTCAGGGCTCCCCACAGACCCACCACCCTCCTGGTGTGAGGCCCGGGCCCTTTCCTCACTGCGCTCAAGATCCCTTTGTTCCTTACACCATCGGACCAGGTAGCTCCTAAGTTCGTACTTAGTATCTGACCCATCCACCCCTATGTCTCTCTCTCTACAGAACCCTTCCAACTCCTGCGTATTATACCAAACTAGATCACTGAGATCAAACACAAGCTCCATCTTGGCAGGACGTTCTAGAGACAAGATCACACAGGGAACCTAAGGGTCTGAGCTTAAACAGGAGTACACAATTCACAAAGGTTTAGCAAGCTCTCTACCCTAGAGAACTCACACTTACTTGTCTAGTGCCACACACCATTCATTCACACACAACACCCCCCTCGGACTGGTAAGGCAGTTTCTACCACCCCTGATTCCTCAACCTGACCACACGTGACACAGGTACCAAACTCTGGGCGCGGGGCAGGGGAACAAATGTATTGGACACAATTGCACAATGATACCTTCAGGAGAAGAAAATAATGGAACTTCAAAAACAATAATCCCCTAAATGTGGTCATCTAAAATGCAGAGTTTTGTAGTGTGGCCAGTTGCCACTGTGGTACATCGCAAACACAAATCCTTATCCTCACCGCTTGCCGCCAATGTTAGAAACGGGATCCTGGCTGGCCAAGACTCGCGTAAAGGTCAGTCAGGGATCACCATTCCTAAGGTCAGGGCAAGGGAGTTACACGCCAAGATAACCCCTACTCGCCCTCTAGGTAACGTGGCGCGAGCAGCAAGGCTAAACTTGGAGGCGATATGAGTTAAGTATTTGCGCACGCACCCCAGCAACAACACCCAAGGCCCACCACAAAGGAAACTCCACACAAGGTTATATAAAAATAGCCTTTGTATTACACCAAAACACATTAGATAAAACACACACTTTACAATGTGCCAGAGGCAAGGGCAGAATTTACAGGGGATATTTACAAGACAGGGCCACCTGGACCACTGTCAGGAATCAGAAGTAACCCTTTCAGAAATAGCACTTTTTAGATCATAGAATTATTACTGTAGCGCAAAAATAACATACAACCAGTCACTACTGGTACCAGGTGAGCACCCCCTATGCAACCCTCACTATCTTAGGAGATTACACTAGGGAACCTGGGCTCTGCTAGCACCACCTGTACTAGCAAGAAGGAAACAACCACCTACATATTACACTACCTGTAGGGGTGTAAGAACATAACACATGATGCAATGCATAACATTCATTCAGCGGTGTAAGGAGGAAAACACATGATGCATCAACAATACATTCAGAGGTGCAGAAAGTGAACAATTGCGCCAAACTCACGTAGGTCACCACCTGTGACTGTCCCTCGGCCCTCTGGCCTTGTTGGGGCTAGGACGCCCTGTGTCCAATGTCAGGGGGCCTAAACGTGGCAGTTGCCCACAAAGTGCTGGGCAACTGGTGCAACAATGGTTGAGCCTTCCAGGGCTCAAGAACGACAATGGGGCCAATGTGAGAGCCTCGCTGGGCTCAAAACAATGGTGGGGCGAACACGATGTGGGAGCCTCACAGGCTCATGGACAAGGTAAAGGGAATGGCACAAAGAGCCTCAGCGCTCTAACCCATGCAAATGCCCCTAGAGCCTCTCTGGACTCTCTAAGCAAAGGTGCAGCCTCACTGGGCTGTGGGGTCCCTCACGGGGGACTCTGCACTTAAAGGAACTGCCCCCAGACTGGTGGAGCCTCGACAGGCTCAAAAACGATCTAGATGCCCCAGGAGCCTCGTGGGCTCTGTTTCTCAAAGGTCCCCCAAGAGCCTCGCAGGCTCTAAAGAAGAATGCAGCCGCCGTCGGAGCCTCTCCGGGCTCAAAGAAGGAATGCCCCCGGGGCCCCACTCACCGACTTCCTCCTGGCGGGCGGGGCGCTCCTCCTCACACGGGAGCCTCGCTCCCTGCAGCACTTCTCCGGCGGTCGCTCTGGGGCCGCGGGCGGGGCTCCTCTCGCTCTCCTGGGCTCTCCTGCCCTGGGGAACCTCGCGCCCAGCCTCACTCTTCTCGCTGCACGTCCTGGTACCGGAGCGCAGGGTGGGCTCCTGTCGACTTCCGGTTGTCCCACCTGTTCCGCCTGACTTCCGGTTCGGGGCCGCCAATGGCAGCGCGGCCCTGAGGGTGTGGAGGCGGGACTTCCGGGTCGCCGTAGGCAGCGCGGCGGCCCGGTCGGGTTCCTGGGCTGCGGCAGTGATTTCCACACGGGGTGAGCTCCCGATAATTTAAATAAGGCGAGGTGGGCTCTCGCTATGGCCACGAAAATAGCGGCACGGTCCCTGGCGAGGTGGGCACTCGCCAGGGGCTTCAAAATCAGCAAATTAGGCGGGCACACGCCGGGTGGGCACCGGCTGTAGCAGGCAAAGCGCTCTCAAGCGCTACAGCCCGAATAAAGCGCTGTTAGGCGCTAGAAGGAAAACGAAGCACTCTCAAGCGCCAAAAGGCAATCCAAAGCGCTCCCAGGCGCTAGGGGCCAACAAGCCCAGCAAAAGTCCTTCTAGGCAGGTAGGGGGGGGCAAGGCTGGGCCCAGAGCCAGCTCACTGGGTCTCCAGGCAGGGAGACAGTCCAAGTGGCGGTCCTCTGGCCCAGCAACCGCAGCAGCCCCCTCAGGCAGGATCCTGGCAGAAAACAACATCTGTGGGGACACAGCCCCATTTTTATACACCTCATTCCTTTGTCTAAGGTGCAGGGTGGGGGAGAAACCAGTTGCAGCTGGTTCTGGAGCACTCTTGATGGCCCAACCACCCATTTCATTCACTGGGGAGGCTAGGGTCGTTAGACACACCACAGGGGGGCGGAGCCAGCATTGTGTGGGGAAAACCCAGCCCATCCAGGACACAGGTACACTCCTCCCACACATCACTCATGCTAATCTCCCACTCACCACCGGGCAGACCCATCCAGACTTCCTGGAGCCTGGCATGCCAGCCAGCTCCAGCCAATCACGCTCCAGCACCCTCACTGCACACATATCTCAATGTCCAGAAGTAGCACTTCCCTTCTAGACACATACATGCCGCAGACACCATCTTGCAGCATTCACTCTCACGAGTTTATACATACTAAACTCGAGCCTGTACTCCCCACGCATCAGGAACTACCAGGGACACACACATTCCCCATGCATTCCTATGGGAGGGCAGGCCAGCCATACTTCACGCACGCACTTTCACTCTGGGACCCAGGGAAAAGTGCGCAGAGACCCAAAAATCACTAACACAGGGTCCCAAATAAGGCAAAAAGTCTAGGGGTGAACCTGCCCTGCGGGCCAAGTCCAACACACTGCGATGTAACCGGTGATCAATAAAGTGCGTAGTAGCAGTGGCACTGGGATGTAACCGGTGATCAATAATGTGGGTATTAGCAATGGCCCTGGGATGTAACAAGTGATCCATAAAGTGGGCATTAGGAATGGCACTACGATGTAACCGGTGATCAATAAAGTGGGTATTAGCAATGGCACTGGGATGTAACCAGTGATCAATAAAGTGGCATTAGCAATGGCACAGGGATGTAACCGGTGATCAATAAAGTGGGCATTAGGAATGACACTACGATGTAACCGGTGATCTATAAAGTGGGTATTAGCAATGGCACTGGGATGTAACCGGTGATCAATAAAGTGGGTATTAGCAGTGGCACTAGGATGTAACCGGTGATCAATATTGTGGGTATTAGCAGTGGCCCTGGGATGTAACAAGTGATCAATAAAGTGGGTACTAGCAATAGAACTGGGATGTAACAGGTGATCAATAAAGTGGCATTAGCAATGGCACTGGGATGTAACCGGTGATCCATAAAGTGGCATTAGCAATGGCACTGGGATCTAACAGGTGATCAACATTTGGTATTAGCAATAGCACCGGGATGTAACCGGAGATCAATAAACTTGCGTTATCAATGGCACTGGGATGTAACTGTGATCAATAATGTTGGTATTAGCAATGGCACTGCAATGTAACCGGTGATCAATAAAGTGGGTATTTGCAATTGCATTGGAATGTATCCTGTGATCACTAAAGTGGGTATTAGCAATGGCACTGGGATGTTACCTGTGATCAATAAAGTGGCATTAGAAATGGCACTGGGATGTAACCGGTGATCAATAAAGTGGTCATTAGGAATGGCACTACGATGTAACCAGTGATCAATAAAATGGGTATTAGCAATGGCACTGAATTGTAACCGGTGATCAATAAAGTGGGTATTAGCAATTGCCCTGCGATGTAACCGGTGATCAATAAAGTGGGTATTAGCAGTGGCACTGGGATGTAACAAGTGACCCATAAAGTGGGTACTAGCAATGGAACTGAGATGTAACTGGTGATCAATAAAGTGGCATTAGAAATGGCACTGGGATGTAACCGGTGATCAATAAAGTGGGCATTAGCTATGGCACCGGGATGTAACAGGTGATCAACATTTGGTATTAGCAATGGCACTGGGATGTTACCGGTGATCAATAAAGTGGCATTAGCAATGGCACCGGGATGTAACTGGTGATCAATAAACTGGGAATTAGCTATGGCACTGGGATGTAACCGGTGATCAATAAACGTGCGTTATCAATGACACTGGGATGTAACCGTGATCAATAATGTTGGTATTGGCAATGGCACTGCAATGTAACCGGTGATCACTAAAGTGGGTATTAGCAATGGCACTGGGATGTTACCGGTGATCAATAAAGTGGCATTAGCCTTGGCACTGGTGGTGATTAATGATTTGGGTATTAACAATGGCACTGGAATGTAACCGGTGATCAATAAAGTGGATTTATCAATGGCACTGGGATGTAACCGGTGATCAATAAAGTGCGTATTAGCAATGGTACATGGATGTAACCGGGGATCAATAAAGTGGGTATTAGCAATGGCATTGGGATGTATCTGGTGATCAATAAAGTGGGTATGAGCAATGGCACTGGAATGTAACTGGTGATCAATAAAGTGGGCATTAGAAAAGGCACTGGGATGTCACTGGTGATTAATAAAGTGGCATTAGAAGTGGCACTAGGATGTAACCAGTGATTAATAAATGGAGTTTTACAATGGCACTGGGATGTTACCGGTGGTCAATAAGGTGGTATGAGCAATGGCACTCATGGTCATCAATAAAGTGGGTATTAGAAATGGTACTGAAATGTACCTGGTGATCAATAAAGTGGGCATTAGCAATGGCACGGATATGTAACCAGTGATCAATAAAGTGGCATTAGCAATGGCAATGGGATGTAACCGTTGATCAAAAAAAGTCGGTATTAGAAATGGCACAGGGATGTTACCGGTGATCAATAAAGTGGCATTAGGAATGGCACTACGATGTAACCGGTGATCAATAAAGTGGGTATTAGCAATGGCACTGGGATGTAACCGGTGATCAATAAAATGGGTATTAGCAATGGCACTGCAATGTAACCGGTGATCAATAAAGTGGGTATTAGCAGTGGCACTAGGATGTAACCAGTGATCAATATTGTGGGTATTAGCAATGGAACTGGGATGTAACAGGTGATCAATAAAGTGGCATTAGCAATGGCACCGGGATGTAACTGGTGATCAATGAACTGGAATTTAGCTATCGCACTGGGATGTAACCGGTGATCAACATTTGGTATTAGCAATGGAACTGGGATGTTACCGGTGATCAATAAAGTGGCATTAGCAATGGCACCGGGATGTAACCGGTGATCAATAAACTAGGAATTAGCTATGGCACTGGGATGTAACCGGTGATCAATAAACTTGCGTTATCAATGGCACTGGGATGAAACCGTGATCAATAATGTGGGTATTAGCAATGGCACTGCAATGTAACCGTGATCACTGAAGTGTGTATTAGCAATGGCACTGGGATGTTACCGGTGATCAATAAAGTGGCATTAGCATTGGCACTGGGATGTAACCGGTGATCAATAAACTTGCGTTATCAATGGCACTGGGATGTAACCGTGATCAATAATGTGGGTATTAGCAATGGCACTAGGATGTAACCGGTGATCAATAAAATGGGTATTAGCAATGGCACTGCAATGTAACCGGTGATCAATAAAGTGGGTATTAGCAGTGGCACTAGGATGTAACCAGTGATCAATAATGTGGGTATTAGCAATGGAACTGGGATGTAACAGGTGATCAATAAAGTGGCATTAGAAATGGCACTGGGATGTAACCGGCGATCAATAAAGTGGCATTAGCAATGGCACCGGGATGTAACCGGTGATCAATGAACTGGAATTTAGCTATCGCACTGGGATGTAACCGGTGATCAACATTTGGTATTAGCAATGGAACTGGGATGTTACCGGTGATCAATAAAGTGGCATTAGCAATGGCACCGGGATGTAACCGGTGATCAATAAACTGGGAATTAGCTATGGCACTGGGATGTAACCGGTGATCAATAAACTTGCGTTATCAATGGCACTGGGATGAAACCGTGATCAATAATGTGGGTATTAGCAATGGCACTGCAATGTAACCGTGATCACTAAAGTGTGTATTAGCAATGGCACTGGGATGTTACCGGTGATCAATAAAGTGGCATTAGCATTGGCACTGGGATGTTACCGGTGATCAATAAACTTGCCTTATCAATGGCACTGGGATGTAACCGTGATCAATAATGTGGGTATTAGCAATGGCACTGCAATGTGACCGGTGATCACTAAAATGGGTATTAGCAATGGCACTGGGATGTTACCGGTGATCAATAAAATGGCATTAGCTATAGCACTGGGATGTAACCGGTGATCAATAAACTTGCGTTATCAATGGCACTGGGATGTAACCGTGATCAATAATGAGGGTATTAGCAATGGCACTGCAATGTAACCGGTGATCAATAAAGTGGGTATTAACAATGGCACTGGGATGCTACCGGTGATCAATAAAGTGGCATTAGCTATGGCACTGGGATGTAACCGGTGATCAATAAACTTGCGTTATCAATAGCACTGGGATGTAACCATGATCAATAATCTGGGTATTAGCAATGGCACTGCAATGTAACCAGTGATCAATAAAGTAGGTATTAGCAATGGCACTGGGATGTAACCTGTGATCCATAAAGTGGATATTTGCAATGGCACTGGGATGTAACCGGTAATCGATAAAGTGGGTATTAGCAATGGCACTGGGATATAATCCATGATCAATAAACTGGGTATTATCTATGGCACTGGGATGTAACTGGTGATCAATAAACTTGCGTTATCAATGACACTAGGATCCAACAGGGGATCAACAAAGTGGGTATTAGCAATGGCACTGGGATGTAATCGGTGATCAATGAAGTGGTATTATCAATGGCACCGGGATGTAACCGGTGATCCATAAAGTGGGTATTAAAAATGGCACTGGGATTTATCCCGTAATCAATACTTTGGTCTTAGCACTGGCCCTGGGATATAACCGGTGATCAATAAACTGGGAATTAGCTATGGCACTGGGATGTAACCGATGATCAATAAACTTCCGTTAGCAATGAAACTGGAATGTAACCGGTGATCAATGAATTGGGTGTTAGCAATGGCACTGGGATGTAACCAGTGATCAATAAAGTGGGTATTTGAAATTGCACTGGAATATATCCCTTGATCACCAAAGTGGGTATTAGCAATGGCACTGGGATATAACCGTTGACCAATAAAGTGGGTTTTGGCAATGGCACTAGGATGTAACTGGTGATTAATATAGTGGGTATTAGCAATGGCATTGGGATGTAACCGGTGATCAATAAAGTGGCATTAGCAGTGGCACTGGGATGAAACCAGTGATCAATAATGTGGGTATTACTAATGGCATTGGGATGTAACCAGTGATCAATAAAGTGGGTATTAGCAATGGCACTGGGATGTAACCAGTGATCAATAAACTGCCATTTGCCTTGGCACTGGTGGTGATTAATGAAGTGGGTATTAACAATGGCACTGGGATGTAACCGGTGATCAATAAAGTGGCTTTATCAATGGCACTGGGATGTAACCGGTGATCAATAAAGTGGGTATTAGCAATGGTACGTGTATGTAACCGGGGATCAATAAAGTGGGTATTAGCAATGGCATTGGGATGTATCTGGTGATCAATAAAGTGGGTATTAGCAATGGCACTGGAATGTAACTGGTGATCAATAAAGTGGGCATTAGAAAAGGCACTGGGATGTCACTGGTGATCAATAAAGTGGCATTAGAAGTGGCACTGGGAGGTAACCAGTGATTATTAAATGGAGTATTACAATGGCACTGGGATGTTACCGGTGGTCAATAAAGTAGCATGAGCAATGGCACTTGTGGTCATCAATAAAGTGGGTATTAGAAATGGTACTGAAATGTACCTGGTGATCAATAAAGTGGGCATTAGCAATGGCACGGATATGTAACCAGTGATCAATAAAGTGGCATTAGCAATGGCAATGGGATGTAACCGTCGATGAAAAAAAATCGGTATTAGAAATGGCACTGGGATTTAAACGGTGATCAATACTTTGATATTAGCACTGGCACTGGGATGTAACCGATGATCAATAATGTGGAAATTAGCAATGGCCCTGGGATGTAACAATGATCCATTAAGTGGGTACTAGCAATGGCACTGGGATGTAACAGGTGGTCAACATTTGGTTTCAGCAATGGCACTGGGATGTTACCGGTGATCAATAAAGTGGCATTAGCAATGGCACTGGGATGTAACCGGTGATCAATAAACTGCTATTAGCAATGGCACTGGGATGTAACCGGTGATCAATAAACTTGCATTATCAATGGCAATGGGATGTAACTGTGATCAATAATGTGGGTATTAGCAATGTCACTGCAATGTAACCGGTGATCAATAAAGTGGGTATTTGCAATTGCACTGGAATGTATCCTGTGATCACTAAAGTGGGTATTAGCAATGGCACTGGGATGTTACCAGTGATCAATAAAGTGGCATTAGCAATGACACTGGGATGTAACCGGTTAAACACTAAAGTGGGTATTAGCAATGGCATTGCGATGTAACCGGTGATCAATAAAGTGCGTATTAGCAGTGGCACTGGGATGTAACCGGTAATCAATAATGTGGGTATTAGCAATGGCCCTGGGATGTAACAAGTGATCCATAAAGTGGGCATTAGGAATGGCACTATGATGTAACCGGTTATCAATAAAGTGGGTATTAGCAATGGCACTGGGATGTAACCAGTGATCAATAAAGTGGCATTAGCAATGGCACTGGGATGTAACTGGTGATCAATAAAGTGGGCATTTGGAATGGCACTACGATGTAACCGGTGATCTATAAAGTGGGTTTTAGCAATGGCACTGGGATGTAACTGGTGATCAATAAAGTGGGTATTAGCAACGGCACTGCGATGTAACCTGTGATCAATACAGTGGGTATTAGCAGTGGCACTGGGATGTAACCGGTGATCAATAATGTGGGTATTAGCAATGGCCCTGGGATGTAACAAGTGATCCATAAAGTGGGTACTAGCAATGGAACTGGGATGTAACAGGTGATCAATAAAGTGGCATTAGCAATGGCACTGGGATGTAACCGGTGATCCATAAAGTGGCATTAGCAACGGCACTGGGATGTAACAGGTGATCAACATTTGGTATTTGCAATGGCACTGGGATGTTACCGGTGATCAATAAAGTGGCATTAGCAATAGCACCGGGATGTAACCGGTGATCAATAAACTGGGAACTAGCTATGGCACTGGGATGTAACCGGTGATCAATAAACTGGGAATTAGCTATGGCACTGGGATGTAACCGGTGATCAATAAACTTGCGTTATCAATGGCACTGGGATGTAACCGTGATCAATAATGTGGGTATTAGCAATGGCACTGGGATGTGACCGGTGATCAATAAAGGGGCAATGGCACTGGGATGTAACAGGTGATCAATAAAGTGGGTATTAGCAATGGCACTGGGATGTAACCGGTGATCAATAAAGTGGGTATTAGCAATGGCAATGGGATGTAACCGTCGATGAAAAAAAGTCGGTATTAGAAATGGTACTGGGATTTAAACGGTGAGCAATACTTTGATATTAGCACTTGCACTGGGATGTACCGATGATCAATAATGTGGGTATTAGCAATGGCCCTGGGATGTAACAAGTGATCCATAAAGTGGGTACTAGCAATGGCACTGGTATGTAACAAGTGGTCAACATTTGGTATTAGCAATGGCACGGGATATTACCAGTGATCAATAAAGTGGCATTAGCAATGGCACTGGGATGTAACCGGTGATCAATAAACTGGGAATTTGCTATGGCACTGGGATGTAACCGGTGATCAATAAACTTGCATTATCAATGGCACTGGGATGTAACCGTAATCAATAATGTGGGTATTAGCAATGGCACTGCAATGTAACCGGTGATCAATAAAGTGGGTATTTGCAATTGCACTGGAATGTATCCTGTGATCACTAAAGTGGGTATTAGCAATGGCACTGGGATGTTACCAGTGATCAATAAAGTGGCATTAGCAATGGCACTGGGATGTAACCGGTGATCACGGAAGTGGGTATTAGCAATGGCACTGCGATGTAACCGGTGATCAATAAAGTGCGTATTAGCAGTGGCACTGGGATGTAACCGGTGATCAATAATGTGGGTATTAGCAATGGCCCTGGGATGTAACAAGTGATCCATAAAGTGGGCATTAGGAATGGCACTACGATGTAACCGGTGATCAATAAAGTGGGTATTAGCAATGGCACTGGGATGTAACCAGTGATCAATAAAGTGGCATTAGCAATGGCACAGGGATGTAACCGGTGATCAATAAAGTGGGCATTAGGAATGACACTACAATGTAACCGGTGATCTATAAAGTGGGTATTAGCAATGGCACTGGGATGTAACCGGTGATCAATAAAGTGGGTATTAGCAGTGGCACTAGGATGTAACCGGTGATCAATATTGTGGGTATTAGCAGTGGCCCTGGGATGTAACAAGTGATCCATAAAGTGGGTACTAGCAATAGAACTGGGATGTAACAGGTGATCAATAAAGTGGCATTAGCAATGGCACTGGGATGTAACCGGTGATCCATAAAGTGGCATTAGCAATGGCACTGGGATCTAACAGGTGATCAACATTTGGTATTAGCAATGGCACCGGGATGTAACCGGAGATCAATAAACTTGCGTTATCAATGGCACTGGGATGTAACTGTGATCAATAATGTTGGTATTAGCAATGGCACTGCAATGTAACCGGTGATCAATAAAGTGGGTATTTGCAATTGCATTGGAATGTATCCTGTGATCACTAAAGTGGGTATTAGCAATGGCACTGGGATGTTACCTGTGATCAATAAAGTGGCATTAGAAATGGCACTGGGATGTAACCGGTGATCAATAAAGTGGTCATTAGGAATGGCACTACGATGTAACCAGTGATCAATAAAGTGGGTATTAGCAATGGCACTGAATTGTAACCGGTGATCAATAAAGTGGGTATTAGCAATTGCCCTGCGATGTAACCGGTGATCAATAAAGTGGCATTAGAAATGGCACTGGGATGTAACCGGTGATCAATAAAGTGGGCATTAGCTATGGCACCGGGATGTAACAGGTGATCAACATTTGGTATTAGCAATGGCACTGGGATGTTACCGGTGATCAATAAAGTGGCATTAGCAATGGCACCGGGATGTAACTGGTGATCAATAACCTGGGAATTAGCTATGGCACTGGGATGTAACCGGTGATCAATAAACGTGCGTTATCAATGACACTGGGATGTAACCGTGATCAATAATGTTGGTATTGGCAATGGCACTGCAATGTAACCGGTGATCACTAAAGTGGGTATTAGCAATGGCACTGGGATGTTACCGGTGATCAATAAAGTGGCATTAGCCTTGGCACTGGTGGTGATTAATGATTTGGGTATTAACAATGGCACTGGAATGTAACCGGTGATCAATAAAGTGGATTTATCAATGGCACTGGGATGTAACCGGTGATCAATAAAGTGAGTATTAGCAATGGTACATGGATGTAACCGGGGATCAATAAAGTGGGTATTAGCAATGGCATTGGGTTGTATCTGGTGATCAATAAAGTGGGTATGAGCAATGGCACTGGAATGTAACTGGTGATCAATAAAGTGGGCATTAGAAAAGGCACTGGGATGTCACTGTTGAATAATAAAGTGGCATTAGAAGTGGCACTGGGATGTAACCAGTGATTAATAAATGGAGATTTACAATGGCACTGGGATGTTACCGGTGGTCAATAAAGTGGTATGAGCAATGGCACTCATGGTCATCAATAAAGTGGGTATTAGAAATGGTACTGAAATGTACCTGGTGATCAATAAAGTGGGCATTAGCAATGGCACGGATATGTAACCAGTGATCAATAAAGTGGCATTAGCAATGGCAATGGGATGTAACCGTTGATCAAAAAAAGTCGGTATTAGAAATGGCACTGGGATGTTACCGGTGATCAATAAAGTGGCATTAGGAATGGCACTACGATGTAACCGGTGATCCATAAAGTGGGTATTAGCAATGGCACTGGGATGTAACCGGTGATCAATAAAATGGGTATTAGCAATGGCACTGCAATGTAACCGGTGATCAATAAAGTGGGTATTAGCAGTGGCACTAGGATGTAACCAGTGATCAATAATGTGGGTATTAGCAATGGAACTGGGATGTAACAGGTGATCAATAAAGTGGCATTAGAAATGGCACTGGGATGTAACCGGCGATCAATAAAGTGGCATTAGCAATGGCACCGGGATGTAACCGGTGATCAATGAACTGGAATTTAGCTATCGCACTGGGATGTAACCGGTGATCAACATTTGGTATTGATCAATAAAGTGGCATTAGCAATGGCACCGGGATGTAACCGGTGATCAATAAACTAGGAATTAGCTATGGCACTGGGATGTAACCGGTGATCAATAAACTTGCGTTATCAATGGCACTGGGATGAAACCGTGATCAATAATGTGGGTA
Organism: Lissotriton vulgaris; assembly: GCF_964263255.1. Classification (NCBI taxonomy): domain Eukaryota; kingdom Metazoa; phylum Chordata; class Amphibia; order Caudata; family Salamandridae; genus Lissotriton; species Lissotriton vulgaris. The sequence goes on from NW_028253415.1 coordinate 471,048, forward strand.
TTAGCAATGGCACTGCAATGTAACCGTGATCACTAAAGTGTGTATTAGCAATGGCACTGGGATGTTACCGGTGATCAATAAAGTGGCATTAGCATTGGCACTGGGATGTAACCGGTGATCAATAAACTTGCGTTATCAATGGCACTGGAATGTAACCGTGATCAATAATGTGGGTATTAGCAATGGCACTGGGATGTAACCGGTGATCAATAAAATGGGTATTAGCAATGGCACTGCAATGTAACCGGTGATCAATAAAGTGGGTATTAGCAGTGGCACTAGGATGTAACCAGTGATCAATAATGTGGGTATTAGCAATGGAACTGGGATGTAACAGGTGATCAATAAAGTGGCATTAGAAATGGCACTGGGATGTAACCGGCGATCAATAAAGTGGCATTAGCAATGGCACCGGGATGTAACCGGTGATCAATGAACTGGAATTTAGCTATCGCACTGGGATGTAACCAGTGATCAACATTTGGTATTAGCAATGGAACTGGGATGTTACCGGTGATCAATAAAGTGGCATTAGCAATGGCACCGGGATGTAACCGGTGATCAATAAACTGGGAATTAGCTATGGCACTGGGATGTAACCGGTGATCAATAAACTTGCGTTATCAATGGCACTGGGATGAAACCGTGATCAATAATGTGGGTATTAGCAATGGCACTGCAATGTAACCGTGATCACTAAAGTGTGTATTAGCAATGGCACTGGGATGTTACCGGTGATCAATAAAGTGGCATTAGCATTGGCACTGGGATGTAACCGGTGATCAATAAACTTGCGTTATCAATGGCACTGGGATGTAACCGTGATCAATAATGTGGGTATTAGCAATGGCACTGCAATGTGACCGGTGATCACTAAAGTGGGTATTAGCAATGGCACTGGGATGTTACCGGTGATCAATAAAATGGCATTAGCTATAGCACTGGGATGTAACCGGTGATCAATAAACTTGCGTTATCAATGGCACTGGGATGTAACCGTGATCAATAATGAGGGTATTAGCAATGGCACTGCAATGTAAGCGGTGATCACTAAAGTGGGTATTAACAATGGCACTGGGATGTTACCGGTGATCAATAAAGTGGCATTAGCTATGGCACTGGGATGTAACCGGTGATCAATAAACTTGCGTTATCAATAGCACTGGGATGTAACCGTGATCAATAATCTGGGTATTAGCAAATGGCACTGCAATGTAACCAGTGATCAATAAAGTAGGTATTAGCAATGGCACTGGGATGTAACCTGTGATCCATAAAGTGGATATTTGCAATGGCACTGGGATGTAACCGGTAATCGATAAAGTGGGTATTAGCAATGGCACTGAGATATAATCCATGATCAATAAACTGGGTATTATCTATGGCACTGGGATGTAACTGGTGATCAATAAACTTGCGTTATCAATGACACTAGGATCCAACAGGGGATCAACAAAGTGGGTATTAGCAATGGCACTGGGATGTAATCGGTGATCAATGAAGTGGTATTATCAATGGCACCGGGATGTAACCGGTGATCCATAAAGTGGGTATTTAAAAATGGCACTGGGATTTATCCGGTAATCAATACTTTGGTATTAGCACTGGCCCTGGGATATAACCGGTGATCAATAAACTGGGAATTAGCTATGGCACTGGGATGTAACCGATGATCAATAAACTTCCGTTAGCAATGAAACTGGAATGTAACCAGTGATCAATGAATTGGGTGTTAGCAATGGCACTGGGATGTAACCAGTGATCAATAAAGTGGGTATTTGAAATTGCACTGGAATGTATCCCTTGATCACCAAAGTGGGTATTAGCAATGGCACTGTGATATAACCGTTGACCCATAAAGTGGGTTTTGGCAATGGCACTAGGATGTAACCGGTGATTAATAAAGTGGGTATTAGCAATGGCATTGGGATGTAACCGGTGATCAATAAAGTGGCATTAGCAGTGGCACTGGGATGTAACCGGTGATCAATAATGTGGGTATTACTAATCGCATTGGGATGTAACCAGTGATCAATAAAGTGGGTATTAGCAATGGCACTGGGATGTAACCAGTGATCAATAAACTGCCATTTGCCTTGGCACTGGTGGTGATTAATGAAGTGGGTATTAACAATGGCACTGGGATGTAACCGGTGATCAATAAAGTGGCTTTATCAATGGCACTGGGATGTAACCGGTGATCAATAAAGTGGGTATTAGCAATGGTACGTGTATGTAACCGGGGATCAATAAAGTGGGTATTAGCAATGGCATTGGGATGTATCTGGTGATCAATAAAGTGGGTATTAGCAATGGCACTGGAATGTAACTGGTGATCAATAAAGTGGGCATTAGAAAAGGCACTGGGATGTCACTGGTGATCAATAAAGTGGCATTAGAAGTGGCACTGGGAGGTAACCAGTGATTATTAAATGGAGTATTACAATGGCACTGGGATGTTACCGGTGGTCAATAAAGTGGCATGAGCAATGGCACTCGTGGTCATCAATAAAGTGGGTATTAGAAATGGTATTGAAATGTACCTGGTGATCAATAAAGTAGGCATTAGCAATGGCACGGATATGTAACCAGTGATCAATAAAGTGGCATTAGCAATGGCAATGGGATGTAACCGTCGATGAAAAAAATTCGGTATTAGAAATGGCACTGGGATTTAAACGGTGATCAATACTTTGATATTAGCACTGGCACTGGGATGTAACCGATGATCAATAATGTGGGTATTAGCAATGGCCCTGGGATGTAACAAGTGATCCATAAAGTGGGTACTAGCAATGGCACTGGGATGTAACAGGTGGTCAACATTTGGTATCAGCAATGGCACTGGGATGTTACCGGTGATCAATAAAGTGGCATTAGCAATGGCACTGGGATGTAACCGGTGATCAATAAACTGCTATTAGCAATGGCACTGGGATGTAACCGGTGATCAATAAACTTGCATTATCAATGGCACTGGGATGTAACTGTGATCAATAATGTGGGTATTAGCAATGTCACTGCAATGTAACCGGTGATCAATAAAGTGGGTATTTGCAATTGCACTGGAATGTATCCTGTGATCACTAAAGTGGGTATTAGCAATGGCACTGGGATGTTACCAGTGATCAATAAAGTGGCATTAGCAATGACACTGGGATGTAACCGGTTAAACACTAAAGTGGGTATTAGCAATGGCATTGCGATGTAACCGGTGATCAATAAAGTGCATATTAGCAGTGGCACTGGGATGTAACCGGTGATCAATAATGTGGGTATTAGCAATGGCCCTGGGATGTAACAAGTGATCCATAAAGTGGGTATTAGGAATCGCACTATGATGTAACCGGTTATCAATAAAGTGGGTATTAGCAATGGCACTGGGATGTAACTGGTGATCAATAAAGTGGGTTTTAGCAATGGCACTGGGATGTAACTGGTGATCAATAAAGTGGGTATTAGCAACGGCACTGCGATGTAACCTGTGATCAATACAGTGGGTATTAGCAGTGGCACTGGGATGTAACCGGTGATCAATAATGTGGGTATTAGCAATGGCCCTGGGATGTAACAAGTGATCCATAAAGTGGGTACTAGCAATTGCACTGGAATGTAACCTGTGATCACTAAAGTGGGTATTAGCAATGGCACTGGGATGTTACCCGTGATCAATAAAGTGGCATTAGCAATGACACTGGGATGTAACCGGTTAAACACTAAAGTGGGTATTAGCAATGGCATTGCGATGTAACCGGTGATCAATAAAGTGCGTATTAGCAGTGGCACTGGGATGTAACCGGTGATCAATAATGTGGGTATTAGCAATGGCCCTGGGATGTAACAAGTGATCCATAAAGTGGGCATTAGGAATGGCACTATGATGTAACCGGTTATCAATAAAGTGGGTATTAGCAATGGCACTGGGATGTAACTGGTGATCAATAAAGTGGGCATTAGGAATGGCACTACGATGTAACCGGTGATCTATAAAGTGGGTTTTAGCAATGGCACTGGGATGTAACTGGTGATCAATAAAGTGGGTATTAGCAACGGCACTGCGATGTAACCTGTGATCAATACAGTGGGTATTAGCAGTGGCACTGGGATGTAACCGGTGATCAATAATGTGGGTATTAGCAATGGCCCTGGGATGTAACAAGTGATCCATAAAGTGGGTACTAGCAATGGAACTGGGATGTAACAGGTGATCAACAAAGTGGCATTAGCAATGGCACTGGGATGTAACAGGTGATCAACATTTGGTATTAGCAATGGCACTGGGATGTTACCGGTGATCAATAAAGTGGCATTAGCAATGGCACCGGGATGTAACCGGTGATCAATAAACTGGGAATTAGCTATGGCACTGGAATGTAACCGGTGATCAATAAACTGGGAATTAGCTATGGCACTGGGATGTAACCGGTGATCAATAAACTTGCATTATCAATGGCACTGGGATGTAACCATGATCAATAATGTGGGTATTAGCAATGGCACTGGGATGTGACCGGTGATCAATAAAGGGGCAATGGCACTGGGATGTAACAGGTGATCAATAAAGTGGGTATTAGCAATGGCACTGGGATGTAACCGGTGATCAATAAAGTGGGTATTAGCTATGGCACTGGGATGTAACCGGTGATCAATAAACTTGCGTTATCAATGGCACTGGGATGTAACCGTGATCAATAATGTGGGTATTAGCAATGCCACTGGGATGTTACTGGTGATCAATAAAGGGACATTAGCAATGGCACTGGGATGTAACCGGTGATCAATAAAGTGGGTATTAGCAATGGCACTGAGGGCGGTGTCTCAGTCTAGATGTTCTCACCGTCAGGACTCAAGTTCTGTGCCTTTCTCTGGTGGTCTTTGGATGACCAGTCTTTGACTGTGACCTCCATGCGTCCCATGCTTCTTGTGGAGATGCTGCCGATGCATCTCTCCTGTTCAGATTCCCCTCTCACAGGAACGCCGTCGAGGCCCTTGCCCCTGGATTGCCATATGACTGCGTGGGGTGTGCCGGCCTTTTGTAGGCTGCGCTGAGGGGCGCTGCAGAACTCCCAACAGAGCCACGGCCAAGCCTTGGGTCACCCCAAGGGAGGATATTCCAATGGTCCGGTATGCTCTACTTGGGCAGGCTTCAGGTTGACGGGGGCATAGAGAAGGTTCCTGGGTGGCTAGCCTCGTTGAACTCCGCTTGTGTGGAGTGTTTGGATCCACTCTGGTGGTGCGATGCTCCTTGGTGATGATGCACCCGGATGATGATGACAAAAACTGTGATTTTCCTTCAGTTGAGCAACAGGCGGCTCATGTCTTGCTTTGGGTGACCTTGTGGAGCGAGGAGTACTGGAAGAACTTTGTGGCCACTCCCAGTTGTCTTCCTGCAGGTGCACTTGCTAGGCGTGGTGCGATCGATACCAAGCAGCTGGTGACAGGTGAGAGGACGGTTGAACTGCAAAGCGTGGGGCCTTGAAGCAGATCGTGCTGGCTAGTGGCTTACGGTTGGTCTTCCCGCAAAGCTGTCTCCAGTGACGTCCCTGCACCCCAGTGGATGGCTTGTGTTGATGAACACCTTTTCCCGTGCTCGCACGAGTACCCTGGTTGTTGTCTGCCCTATGGTGTTGTGCCACTGTTCTTTCTTTCCTTGCGGAGTAGCGTCCTGCCACTCTCTCTTCCTCCTTCCGACCATGTTCTCACTTGGATTTGACATCCTGCCACATGTCTCATTTTTGCGCCACATTGACATCTCGCTGGTCGCGTCCCGTTCTTCGGACGTCTTCACTTTTCCACGGATGTCGTGAAGCAATCAGGTGATGTTGTGAAGCTTGTCTCTGCAACCACGTGGACCAGGAGGTGTCGACGATGACCAGCAGCTGGGCACAGACTGTACTACAAAGGATCTCGCTGTCGGCGGTGTCGGCTTCCGGATTGGAGTCAACAAGCCTTGGCAAAGGCACCCCATGCAGGAATCAAAGATGGCTTCTTGATCAGACCTGCGTTGGGCCTCTCAGTGCTATGTCAGGTCTCTTAGTGCTGGGTCGGGCCTCTCAGTGCTGGGCGGGCCTCTCAGTGCTGGGCGGGCCTCTCAGTGCTGGGTCAGGCATCTCAGTGCTGAATTGGGCCTCTCAGTGCTGGGTCCGGCCTCTCAGTGCTAAGGCGGGCCTCTCAGTCGGGGCCGGGCCTCTCAGTGTTGGGTGGGCCTCTCAGTGCTGGGTCGGGCCTCTCAGTGCTGGGCGGGCCTCTCAGTGCTGTCTCTGGCCTCTCAGTGCTGCGTTGGGCCTCTCAGTACTGGGTGGGCCTCTCAGTGCTGGGCGGGCCTCTCAGTGCTGGCTCGGGCCTCTCAGTGCTGCGTTGGGCCTCTCAGTGCTGGGCGGGCCTCTCGGTGCTGGGCGGGCCTCTCAGTGCTGGCTCGGGCCTCTCAGTGCTGGCTCGGGCCTCTCAGTAGTAGGTCAGGCCTCTCAGTGGTGCTGGGTCGGGCCTCTGAGTGCTGCGTTGGGCCTCTCAGTGCTGGGTCGGGCCTCTCAGTGCTGAGCGGGCCTCTCAGTGCTGGGTCGGGCCTCTCATTGCTGGGTGGGCCTCTCAGTGCTGGTTGGGCCTCTCGGTGGTGCTGGGTCGGGCCTCTCAGTGCTGGGCAGGCCTCTCAGTGCTGGGTCGGGCCTCTCAGTGCTGGGTGGGCCTCTGAGTGCTGCGTTGGGCCTCTCAGTGCTGGGTTGGTCCTCTCAGTGCTGGGTCGGGCCTCTCAGTGCTGGGTCAGGCCTCTAAGTGCTGCGTTGGGCCTCTCAGTGCTGGGTTGGGGATCTCAGTGCTAGTCGGGCCTCTCAGTGCTGGGTCGGGCATCTCAGTGCTGCGTCGGGCCTCTCAGTGCTGGGTCGGCCTCTCAATGCTGGGTTGAGCCTCACAGTGCTGGGTCGGGCCTCTCAGTGCTGAGTCAGGCCTCTCAGTGCTGGGTCGGTCTCTCAATGCTGGGTCGGGCCTCTTAGTGCTGGGTTGAGCCTCACAGTGCTGGCTCGGGCCTCTCAGTGCTGTGTCGGGCCTCTCAGTGCTGGCTCAGGCCTCACAGTACTGGCTCGGGCCTCTCAGTGCTGGCGCGGGCCTCTCAGTGCTGGCTCGGGCCTCTCAGTGCTGGGTCGGGCCTCTCAGTGCTGGGTCGGGCCTCTCAGTGCTGGCTCGTGCCACTCAGTGCTGGGTCGGCCTCTCAATGCTGGGTCGGGCCTCTCAGTGCTGGGTTGAGACTCACAGTGCTGGCTCGGGCCTCTCAGTGCTGTGTCGGGCCTCTCAGTGCTGGATCGGGCCTCTCAGTGCTGTGTCGGGCTTCTCAGTGCTGAGGCGGGCCTCTCAGTTCAGGGCCGGGCCTCTCAGTGCTGGGCGGGCCTCTCAGTGCTGGGTCAGACCTCTAAGTGCTGTGTTGGGCCTCTCAGTGCTGGTTCGGGCCTCCCAGTGGTGCTGGGTCGGGCCTCTCAGTGCTGGCTCGGGCCTCTCAGTGGTGCTGGGTCAGGCCTCTCAGTGCTGAGGTGGGCCTCTCAGTGCTGGGTCGGGCCTCCTAGTGCTGGCTCGGGCCTCTCAGTGGTAAGTCAGACCTCTCAGTGCTGGCTCGGGCCTCTCAGTGCTGGTTCGGGCCTCTCAGTGCTGGGTAGGGTCTCTCAGTGTTGGGCGGGCCTTTCAGTGCTGAGTCGGGCCTCTCAGTGCTGTGGCGGGCCTCTCAGTGTTGGCTCAGACCTCACTGTGCTGGGTCGGGCCTCTCAGTGTTGAGGCAGGCCTCTCAGTGCTGGGCGGGCCTCTCAGTGGTGCTGGGTCGGGCCTCTCAGTGCTGGGTCTAACCTCTCAGTGCTGGGTCGGGCCTCTCAGTGCTGGGCGGGCCTCTCAGTGGTGCTGGGTCGGGCCTCTCAGTGCTGGGTCGGTCCTCTCAGTGCTGGCTTGGGCCTCTCAGTGGTGCTGCGTTGGGCCTCTCAGTGCTGTGTCGGGCCTCTCAGTGCTGGGTCGGGCCTCTCAGTGCTGGGTTGGGCCTCTCAGTGCTGCGTTGGGCCTCTCAGTGCTTGGTCGGGCCTCTCAGTGCTGGGCCGGCCTCTTAGTGCTGGGCGGGTGTTAGATTTGGGGGTCTCTAGTTGGCACAGGAAGGTACTTATGACAAATAGGAACCCTTGCCTCTAGTCAGGATAAGGGGATTACACTCCTAAAATAAACCCTGCTCACCCCCTTGGTAGCTTGGCACGAGCAGACAGGCTTATCTCAGAGGCAGTGTGTAAAGCATTTGCGACCACGTACAGTAACCCAGTGACAACACTACAGATGGACACCAACCAAGGTTTTATATCAAAAATAAGTATACTTTATATAGATTCACCACAAGACCGTAAAGGACACAAATAGGCAATACTGTTACTTTAAGATGGTAGGTTTAGCTTAGTTCAGTTCAGTTCTTAAGATGCAACACTTTGCGTCAATGTACCTTAGGTTGCGTTGCGCTTCCACGAGAAGCAATGTCGCAGTGAGGGAAATGCAGCAAAGTTCAGGTGCAAAGAAATAAAGATGTGAAGATCTTCCAAATACAATATGCTTCTCCGGGATGCAAAAAAGTTCTCGGTTCGATGCATGGACTGCAGCGGCGACACCCTTGTTCCGCAATGCGATGGCAGCAACTCCACTTGCGACACTCTTCTCCCACGATGCATGAAGAATCCGCACAATACGACAAATACAGCGGCGACATCCACGATGCAACGGTAGCAGCTCTGATGGCGGCGCGCTTCTCGGGGATTCCAGGCACTTTTCTTCGATGCGGTGCAGTGCGACAGTTCCAGCGGTGACACCCTCTTTCGGAGTTGCGACGGCAGGCACGGCGACGCTCTCGGACCTCGTTGCAAGACTCTTCTGTCAATGCGGTGCAATGCGACAGCTACAGTGGCAACACCCTCCTTCGGAGTTGCAACGGCAGCAGCAGCGACACGCTTCCTCTTCGTTGCGGCATGCTTCTCTTAATGCGGTGCAGTGCGAAAGTTCCAGAGGCGACACCCTCCTTCAGATTGCGACAGCAGGCACAGCAACTGCGACACGCTTTTTCAATGAGTCGCGCTCCTTGCAAGAGGCAGTTCTTTAGAAGGCCCAAAACAGCAGCAGGTACTTCCAAAGAACTCTGGGGAGCTGGGGGTTGAAGTCTGTTGTCCCTGAGAATTCAGCAGGAGGCAAGCTCTTTTCTAAGCCCTTGGAGATCCTTCACAAATTGAATGCAAAGTACACAAAGGGGCATATTATCAAGGGTGGCGATAGGGAATTTTCGCCGCTTTAGCGGCCGTTTTCGGCCGCTAAGCGGCGATAATGCTATCGCCCTATTAGCAAGCTGTCGCTAACAGCAGTTAGCGACAGCTAATAGGTGATAGCGAGCGGTTTGGGGCCCGCTTTACATGTTAGCCATATTTATCGCTAATGACATGCAAAGTGGGCGTACCCAAACTGTTAGCGACTGAAACAGTCGCCAACATTGCTATCGCCTATTAGCAAGGCAGGCATAGCAATGGAAATATTTGCGCTAAGCGCGAACATCTCCAAATACTAACACCTGCCCAGACCAGTTCTTAGCTATGTTATCCAGTGGGAGGTGGATAACATGGCTAAGAGCATTTCGTCGCTAATGCGTGAATATCGCTGTATTCTCACCGATATTCACGCATTTCGCCGCTATCGCTGGAAAATGTATCGCTTTGGAGATAAACATTGCTAATAGCATGTTATCTCAGCGATAAATTCCGGCGATGCTCAGCGATAAAAAAATCGTTGCTAAGCCTATTTAGAAATATATATCGCTACTTGTTGGTAATATGTGTAGGAGAGTAGGGTCTTCTTTCCTATGGTCACCCCACTTTTTGCTTTTTTGCTTTACTGGTTTTCGACTTAATGTGGCTGTGGGCCTGCTAATCAGACCCACAGCTTAGCTGTTCTCGCTCTAAATTCATACATGTACCTTAGTTACATCACCAATTGGGAATTGGGTCACCTTATGAGCTCCTGTGCAGTGTACCTCAGGTACCAAGGGCATAGGTGCATCCAAGGCCTACCAGGGGCTGCAGCATATATTATGCCACACCTGGCTGGCCATTCACATTGGCACAACTGGCTGATCACTCAGCTGGGGCAAGGTCGTGTAATCACCCCTTGCTTAGGTGTAGCATCCCTATACCTACCTTTACATATAGAAACATATATACCTATAAGTCACTCCTATGGCAGGCCTTAACAATTCTGGAGGCAGAGTGCCTGGTTTCATGTGAGATGAGGCTCTAGCATGAGCTGAACCTGTCTGCAGCTTTCGGAACCATGTCCTTATAGCTGTTCTATGATATAGCCATACCATATACTCTTAAGTGCATTATCATCCTTGCGGTTGAATGCTAACTTTGGTTTGGCTTTATCAAAACATGTCGTGTAAGGTGTCATACGCTTTGGCGACGGGATAGCATTCCACCCTTTTAGAAGGAGAAGACATGTTGTTCCTCGTAAACCCGGTTAAAGTTAACCATAGCCTCAGCATCACAAAATGGATGCTGCTGCCACAGACTCAAGTCTGACCTCCTGCTGCTGGGAGTATTTCCAGCGAGGGAGGCTTGGACAATAGGTTTCCTGTCTTGGGAGGTGCTAGCACCACCCCAGACAGGCCATAGTGTATTGGGGCAGGGAGGGCTGAATGAAATGAAACACTGCCTGGGGCACACAAGGTGTCCCATGCATAGCCCGGTTCAAACCAGTTGCTGGGGCACTCCAGCCCGAGCTCTGGCGCGAAACTGGACAAAGGAAAAGGGGTGTAACCACCCGCTTCCCTGGTCCCACCCATAGGAGGGACCTAGCAGATAATCCAGCCCCTCACATTTGTATATAGGTAGGAGCTGAGTCAAGAGATTTTAGATTTATCCTGAACTGAAACTTGAAATGAAACTCTGGACCTTCGACGTTCTACTGAAGATAGAAGACTGAAGAATCTCCCTTGTGGTCAAGGATTGACCACCCTGTGCAAACAGGCACCATCCAGCGATCTGCAGTTTGCTTTTTTGACGCTCCCGCCGGAGCCCGATCACAAAGCCTGACAAGATCCGGACTTCCAGACTTCTCTGAGCCCGATTCATAGCCACTGCAAAGCTGAGACCTGTGGAGGCGACGAGAGACGTGGGACCGGCCATCTTGGAAAACCTGCACTTTGCCACCTGCGCAGCTCCCGATGCACCCTTGAAGCTGTGCATTGGAGATTGAGAAGCCCAAGCCCCAAGCACCTTCTATACCAACGCACAGCCCTCCACACTCCATGAGTGCCACGTGGGGCCTGCTAGGGTTTTTGTGCTTGATGCGTCTGTCAGGTTACTTGCCCGTTGGCTAGTAGCCTCTGTGACGATGAACCTACAAATTTACACTACTGGCCTGGTTGCTCCAGGCTGGCCCTTGCTTCCCTGAAAAGGAGAAGCCCATCAGACCTTGATGGTCTGATCAAGAAGCCATCTTTGATTCCTGCATGGGTTGCCTTTGCCAAGCTTGTGGACTCCAATCCGGAAGCCGACACCGCCAACAGCGAGATCCTTTGTGGTACAGTCCGTGCCCAGCTGCTGGTCCTCGTCGACACCTCCTGGTCCACGTGGTTGCAGAGAAAAGCTTCACAAAATCACCTGATTGCTTCACGACATCTCCTGGTTTCTTCCTGGTTCCTTCCTGGTCACTGGCTAGTGACCCAGACTCTGTACCCTCTGCTTTAAGGTACTCTTCATCCTCAATCTGCCCTTGGATCCAACCAGACACTCCTCTCCTGGTCGCCTGCAGCATCTTTCTCCAAGTCTCCATAGGATTCAGCGATAACACCCAACACACTTTGACACCTAGGCACCCGTTTCCTGTGGGTGAGATAACGTGAGTACTCTGGTGCTCCTGTGGGTATTGACTATCCTAGTGTCCCAGTTTTCAGTAGCTTTCTCCTAGTCCATCCGGAAGTATCCTAAAAGAACTAGTTTCCATTTCTTTCGTTCCCATTCTAACTCTATGGTAACTCGCGTGTGTTAAGACACCGCACACGCCTCCTGTGGGTCTCATGCTTCCTATCCTTTGGTAGTACAGCGTAGCCCCAGCGATTACCTAGGCCCTAGGTGTATCCATTGTCCGTGACGTGGTTCTTATACCACTATTTTATTATATGGTTTAGCGTGCCCCTAGGGCCCTACTGTATTTTGTGCAACTTATTGTATGATAATTGAGTATCTTGTTATGTGCTTGTGTCTCTGATCTCTTAAGTGGTCAGAGGGGTTGTTTTAGTAATAAATACATATATATTTTATATATAACCTGTGTGGTGTCCTTTCATTTGGTATTCAAGGGGTTACATATGGTAAAACAGCTGGCTTTACATGCCCTCTGAAGTTTTAGCCTAAGACTGCTTTGTCCATGCTACCTCTAGGATAGTTGGTCTATAAGGTTGACTTTACAACCATCATCATAAGGGTTGTTTGGACTGATACAGGGTGCCCACTAGAATAGTGTACATCACATATCAGGCCAACTTCTCACAATATGCCCCAAAGTTCCTTTATCCTTCCTTTGGTAGTAAGGCAACCAGTGCAGGCCAAACCCCCAAGCAGCACTTCAGCTTGGGAATAGTCTCTCCGCAGTTTCTTCAGGTTCATCTCCAAGGCTCCCTCTCAGGCTCCAGGTCCTCTTGAGAACCCCTATTGGCTAACATTGACCGGGTGGTCACGCACGCCCAGTCAGGCAGTCAAACCATCTTCAAGTGAGTTTTTTTCTCCACCTTTTCCCAAGGGGAGCTCTCCAAATCGTTCCCCAACAAACAGTCAACAGGCATGGTGGGCCTCACAACTACCTGAAGAGTACCAGAGACCCCCCCACACTCAAGGGGAACCTGAGCCATTGGACCATGACTCTCTGTGTTGTCAGCGGCAACAACTCGGCAAAATGCATGTGGGATAATCTGCTCTTGAGACACCAGGTGACACCTGGCAGCTGTCACACTGGCTCCTGTATCTCTAAAAGCCTCCACCTTTTGGCTATTGATGGTCACCCGCTGCCCATATTTCTTAGTGTTCTTGGGCAGCTGAGCTTCTGAGACCATCTCACAGTCTCCTAAAGAGACTAAGGTCATCTGTGCGGGAATCCACCCACTTTGGACATCAATCTCCTCCCCCAGGCTACACTATCCATCTGCCGGGGCGGAGCACCAGTGGGTGCTGGTTTACAAAACAGGCGACACCTGGTATCATTCGCCTTATGACCCAGGTCGCCACACTTGTAACACTTCAGGGGCCCCTGGGGAACAGGACTACCTGTCGGGCCTCTTGCTTCTTCTCAGGGGGAGGCTGGGAACCTTTCCCTTGGTTCACTTGGGAATTACTTTGGGGCCCTTTGGGGAACTTCTTTTGTTTACCGTTGTCCCCCCCACTCTTCTGCTGGGGACCCTGCCCACCTTTGGATGAGTCTCCCACGTGACCCTTGTGGACCCGGGTGTGCACCAAGCGGTCCACCTCCTCAGCAAGCTTCCTAGGGTTGGTCAGCTTGATATCTATCAGATGCTTGCGCAGCTCTGGAAAACAACTATCAGACAAGTGCTCCCATGCAATGAAATCAAAGAGCCCTTGAAAATCATTAACCTTGCTGCCCCTTACCCAACCATCCAATGCTCTGCAAATGAAAAGGGACATATTCAACCCAAGTACTGTTTTCTAACTTTTAGCATTTCCTGAACCTCTGGCTATAGAGTTCAGGTGTCAAACCATATCTAGACATCAATGCATCTTTCATGAACCTAGCCCACACCAGTAGAGGTTAGGGGGAGGGTATGGGTGGGGTGGTTGCAGGTTCTACTGTTGATATAGGAGGGACTGACCATTGTGAGTTGCATGTGTAGGCGTTTGTGTAGTACGATTGGTCAAGTATCTCCCAAATTAGGAGACGGCACACTGCGGTCGCTTACACACAATGCTTCCTTGAAGGGGCTAGACGGTGGGAGGTGGGCCGACTAGTCATACTAGTGGCACCACCAGTACTCTCCATCCGAACTATGGGACAGGTTCTTTGTTGGGGTTGGGAGAAGGCGAGATAAAGAAAGCGGTTACTGGATTTTTTTGTCAAGCAGTTGTCCTTGTTTTTCTTGTACTGATCCACGTTTAGCAATTTCTAGCTATCGCCGCCCGACCTCCGGGATGTGGGCTAAATGGCTGTGTGATGCCTAACTTATGATGTCTGAAGGATATTCGTAAATGATGGAACAGTCGGAACAAATGAGTGTATGTTTTCTGAATCTGCGATAAAAACAAAGTTAAAAAAAAAATGCATCTTTCATGTGGCTGTATGAATTGTATACTTCAGAAGGTAAGTCTAACAGTGTGTCCCGCCCCTCACAAAGGAACCTTCCCCACAACCCCGCTCCCCAATCTCTCTCAGGAACCCGCTGGGATGACAAGGCTACCTCATAGGCTCTGAACCACTGACCAATATCATCATTTTTGTAAAACTCTTTCACCACATCTTTGGGAATATACACTCTACTTTCTACATGCACTGACGGTACGCTGCCACCAGAGGGAGTAACCTCCAAACTTTTGGTTTTAAACTCTAACTCCCTCAAAACTTTTTCATGCTCAAACTGCATTCTCTTTTCCTCTATATCTAATCTTCTATTTTCTAATTCCAGCTGCCTATTCACCTTGAACTTTGTCATCTCCATTTCATTCCTCCTAGATCTCTCTCTGTCCTCCAACTCCTATGGAGACAGACTTTTGCCAGAACCAATGCTACCTGTGGGGGAAGGTACTCTCCTTCCTCCTGAGCCCAATGGCCTTTCCTGTTGCGCAACTGCCAGGTCATCCTCCTCAATCTCAGGATTTTTCCTTGCTTCTACCCAGGCCCTCAGCGCCTTGTAGAATTCCTACTTCACTCTGAACCCAGAGGTTGAAACTTTGAACATTTTGCAAAAGTACTTCAGCTGTTTTACTTTGTAGCTCTCTAGCTTCTCTTCTTCCCCTTCACAATCAATAGAGGCTATGGATTCTGTATCTCCCATGATAACTGAATCAGGCATCTTTCAAAAATAGAACAAAAATCCAAGAAGGAATCTACCAAAAATTATGTCGTTGCCTTATGGTCTGCACTTACTAAGTAGTGTTCACCAATCACTGTACATGAGTCACAAATGCAAGTCCAGAATCCTCACCGCTGACCACCAATGTTAGATTTGGGGGTCTTTAGTTGGCACAGGTAGGTACTTGTGACAAATAGGGACTCTTGCCTCTAGTCAGGATAAAGGGATTACACTCCTAAAATAACCCCTGCTCACCCCCTTGGTAGCTTGGCACGAGCAGACAGGCTTATCTCAGAGGCAGTGTGTAAAGCATTTGTGACCACGTACAGTAACCCAGTGACAACACTACAGATGGACACCACACAAGCTTTTATATCAAAAATAAGTATACTTTATATAGATTTACCACAAGACCATAAACAACAGCAAGTATTTGCAATGCAATAGGTCTCGCATTAGGAAAGTTCGAGCTATTGGTACTGTAAATTACACATTTTTTATTTATGTGATGGTTTTGAAAATAGCGAAATTAATAGCTTTCTCATTTACAATGCCAATAGTTTTAACTTTCGTTAATGTGACACCTATAGCATTTGTAATGCAATATGTGTTGTATTTACATGACTTAAGATGTACTGATATTACAAATAACGATGGCTTTTAATTTTTTTAAATAAATAATACTTAAATACAAGTTATTGTAATTTATAATGGCAATAGCTTAAACTTTTGGAAATAACTTTTGTGAAGATTATGTTCAGTGTATTTTATTGTGACGAAAATCCAAGAACAGAAGTGAAATAATAACATCTTTTTGTGACATTTGTAATGAAGGTGGAAACATTGAGAGAACATATTTGAACCAGTTGTTGTTAAATGGTTGCGCAGATTGATGCTGTGGTGGCGCTGAGTGATGTTGTGGTGATGCGATAGATAGATAGAGTGAGTGCGATAGATAGAGTGAGGGCAATAGATAGATAGAGTGATAGCGATAGATAGATAGATAGATAGATAGATAGATAGATAGATAGATAGATAGATAGATAGATAGATAGATAGATAGATAGATAGATAGATAGATAGATAGATAGATAGATAGATAGATAGATAGATATAGATAGATAGATAGATAGATAGATAGATAGATAGATAGATAGATAGATAGATAGATAGATAGATAGATAGATAGATAGATAGATAGATAGATAGATGGATAGATGGATGGATGGATGGATGGATGGATGGATGGATGGATGGATGGATGGATGGATGGATGGATGGATGGATGGATGGATGGATGGATGGATGGATGGATGGATGGATGGATGGATGGATGGATGGATGGATGGATGGATAGATAGATAGATAGATAGATAGATAGATAGATAGATAGATAGATAGATAGATAGATAGATAGATAGATAGATAGATAGATAGATAGATAGATAGAGTGAGGGCGATAGATAGAGTGAGTGCGATAGATAGAAGCCATATGAAAACTCAGCTTGTTATGGGCTGAAGTTCCAACTTTGAGCTGAGCCAGAGCCATGCCTCAGGCTCAAGCCTGGCTCAAACTTTCAGTGGCTCGCCCACCTCAGTTCGTAATTTAACCAATGCTGGAGCAATGCCATGCAGTTAAATGCTTCAAAATACAAAATATATATGCGTGGTACCCTTGCTCATAAGGTGGAATGTGGTTAGTTTTAAAGCCAGTCCTGGCTGCTGGTTTTGCATCTGACATTGAGGCACCTGCTAGCTGCAAATAAGGGTATTATGCTGTTTCCATAGCTACCTGGCACTCCACTATTCACTGCATAAGTATGAGACATTTGGCATGTGCTCCACTATGGTAACTGAGATGTAGGCCAGGATTCCTGCTAACAATTTTGCCTGTGACAAAATAAAAACATTGCCAACAGATCCAATATGTTTTTAAATCATGTTGGTGCTGTTTTGAGAGTTGGAGTCAGTAGGGCGCCTGCTCAGCATGAATGAGGACTCTGCTGGCAGTGCGCAGTTCCAGGGTGCCTGAAAGCGCAGCACTGATTCCTCAAACACACTTTTAACAGAAAGTCAGGTCACTGCTTCACAGCTCAGTGGAGCATTGCATGAATCAGAGTATGCCTTGATCGCAGCAGATTTGAACACAGACAGAATCAACTCAGCATCTCATCTTTCCTATGTGGATAAAATGAGTACTACTGGAGAATATTATCACCTTTTATCAATGCCCTCCGTTTAGAGTGCGCATTGTGAGGTTGTTGCACACCCCTGGCATGGAGCAGCTTGAGCTCTATAAAAAGAATGAAGGGAGCCTACCAGAGCACAACAAAATGAAAGCTTGCAGCATCAGCCGCACTCATTCAATAAGAGATCTTGATGGGATGCGTTAAGAAACTTAAATCCTGGTCGCTGTTCCTTACACACCGGATAGTGTGGTTATCCGCGAGAAAGCTGCACTTACTGTGAAATGCACTGGGTAACGTCAGCGCCTCTTTTGTTATGCAACGTTATTGGAAAAAGGGTTGAGGTATATGTTTAACAATCTAAGTGAAGTGTTTTTTATACATAAACATCCCATGCTGAGATGTGTGTAAAAAAACAGGGTTTTCAAGGACTGGTGCCTACAGAAACCACACCTGCTCTGCTCATGACAATAGTTCTGCGCCACTTTGAAGAGAAACCAGGGGCCTCGTTTATGAAAAGCGACACATCGCTGCGTAAAAACAGCGATGTGTCACTTTTCATTGTGCCCTCCTTCCGACACCAATGATGTGTCATATTTACAGTATGACGCATCATATCGCAAGGAGTTACAGATACGTCAGTATTTCTGACGTATCTGTAGGTGCAAAAGTGGCGCATTGCTGGAGTGTGTCACAAAAGTGACGCAACTCCAGCAATGCGTCCTTTCATATGGGGCAAGCGCCAAGTGAAGGGCCTGCGTCAGTCTTATGCCTGCTGTGAAGCAGACGTAAGATATTGACGCATTTGCGTCCTAGAAGTGACGCAATTAAATCTCATAGATTTAACTGAGTCACTTCTACGACTCTTCCTTGTGTCAGAACGCCCCCCCCTTGCATACATTATACCTGGCGCAGGTATAATGTGGCACAGGGGTTTTCAAAGTGACGTATCTACCTTGATGCGTCACTTTGTAAATATGGTGCAACAAGGCGCATTTTTTACGCTGCTGGTGCGTCACAAAAAGTGACGCACCGGCGGCATAAAAGTGACGCACAGCCTCATAAATAAGCCCCCAGGAGGGCAGTGCCGCAAATCTGGCACCAAGCAGCCAACGGGTTCCTTAAATTAGTTTGCCATACTAGGAGCTTGCTTTTTCCATTTGTATGCTTTAAAATAAGAAACCCAAACAAAGCCAAACCGGAACAAGGATTTAGCAACAGCCTGCAATTTGGAGAGCAGAAGTGTATTCAATCGACAGTGCCTTAGAGTGTTAATGCGTTCGCCTTTGTTGCGCTGCTGCTGATTAAAGGCGGGGCGGGGGCGGGAAACAAAAGGTGCAAGTGGGTGGGAGCTCGCGAAGGACAGTAGGAAGGCAGAGAGAATGGCAACGTGTGTGGCGAAGCGGGGAAGTAGCCCCCTGATTTATGGGCGCGCTTCAACAATTGTTTTGGCCTGCAAGAGCCGGCCAGCGGCTGGGCGTGAATGAGCACAGCAGGGACCCTTGGCTGCAGTGAACTCCCTGCAGCCACGTACCAGTGCCCGGCCTCCTAAAACCTGGGGCTAGGGAGTGCCCACCAAGTGTCACCCGGGGCGCGCGCCGCATGTCTTTCCGAGCTCTGACTGCCGATAAGCCCAGAAGGGGGCAGGTGTGATCAATCAGCATGCCCTTCAGGCACCCCGAGCTTTCATTATATGTCCACCTAGCAGAGGGGTGGGGCTGGAGAGGCATGTGGGACTAGGGGCTTGTATCTACACAAACAAGGTGAAGTGAAAAACATGCCAAGAAGAGAGGCATTCATGGGGTTTGATGGGTAAGGTGTGTTCTGTCTTTCTCCAGATTATCGCAAACAAACAAAAACACAAGCACTGGAAAAGCCTGCGGGCCTCAGATTTGGGAACTGTTGTCTTTCCCAGTGTTTTTTTTTAGCGATGCTGTTCCTTTTATAGAGGAACCACGAATCAGCAGATGACTTGTGTGACATCTATTTTTTATCCATGTGAGACAGATC